>NW_019211455.1:4636095-4912498 GCF_002443255.2 Varroa destructor
TATATATGGTAAACATAATCCAGTTTCCCTATCTAGAGTTAATACTAATATTATAAGTCGGCTTACTTTGTTGACTGCCACTTTGACAGCTCAGACGCAGAGTCTGCAGTACCAACCTGTGCCGACTCATCAGCCTGAATGACTTTAATCTGCAAAACAGTACGAATAGACTCCTTTCATTAACCTTTCAATTCTAACAAAAAATAAATTCTACATGCATTCCTTCCTTATATCATCTAAACACAATGATATTAATAACTATCCAGTTTAAATGCTTACTTTATGTCGGTGGCTATCCACAGCACAAATATAAATAATCATTGCTAAGGAAATATCTATAAACACATATTTATTAAACAAAAATAGAAGTCAGCAAAGTATTTTCCCCTAAAACTGACCTCATCTACGTTCGTGCTTTCCTCAGCAATTTTCTTTATTGGAGGTGTCTCCTGTTCAAAACCGGTGCCATCGTCATCAATGTTTTTAGCAAAAGATAGCCTTGTGCTGTGTCTCTTTCCTGATGAGCTTCGACTTCCCTGCATAGAATTAGTTTCAGGCAGTTCAAATGGATCGTGCTTTTCCTCAGAGGAAAACTCTACACTATTGGAGAGATTCACCGGCGTTCCTCTTAATTTTCCCTCCAGCTGTAACTTTGCCTCCTCACTAGCACTGCCACTATCACTTGCTGGCGACTGTTTTTCAACTTCATCTTTGTTATTAGTACTTTCAGTACTGCCGGCGTTCTGTCTTCGGGTTGAGCGCTTGCCCTTTCTCATTGGCGTCACATTGGTTTCACCTGAAGTGTTTTCTTTATTGATTTCAGCTGCGTTTGCTCGAGTTTTTCGACGAATGCTTCGCCGTGTCTCAGGCTGACCGCCTTCAGCTTCTGCTATAGCGGAACGCCGGGATCGTGAAGGGGTTAAAATACTTTTTCTAGGAGTATCTCGAACAACGATCTCTGTCGGTAGCTCCTTTACTGTGAATACAAATAATGACCAATATGTCTTAATGAAAACATACAAAAAAATGCAACAAAAAGGTGTTGAACGAGAAATGTTTTATATTGTATAAAGACAAAAATGATTAAACGGTTTTACGAAGAAGTACGCACTCAACATTTATGCTGCTAGGTTTACTTCAGTTTCCGAAATATATAACGTAAATAAGCGTAAACATAGAATTTTGGTTGTATACTTACGTCCACTATTTACAAGGAGCTCGATGATTTGCTGTTTGCGAAGCTTACCAGGAGTTAAACCGCGTTCCGCGCACAGCCTTTTCAAATCGCTTATCGTAAGTGCCTCCATCTGAAACGTCATAAATCTATTAAGAAAAGCTTCATTACCAGATTCCGGATAGAAGATACTGTTTTGAATGAGTAGTAGTACTTGACAATGCATGAAAGCCCCAGAAATAACGAGTCCCTTACTGTCGCTTTTCTATCAGTACGTGTTAAGGACTTCCTTGACCTGTAACACTTACATCATGTTCTCAACGATTATCATGCTTCCATGGAGACTGCTTAAATGGCTGACTATTTCAGTTAACTATGTTTGGCACGATAATGTACCAAATGTTTGTTGTACAACTACTAGCATGATAAATTGCTTTCAGCCATATGAAGGTAACGGGTTTATTAATAAGAGACACGAATTGAATACTTATGCGTATAAATATTTCGTCCATTGAGTCAATTAATACAGTAAAAAATAATACAAATTATAAAAGTACAAGCACAAATATTCTCTAATAAAGAAAAATTAAAATAAAGCATCGACTAGTGAGACAGAAACTACACTTTTTCGTAACGGTCACTTCCACTACTCATATGCCATTAGCCATTATTTTAATCATGAAAGCTTGAACGACGCTTAACATCAGTGTTCTTTAAACGTTATATGTAATACGCAACTTATATTTGAGTCCCACAACCGTTGAATCTATGTTACTTTCAGTAAGACAAATGTTAGTACATGTTACCAAATTTCGATGGGTCAATACACCTAATCAACACCGCCATTAGTAATTGTCGCATATAAAACCATAGAAAGCCCTGAATATTAATATTCAAGTTCATATTCAGTTTAATTACATTTAGTTCAAATTGTGTTCAATGCTTTACGCTTTGATGAAATAAATTAACTTTCACCATCTGCCAACAATGAATTCGTAAGCAAACTTCCTCTGAGTTGTTGCGTGGAACAGGTACTTATCTACATTGTCTATCGCCTTCGTAACGAACTTCTGCGAGTAGATGAATTCGTCGTTCACTTTGCATCGCTTGCACGCACAAGTCAATCGACTGCTTTTAATACACGAACACACTATAGCTTAAGTGATTTGCGTCTGTGTCTAATATGTTTGTTGAGGAACAGACTGTAACTCTACTGCTTGTACTAAATAGTATAAGACCACAATAATTACCAGTAATAAATACCTCGATATCGCGTTGTATTGGATGGACCACGACGAGCGGGTGGACCTGATAATTTTAAATCAGACACGGATGAATCAGTACGAACAAACATGTAACCTCAACGGTCTATTGCGCGCTTCCCGCCAACAGGTAACCGCAGCACAATTTCGAAATTTAAACGAGATCGAGGCTTTTGAGGAACGGGAGAGAGAGAAACACTGAGAAGGAGCTCGTTTGTTTAAAGGCCGCTAACACCAAACAGCATTCACACAATTAGATTCAAATATACAGGAAATTTCTTCTCATGTAAGGCAATGTTTTTACTAGCAGTAATTAAAGTGGAACAATAGCTAGCAGAAAAATGTGCAAGCAAGCTTAGAGAATCGGATTCTCATCTATGAATGGGCCTGTTACTTCAATTTTCAGTTTGCCGTGTTTCCTTTAACATGTGCTTCACACGACGGATGATGTTGTTTTGGCTGACCGCGGCATGCGAGTACAGCGCCTCCTATGCCGTTGCGGCGGGCTCGAAACTCAAAGCCGGCAGGCGGTTCAGCAGCTCTGCGGATCGAAGCCGTCGTACCACTTGATAGAGACTCTAGAGGTAGGCGGGGAAGGTTTGATTGCTGCTGCTGCGGTTAATAATCACAATAATAATAATAATAATACCATCAGAAAAAAATAATCATATTAAATATACTAGTCACGCTACGCTTTGTATCAAATGTGAAACGCTTGGCTTGTCTCAGTGCGACGGTGATTTCGGTAGTTTAATAGCATTCACCGTTTTCAGACATATGAAAAGTGGCGCGCCGTCTATATGTTGTTAGTCTCGCAAGGTCTGTTGTACTCGTCAAAGGAAAGCAGGCCATTGTAGAGTAGATTGCGCAGTCAATTTGCGTGTACTATGGTACTGTTGATCATGGATTGGATATGTGGGTGCAACCCGTGTTTCAGGCTGTTCGGCGACGGCGTCAGCAGCAGTTGTAGAGGTGGTAAGCTCTTGGCGGCTCAACGAGTCCCCGTGCTGCAGCTGGAGTACCGAAAAGAAAGTAACATTAGTGTGTAGTGGAACGTGTTCGAGTATTAGACCATGGCGCGGGTCAGAACCGCCAAACGCGGTGGCGAAAATGCAACTGAAGCCAAGTCCAAACCCAGTCGAGGTACGTAGACAGCGATATGTAATGTGTGCTTAGAGAACGAGTCCTTGTAGACATTTTTATTGAGTTTTGCAGACACTAAGAAGATGTGGCCGGTTTCCAAAATTACAAATCGAGTAGACATTATCACATTTCTGTGAATAGTTTGAGTGCGGCATTTGCTCAGTGAGAGCGCAAACCCAGATGAAACGTTCTCAGCTAGAAAAAGAAGAAACTCCCCCTCCTTTGCATCTAGCTGAGTGTGTCAATGACAGTTGGGTTTTGATCGAGGCAATAGAAGAGCGGCGGGTGGATTTCAATGAATAAATGAGCGGCCTTCTATAGCATTAAGGCTGATAAAGGCTGACTACGAAAACAAATAGTAGTTTTGGTAAAAATCTGTTCATGTGTGAACACGGCTTCAATGATGAATTTAATTGATTAAATTTATCGCATACATAAGCAAATAATTTTCGGTCTCCGGCTAGTTAATGAAGGTTAAAATTGAAAGCTGAAAAGACATAGTGAAGCAATATCATCAGTAGATATTATGCGATTAGGTATATATACATATATATGACTGCGCTCCGTTCGCTACGGTCATTTGCATTAGTGCAGTTTTTATGTTAGAGGGTATCCGTGTCGTTCAGTAAGTCACTTGCCTAAGTCTATTTATGCCTTATTGAAACATCCATGAGATGCTATTTATTCATTAGCAAAAAGTAACGCGCGTATGACACTGTCATGTGCTTCCGGCATCACGCGTAATCTTTTTTTCTGTGAACTTTTCAACCTTTAGGCCGATCTCGTAGAAGTGGTTCAAATGATGTACTTCAAGAACAAGATGTCAACTCGCCAGTTCGGCTCAGACAGGGTAAGTGTGACTGTCAGTCAAGCCAAAGATACACATAGACAAGCTACTCGGCAAAAAGCTAGAATTTTTTATCCGAGACTATATTCTAAGATATGAGCGTGCATTTTTGAAATTACAGTAGATCTCTCAAAACTAGATATTTTACTGATACGCTGAATAGCGTTCTCACGATATGCTCATCATTGTATGTATCTAATTGGGGTACGTCACATACATGATACATTAGAACTCCGTTATTAAGGGTGACCCTCTTTTTCTGATATTAAGGCTGAAGCGGGCTACGAATATTTACATCGACGAATCTAGAATATTATGATTTTATGATACTATTTAATCATAATTAGCAGTATGCGCTAACAACAAAAATAGTTGATGCTCCAAATAATATTTTCAAAGTCAGTATTAATGTTAATTAATTAAAATGTTAATGTCGCTTAACTAGTTCTTAGAAGGATTACAGAAGGTTTATGCGGAGCACATATAAGTACAAACAAATGCGTTATTTTAAAAGGTTCTAGTTAATAACTAGCACGAAGATTTTATTAGCATAATTGTAATAGGTTGTAGTAATTAAAAATTCTCTATTTTCTTTGTCATCTCGTCGAACACTTGGGCTTTTTTTTAGATCGCGAGTCCAAGTCCATTACACCTGATCGTGTCAAGGGGAAACAAACTATACCGCACGAACGAGCCCAAAAGCGAAAGACTACCACAGTGGCGCCATTTGAGGGGACCAAACGAAGAAAAACTGCCATGATACCAAAGCCGTCCAAGGTTCTTCAAAGCAGCCCGATAAATGGAATCGGTGCTGCTTCCCAATTGAACCCACTAAAGTCATCGGTAGCTAAGGTTGTCGTTAAAACAATAGATCTCAGCAAAGTAAAGAATAAAGCGAGAAAAAGCTCTCGCGATTTATCACTGGAGCGAAAGTCAACGATCAGCCGTAGAAATCAGCCTTCAAGAGGAGCGAAGACGGAATCGCTTTCACTCAATCAGGTTTATCTCGAGACCTCCGCGCTTGCTGCTGCTAGAAAAGAAATCACTGATATTCTCATTAAGAAAATGGATTCCAAGTTAGCAAAGGATATAAAATCAGCTCCGTTCTTGCAAAATGGCGGTGGCGGTGAAAATCGTATCAGCAGAACTGGCAGGAGTAGGCGAAGTTTGACCAATGTTGGCAGTCCAAAAAGCGGGAGCAGTAGCTTACCAGATAGTATCAATGATTCGATTCCAGATAGTGAACGATTCGACTCAAAAAAGAAACCGCTGAACTCTGATATTGCTTCAGTAGTTCTCAAGGCTCCACTTCGCTTGCCCGTAACAGTGACAGCTAGCATACCAGAGCCCTGGGTGACGATGCCGTATCAAGGTGCTTACGTTGATTTTAGTCGGCGTTGCCGAATCGCGAATCCTCGAAAGAGTCTCTGTAAGCTTATGGAGGAGTGCCGTAAGCAGAAAAATACGTTAAAGCTGCCGGAAGATGATGGTGAGTTTTAACATCAGGAACTCGATATTTATGCTTTTATTATACGCTAGGTTGTGGAAACCAGGAGAAGAAAATCAACTAGAAAATTCACTAAGCAATATCTAATCTAGACATGGCGAATGTTAAAAAAAACATTCACAAAATTTAGCAGGTCAGGTTGTGGAACCCAAGAGGAGAAAATCAACTAGAAAATCCGTTAGTCAACATCTAATGTAGAGATGGCGAATGTTAAAAAGAAACATTTAGAAAATTTAGCAGGTCCGACCGTAGCTTCTGTTTTCTTGACCGTGTAATGTTTTATACATTACGTAAATCACTTTTGGGCTCGAAACCTGATTGCGATTAACTTTATCCTTCTCTTTTTAACGTTTTCTATATTTTCAGTTTATATCGTTGATAAAATAGTTGCCCATGAGGCCGTAAAAAATCAAATGAAATTTCTTGTCCGATGGAAAGACTGGACTCCGAAATATGACACGTGGGAACCTGAAGCTCATTTGGTGGTATCTAGCGCAAACTGTCTGCTGCTCGCCGAATATTTTGACAGGAAGAAAGAGTACGTGAAGTACTTAAAGCCGGATAAGTGATATGAATAATCAGGATGATCTAAAGGACGCCAATATGTGATAACAATGATCGTGCTTCAAATAAAATTGCAAGAATGGCAAGAAGACAATCTTGGGACCGTTTTTGTAATGCATCAAAAATAACGAAATATTAATTCCTAATGATCGAATTCCAAGCGCACATAAGCAGCACAGTTATGTGTAATGTTAAGGCCAAGTTAAATATTTTAGTTTCACAATCCTTGCTATTTGTCTTAAGCATAATAATCTGGGGGTATTCCAGCGTAACCTAAGTCCTACAAGTTTATTACATTTTTCGTCACTTATAAGATAAATCGTTATCATTTATCGTAGAATCACTAAGTCTAGTTCATCATGCAATTAGCTCTATAATAAACTTGATTATAAATAACTTCGAATCTTTTTTTTGTGGGAATGATTATATTCTTTATTTTACAGGGTAAAGCTTTCTCATGAGTATCTGGTGAAATATCTAAAGGCCACAGTGCTGCAGGAGGATCCAGCGGATTTACTTTTGCTAGCGACCCTTGCCGGGTGCACCCTTGACCCAGAACACGGGCCACCGATTCCGTTTCGGAAAAAACGCCGCGAGATGCAACAGCGCATTAGGTTAAATCTTGCTTTGGACAAGCAGGCCGTGTTATTACAACAGTTCGGTGGCAAACTTTTCAAGTTTATGGCATTTGCTAAGAAACGTGCGCAAGGGCTGGACGAAAACGAACGATGGGAATCATTGATAGCAAAATTTGAACCCGATGCTCAAATCGCCATTGAAAATGTCGTTGATGCGGAATCTTTGCCAAGTGAATTCAAATATATAACGGTTCGTTAAAATTAGCAGTCTTAGTTCAAACTCGTTGGGAGATATCAAGTTAATTTGTAAGGGTATATTTCATGGTTATAATATCCATTCCCTAATCTGTTAAACGCGATATTGAATATTAAACGAATGTAGTGTGTTTTTCAAAATAAAATTTATTATTTCTAGCAAAAGTGTGGTCCAAGTAGCTCGTGGGCATATTACTTTTTGCAAGTATTACAGGTAATATTATATTATTACATAAATAGATTTGTATAATAAAGCATATTACTATTACATTATTATATAATTTGTATCCGCGATTTCGCTATATCTATACGGGGAAATTTCTTCAATGAAACAGATTCTTAATTAAAACCTATTTCGTTAATTGACGGAGTTTCTTGTACATAAGTAATTTTTCTCGTACAATGGAGGGATCACTAAGCATTGGGCGCATAGCACACCTATATACTCTAAAAATTGCCGAAATTTGAAGAACTGGTATTTGAAACAACTGTGTATCATAATAAATAGGACAAAAATGTGATCGAGTGTTTACTCAGCAACAAGCACTATTTTTTTACTACATTACCTACCGCTTAGTAGCTCAGCTATCTTTATATGTGTAATGCGGATGATAGGCAAAGGCGATTGGCTTTAATTCGTTATTTAATCACTCGTTGCACGTACGTTTATACCCTTTTAACAGGACTACGTTGTGAGTCCGAATGTTCGTTATCAGAAACCTTCGCGGTCGTGTAAGTGCGCGGAAGAAGGCTGTTTTGGCAAAGACTGTTGCGGCGTTCATGCCGGACGATATCGCGGCTATATACGTGGTCAATTAGCCAGAACATGTGGGCAAGTACCGCTATACGAGTGTAACCGCTTCTGCCAGTGTGGTCCGGAATGCGAAAATCGACTTATTCAAAAAGGGGTGCAGGTATGTCAATTGAAAGTAAATGTGCATGTGCTACTACAAATAAGCAAGCTACGGCTGGTTTACTTAGATTTACTTGGCATCTGACAGGCTTATACATGTTAAGTTACCAAGCAATTCTAGTGTTGCTATTATTTGTGCATACTTTTATTTTACCATCTACCCTATACTTAATCTCTTGCACTTAATTAAAAATCGTATTTTTGATGTTTAGTAAAAACGTTTATCTTTTGTTACTTAACTGAGAAATCTATATAAATTAATCTTCGGAAAAGACTTTATTTGTATTTAACGTAATTTCTTCTTTTTCATTTTGATCTGGCAGCTGTCCTTGACAATATTTAAGACAACGTCACGCGGGTGGGGCGTGCGAGCGGAACAGAAAATTGCTCGAGGTACCTTCATTGCCGAGTATCTCGGCGAGCTGATGACCAGCGCTGAAGCAGTTTCTCGTCACTCTGTCAATTTCTCGTACCTGTTTGATTTGCAACCTTATCGCGATCGCCCGGTGGAAAATACAGTTGATGCTGCAGTTTACGGAAATGTTTCTCGCTTTTTCAACCACAGTGTACGTTCGTAATATACTTTTTATGTTACGTGTACCATGTTAGGTGTACCAGTAAGAACATTTTTGTTATTGTAATTGTGTGTCAAAATACTTCAGATTGTTAAAGTAATAGTAGTAGTTAACAAACGTTGCTGTCCTTGCTAGTGCGTTATTTGATTTTGAAAACACATAGTATGCTACTGCAAGATTGTTTGTCAAACACTTTTAACATTATTACGAAACCTGTACAGTCTGGTGCTTCCGTGAGTGTGTGTATGGATATGATTTATAGCTGCTATAAGTATACATCAAAATCGTTAAAAACTACCCATAAAAGTGAATAAAATTCGTATGTATGTATTTCTTTATGTTTCGTACTGTTTGTCACATGCCCCCGTCAGTGCGATCCAAACATAGCAATCAGCTATGCCTACATAGAAAACCATCATCCAGGAGCGCCTCGGCTAGCTTTCTTTGCGCGACGAGATATCGCTCGCCACGAAGAGCTCACTTTCAACTATTGCATGCAGAGTACGTAAAGCCATTTTTGTTTCGTTTCCCAACGAGCTTCTCTATAAGTACTCATTACTTACTTGTCTGTACAGGCAATTGCAGTTTCTACTATCATATAATGGTTCAAAATTTCATTCATTAAGAATGAAACACAGTATTTTTTTGGGAATACATATGACTATGCGAAGTTCCTATAAGATTTGGGGTTGTTATTTCCTTTCTATTCAAAACTCTTAACATATTAAAATTTTTTTTTGTCTTTTTTTTAGCGACTGGAACGGAGGGAACCTTAAAAAAGGTTGAATGCAAGTGCGGCTCAGTGAAGTGTCGCAAATTCCTGTTCTAATTTTCGAGATGTGTTTGATTTGTTGTCGTTAATTTATTTTTATCTTTTTCATTAACATCCGCAAAGAACCTCATAGATCGGTGTCCGCTGTATCGTTACTGATGGCACTGTGAGCTGCATTACGATTTAAATAATTATTGGAGGAAGATGTTGTACATTGTTAGATTTATTCTATTGTTTACGTTCAATCGTCTCGTCACAGCGCAGAATTATAACCTTCGTTTTCGTCATGCCTTTCGACTTACGTAAGTGACTGATTACGTTTCAGTCTCTTTTAGCGACTTAAAAATAACTTGTGAATTAGATTTAGACCATAAAAATCGGATTATCTTAATGAGTTTTATAGTCAAGTTGCCCAAATTCACTCATGCTATAGCTAAATTAAGATCAAGCAGTGGGAATCGCCTCTATTAATAATCGTTTTTATCTCGCTAAAAGAGTGTTGTTGTTATCTAGCGCTCGCCTTTAATTTCACCGTTTTGTTTAAGATCCACTTAAACTAGAAATAACAGCAGATGTTAAGATTATGGGTAGTTTCCATGGTGCTCACAGAATAATGCTGTTTACTTTATACGAAACCGGATATCTTATACTTTGATATATAGGAATCCGCAAAAATAGTTGTGTAACTTCTTTAAAAAAAGCTAAAGCTTTTCGGTGTTACTACTAAAATAATCGCTTATGGCGCCCGCGGTCTCTGTTAGAAAGACCTCGATTCACGCTGAAGTGGCTAGATGAGGAACTACAAAACTTCAATGACTGCCACTTAGGGATTCAATGGAAATCCTGTTTATTAACCAATCGCTATATATGTATTTACAAAGAGGTAGACCCTGCATATTTTACGCAGGTAGTACTATGACATAAGGCAGTAGAGGGAATGTATAAAATTACCACTGTGGTGCCAACTATTTGGAGATTAATTCGAAAATAATCAGTGGCTTCAGCGGTGGTAGGTTGATATCGGTATGACGTGAGAAACTACTGCATCTTTCCGAAATGCGATGTGACCTATTGGTAAATATGTAAGCAATAGGAATCTTTAAGGTCATCATTACTTAACAAAATGACAATATATCTTGTAACTTCCGCTATGGAACGATGGTTAAATTACGTAAATGTGACTATTGAAAGGGGGAATATAACTATTCATACCGATTTTAGAAATAATGTACCGGCCATTTGAGTTGGGATAATTGATCGCTTTACTTTTACGCCATTTAGGCGTGTGAATGTTGACAAATGCGCATGAAAAACGAAAAGATAATTTTGGAACTGGAAAACAAACTAAGCACGCCTGATAAGCGGACAGTGGACCTTGGGGGAGAAAACTGTAGTCTGGATTTACCACTACACACTAAGATACAATAACATGTGATGACCATACTATTTTCTTTATGGTCCGTTTTGAACGAATAATGTTTGAGCAAAGTTTAAGATCTCCATTTAGAAGCATAGATCCGTCGCAGCTATGCGTATGGAGTTACCGGTGAAATTAAGATACAAACACGTTTATTAAGCTATTAAGCTTCTATGAGTAACAGTCTTACGGGCTACTAATATGTATATAAAAATTTTTTTATTGTACTAGCGGAAGAACGCTTGTACCTGCACCCACTTGTTTGGAAGCCTTATCTTTGTCGTTTTGACGGCGAGTCTAACTGGGCCTGTCAGGAATAACATGCTATAGTGGATTATCGCCGATTACTTTCGCGTATTTTTGTTGAAATTTATTCCACTTGTAGAGGCACCTCTAAACATCTAGCTCTCTAAATGAACGTGTGGAAATTAGAAATTCTTTACGCTGTCGATATTGCCACTACAATTACCACCGCTAAGCGCGAACGATTCGCAAATTTGATTCTGCTAAAAAAGGAAACTTTGCTCAATTTCCACTGTAATTTACACTGCCTGGAGGCCCAATTTTATATTACATTAGAAAAAAGAGCTCAATTTATTAGAAACATTTACATCACATTGACAATCAATATTATATATATTGCAAAAAATACTTAGCAACACAGCCTGCACAAAAATACGTAATCACTGCCTTCCTAAATTGCAACCATTGCTCTATAAAAACGTGTGCTTTGCATATCGAAAAAATCAAATGTTTTTAATATATAAGTCTTGAATACGTAGGGCTGTACTCTGGTCATTACCGTCGAATGCCGGAAGAACAAAAATCATTTATGCTCTCCCCATTTTGCGTGAGAAGTCGTAACACGTAAAAGTATTATCAGCGGCGGAGGCCCGATCGCGAGCAACTTTCGCTACAACGGGCTTGAATAGTACTAGTGTATGTGCAACCGATTGTATTGTCTAAATGATCCGTGAGCGTTATTTCATCTGCCTATTGCATAGTACGTATATACTGGTATTACGGCAGATGTGCGTATCGAATGAGATGTAACATCTAATTAATCTACTCAATTGTCCAACCAAAGCGATCTGCTGGTCACACAAAATCTGGACACGCATGCAGTTGAACGAGCGCAAAGTAAAAATAGATCGCGCTGTGGTCAGCAGATAAGGAGTACTCCTGTATCTATTTTTTGTGTCTATTTTTGCATTGAATTCGTATGTTTAGAGAAATAGCATCGCGTTGTAATTAATAAAACAAGTTAATATCGGTGAACAAAGATCGAAGAACATATATATATATAGATATATATATATATATATATAATATATATACTCATATATATATATATATATTATATGTATATATATATATATATGAGTTGTACAGAGCATAAGCATATCATATTACACGAGAAATAAAATATTTTCATTCTGTCTATACTAAGTGGGCATTTTCTAACTATTTTGCTGAACGTGTTTGTCTGAGTTTATGACAGAGTAGAGGTACCTGCCATTTTGTAAGATGGTTTTGTATAGAAAAACACTCAAAACAGACAAAAGAAGCACGTTTAAATATTTGTGATGAACCACAGCTGAGTTATTTCACTATAACACACTGCGTGACTGTCTAGTCAGGCACTCACTTCGCATGCATCATAATCTGTTCAGGTGATCTCCTTTCTCGTGGAAACAGTTCATGAATCTCCTTGAAATCCTTAACGTCGTTTACAGTCATTGCGTCAGCCTTGGCTTTGTTATTGTTGACCATTTTCGTCCTTTGAGATTCTTTTGATTCGATACAAACAACTAGCTGTTTACGATCCGGAGCTGCGTGCTCAATATAGCGCTTGTAAAAATCTATGATGTCCGTCTTGGTGACAGCTCCGACCGCCGCTGCCTCTAACTTAGCTCGATCAAATAGGTAGCTCTTACTGCACACCTCATCCCATAAACTGAAATGGGGGGAGGGGAAGGGGTAATAGGAATATTGCTGCATTACCTTCTATGAACAAACCCGGTTAGTTTTAGAACGCCCGTCGTGCCAACGTTCTAAAACGAGCTGGCGTTATGAACTAATTGAGTAACAAATTTAAGAAAGGAAATCGTACGAAACTAGGCCATTAATACAATGTGCAGTACAAATATATATTAATCCGAAAATTGTTTTAAATTGCAATGTTTTTAAAGTAGGCGTCAAATGCCAGAAGAGAAGGCCGAAAGAAACAAGACGCGTGATACCACAGTGATACGCATTGTCTTCATAATTGTAATGCAAATATTTTTCAAGTCGAATTTGTGACTACGTGATCATATGCAGTGCAATTATGCAGTCACATAATTATACAATTGTAATTTTTTACCTTGTTTATTAATAAGCTTGAAGGCGTATGAGGGATTTTCCTAAACCTACGCTATCACAGCTACGGTATTTATAAGGTGGACTCACAAGCGCGTTTTCTCTTCGAGCGTCTTTGGCTTCGCCAGTTTGAGTGCAATCAAAGTCCTTTTATGATCGTCTAACCGTTCCGATGTAAGTTCGTTAAGAATTTGATTCATCGTGCGGTTAATGAAGGTTTCAATCCGGTCGAACACGTATGATGACGGCAAATTGGATTGAACCAACACAAATAAACCTACCAAGATCCAAGATTCAGAGGTAAGTAAGATCTTCAACCGCAAAGCTAATAGACATTAAAAAATGTCATCCTTTGCTTGGATACTACGGATATTAATTAAATCCCAAAAAAAGAAAAAAACAGTTTCGCTTTTGGCGTTTGACTTATCAAATTGATACATTCTAAAGAAAGTTCGATTAATTAGTTATAATCCTGGACATCTCGAAACTAATTTTTGCCGAGTGGGTTCTCAGCCATTGGTATGAAGGGAATATAACTGCGAATATCATATCGTTTGGTAGCTTATACGGATCCAGCACGTCAATGAACACATGTATTGATTGATTGTCTGTCAGACCTCCAGATTCACGATAGATATCCTTGTTAGACCGATATGGCAACTACTATGTGCAAAGATAAGGTTGTGAATTTAAGCTCGACCTAACGATAAGTCCTCCATTACTTCTTACCTAGCGTACCGTACGACAACTTCGTTTCACATGAAACAATATAACCAAGCTGTTCCTTAGTTCGAAGTATATTGAAGACTGGTTCGTCGATAAGGCGGCACAGTATCTCATTGAGAACTGAGGTCTTCAAGTCTTCGGAGTCGACTGTTCCTATCTGATAAAGTGCCATCACCGCGCCGGCGGGTTGTACCAGGTTGGTATGAGAAAAGTAAGTGGTCTGACCCTCGGTCAGATGGTATTCGCGAAGGTTTAGTAAGCTATCTTCGGGTAGTGGGCCACCTGCAATGCACATTTACCAACAAAACCCACTAAAACGCACACTTCTATTACATATATGGTTGCGCATGACGAGAAAATTAGTGGATTTAGATGAGTAATCATAGCGTGATTGTCATTCTTAAAAAATAATTCAAAATTTCATTCAGCACAATCCAAGTTCAGGTATTCCGAGGTATCAGCAGCAAAAACATTTAAAAGTCGATATATTTAAGATATGAGTGCAAGGTAGATGAATGTGCGAAGATCTTTCTGCGAAGTGATTTTTTGCAGCAAGTAAAATTATTTAAAAGATTTAAAGCAAATCGTAGTTGCCACAATCATTTGAGGTGACAAATTCGCGTGGTTAACATCTGCAACCATAAAGTGAAATTCTTTATAAATTTACATTTGTCATTAGTTACACGCAAACAAGCGCCACCGAATCAAATCTCAGAAACTGTCAAGTGATAAATATCGAAATCATGTGAAAACTCAACTTACACTTCAGTATACGTCGAACGGTCGAGGCTAACTCTTTTGCTTCTGCCGAAGTCATATTTCCATGCACGAGACATTCAATATAGGCATTTTGTAGCAGCTTGGCCAGATGCTCAGTACAAGCTTCCGGGGTGCACATATCCAAAATGGCCAGCGTATCTGTGTGCATGAAGAACTTCTCACAAAGTAACACCTCCGCGTAATATACCGCTTGTCGGTGAGGTTGTTTCGTGTCGAAGTTACCTAAACGACGCGCAAACAAATCTTTAAGTACTTTGAATCTCCCTGAATCCACCTTGAACGTAGTAAGGCGTGTCAATATACTTTTAAGAAGAAAAAGCTGCCTTTCGTTATATCCGCTTACTTTCAACGAGATGCCGTATTGATGGTTTATGATCGAATAGTTGAGACCAGCCACTCTGGCTGAATACAGAGGACCAGAAATTTCATCTCGAAAGCAATTTATTGCTAAATGCGTCAGAGCATCACTAAGGGGGTTTTGGAATGCCACAGGAGTCCGAATTTGACACGAGATTACGCTACGAGGCAAAAGATACTCCTTGTCTTGCATAAACCAAACCCGGTTGCTCTCATCACTCATAACTATCTTGGGTTCCGTGGTGTATTCTTTTTCTTCGTCCACTAACGTAAATTTGGTGGAGACGAAATCATTTGGAGCTGGAAGTTTGAAGACGTCGTTAACATGCACCGTCTTCCATGCCTCGATTGTAGATCTTGCAATTTTTCTTACTGCGTATCGAACACCGTAGTACTTCTCGACTTGACTGGTTTCGTCATGAAACAGCTTTGACACTATCATCACCCTTACTTTTTCGGGCACTAAGTAGCTCAGCAGTTGCTCGATTAAGTCCGGCCGAAATTCCTGATAGATGTATGGACCGGACATGACATCCTTCCAAGGGTATTTGTGTATAGCTTTACTGATCCTTTGACAGTAACGCATTGGATGCGGCTTAGGCATGAATCGAAAGCTCATTTCAGCAAGATTCATAAGCTCCTTGAAAACACATTCCTGTGGTTTACTTTCTTGCAGAAGGCGAATATATTGAAAAAGGTATGTAATTATTTCGTCGGTGTGACGTATGCCTTCGTAAGATAAATTGAACGATACCTTGAAGAAGCATATCCCTCTGGCCCCATCAGTGAGATCTGCTTCGCCAGAGATCACCCAGTTTAGCGACCTCAGATGTGCTATCAGCCCACCTTGGCTCGTGTGTGAGATAAGGTAACTGACATAATAATCTGGCTTCGATTTATATTGGCTCGAAATGTCCGGTGTAGGAAAGGTTACTGTTAGTTTGTGTATATCATCTACCGGGACGACTTTGATCTCCACTTGAACAGAGTCCTCCCTAAACGGGTGCACCGTCCAGACCTGTGGCGTTACCTCTCTATTCTGAATCGGACCAAACATATCTGTGGCGTACGAAGTCAACTCATCGAGACTTTCTTTCGCGTATAGGACGAGCGCCATAATATTCGATGAATACCACTTCGAATGAAAGGCCATCAATTGTTTTCGAAGTTCCGTGGTACCTTTTGAACTAAGCGTATCCATGTTTCCCGTACCAAATTTCACAAAGTCGTGCTTCGGACTCGATGTAACCTGGTTGATGCGGAACAGACGCCGAGAATCCCGCTTAATATTCTTTTGATTTTCGCTGTCAATCGCGTATTTTTCCCGTAGCATGCAATTTTGATCGAAGAGTGGATTGATGAAAAACTGCGCGAAGATATCGAGGCAGTTTCTAAAATACTCAGGTGTAACATCGAAAAAATAAGACGTCTCATCAGTGCAAGTCATAGCGTTCCTCGTCCCACCATGAGTAGACACGAACTCCTCGTAGAAATTTTCTGCTGGATACTTCTTGGTTCCGAGCAGAAGCATGTGCTCGCAAAAATGGGCAATGCCTGGTATTTCAGGCGGATCACTCAGGTACCCTACCTGTAATAATAGAGAAAACGGCTACGCTAAAGTAGATGCAGCAGTAAAATCAATTTTGTTCACTGCTCACGCATCCGTCAAATGTCAAGGACCGAAGTATTTTCTTTTACCCTGTACGCTCTGTTAGTAACACCTTAAGCTAACCGCTAGCAAGTGATGATGTATCGCGATTGCCTCAGATGGCTATAACATAACAAAAGTATTATTGTCAACTGTACAAAACAAGCGATTGCTAATTCGTGCCTCCTTAAACCGTATTTTTTTTGAACAATATATGGTGTCACACATGACAAGTAAGTATCGGTATAGCTGACATTTGTCTGCAGATACTATGTCGGTGTCACGAAATAAATTCAAATGAAACACTCTAAGGAACATCTTATTCCTTAAGCGAGACTCAATATCATTTAACTATGATTAAAAGGTCGTTAGGTTTGAATGAGGTTGGAGGACTCGTACGCGAGCGGTCGCAGTTCGTCTTCAAGGTGACGAATTGTCGTCTACTTAAGCGATAGAAAATACTTTGGCCCCAATCCGACTGACATTATCACTCACCACGACAAAAGCAAGCATGGGCAACGATGCATCACCTGGACGGTGAGGGCAGCCGCTGCTTTGTCTGCCTCCAAATCGGAGATCAGCAGTACTTTCAGTCCATTCCGAAGCTCTATGGCTCGGTAGGCGGATTTGTCTGAGTCGGATCTCCGAGGTTCATCGACGATGCGATACGCCGGCCCATCTTCTCCATCAAGTGGAGGAGCAGGGCATTTCAGTTTCCAAGCCTCAGCCATTGTCATCTATTCACCTCGTTATTTACGAATGCTTGCTGAACTACTAATCGTTGAGCGTCGCGAGATAGACGTTTTGCCTGTGAAGTTGGTCTCAAATCTCCTGTCTCAGTCAAGCGAGTTGTTTAAGTCCTTTATTTCTGCATTCTAAATAACATTCTGAATAGTTGAGACAAGAAGGACGTCAGACCACCTATCGATCATTAAACTTAAAGCAGGAGTCCAGAGTGGGAATCGCCACACCTAGAAGCATCGTACTACATTGACCAACCTCGTTACGCACGAATTTCACTTATGCTTAATTTTGATGATCATTTATCTAACATTTTTCTTGACAGCAATAATCGTCTTTTTGATGAAAGGTGATTGTTTTATGAATCGTCGGCAGCAGTACCCTATTCACTTGGGAGCCTCAGGTGTCTATGGGCTGTGTTAGTGCGTTGAGCACAAGTTTACAGAAGCATCTTGGCGATTCAGTTAGAACATCAGATGACTTAAATATAATTTTTGATCATAGTTGAGTTTTTCTGCCCAATGGCAAGATAGATTCACAGTCCCACACTACTTGAACCACACTTGCTAAAAGAAAAGCAAGCGTCCAGTCTACACTGCGTTTAAACGGTTCTTGCTATAGAAAGCTTTAGTTTACAAACAAATTAAATATACCATCAACACATAACAACATAGTTCGTGTCAATAAAAAAAAGTCATCTTGCAGAAAAAGTGTTTGTATGCTGCGGGGGTGTATCTTCATGTACGGGGAAATACTACTGAGGCAAGTCAATTCACCCCTGTATGATTAGATTTCGGCATTTCGCAAGTCTATCGTCGTCATTGCGAACGATCGTAGAGCTGAAATTTTACTTATATCAACTTATTGTATAAGGCTAGTTCGATGTTTTTCAGTACTAAATTCAAGATGAGTTCAAACACAAAGCGGTTTCGAAAAACGATAACTTGTTAAGAGCGTAGCTGTACGACAGGAGCTTTGCATGAAAAGACCTATTTAAAATGAAAAGAATATACAGAATGGTACCGAACTGTTTCTAGTAACATTAAACATGTATACATATGAAAACATGGACAAACTGCCAAAAACTCGTAGCTCCAGATCTGACCGAGCCCAACATTTATAATCATATGGCGCAAATATATAACAAAATAGATATACTTCTCTTGGCTTAAACTGTGGTTGTGTGTGACAGCGTGTCGTATTGGCATAGGGAGGTAGATGCTTCGAAAATTCGAATGCTTTTAATTTCAAGGTTTAGCTCAACGGATCGCTGTCAGGATTTTGAAGTACATTGCTCTAATCGTACCATCAGCACCTGTTGATATACTTGGGATTTCTTTCAACGCATTCAGCAATCCATTGAAACACTCTTTATTTAATCGCACATGTTATGTAGTCGATAGCTGGACTTGGACCAACGCAGAGACCCCTGACACCTTCACTCAGAACAAATCAAGCAGAACGATGGGTCTTGCGTCTTTTGTCGACCCTTGGCTTAAAGTGCTTCGTAGGTTCCGGGTCTGGAGCTTTCGGATATAATTACAAAAGCCGCGAGCTGTGCGCGTTTGCTTTCGTAGCAACACAGCCCCCATGTGATGGCCGTCAGAAGTTCAAATGTAAACTACTATCGGTTACCGGTATGCGTTTTAAATGACCCGCCACAGCGTCGCTGTCGTTAAGCGCCGGCGCACTAATTTGTAAACATCAATTCATTCATTTTATGCCGTGATCAATGAACGAACTTTACATGCTGCTGTTTATTGCTGGTGCATTCGGTGGTCGGTTACGATATTCTGCACGAGCTCAAAAAAGGGGGCCCGTTGGGGCAAATCCCTGTCTGACATAAACGTGAAATAGCTTCGTTAAGTGCATTCAGACTCGTTGGATTGTCATCTCGGTTTCAAGTCATGCCAGACTCAGCACCAGGAGGTAAGTCCCATATCATTTATTGCATTGGTTGTCTACACTTGAACTGTCTGGAACACCTGGAATTCTATTGGCGGTATGAACATGTCTCGGCAGAGCGGCCAAGCAAGCTACGCTTGAACGGAGTCGCTTATTTGGCACTGTCCTTTACTTAAAATATTGCAATGTTAGTTGATGAAATTTATGAGGGCTTACGGAAGACACAAGATATGATGACGACGGAGCCCTCTTCACGCGCTCAGAGAAGTGCGTCATTTCTGTCACGATAGTGCGGTAGCGTGTGTAGTATCAGTAAAGCTCGAATAGTGCAGAAGTTTCATTAGTTTAACGTAAGGTATGTACGTTGCTATAGACCGAAGAATAATAATTGCTAGTGACAGAATTTGAATATTTTTAAAAGAGATCCGCAGGTGTCTGGACCAACATCAGGAATTGGAGGTCTGAATAAAAGAGGACCTTTGTGGGGGCATGGAGAAAGTGTGATCATTAAAACCAAAATCTAGCATATGTTTCAAGTATGTTTCCTTGAATGCTCTGTACGAAGTAGAATTTCACTACGATATAGTATCCGCGTTCCCGGCGTTCTCGGAAGAGGATTGCAATTCATGAAAGTTCGTGCGACTCCGGGAAAAGTGGAAGGGGTGGGGAGAAGAGGAAAGGGCTTATCAAATACCATTAAAGTCTTGAACACAGGTTAGGTCCATAAAAACAAGACACCTCTAGTTTGACAGGTAACTCTCATAATTGTGCAGTCTCTGCAGATATATACATATTAAATTTATTATCTAAAAATAAATTGTAGGCATTTGCTATCCTTCGAATGACCTTTCGTGTTACAGCTGATAAATTATTTATAACAGTGTGTAATGCATCGAACTTTCTTTGTCTCAAATGATAATTGCTTATACATTTACCTACCTGAAAAAATCCTTACGATATTTGGATTACACGGAACACCTACTTTAAATAAATAATAGCCTTCTTTAACATTATATGTTTCAGTTCTAGTTGAGAATTGTACAGAATTCTAAAGCTCTCTGTGGACTACGAAAGTATTACTCTCAATTTATGCCTAAAACTCGGATTCGAAAAATGGGCGTTCTAAATGAAAAAATAAGCAAGTCTAGCATACTGGTGCTATGTGGGCGGCAAAAAAATAGCAGAAACAATTTAGGTAATTTACTCCACGTAACTATGAGGAGTCTTTACTTATGTAAAATTATTTGAACATCCAAGGCTCACCTAGGGCGAATGTGCCATTTTTGAGCATAACAAAACACCTTTGAGTACTATTCTTAATTGTAGAGTCTTTGTTGTACACGTCACATTTATCCGTGATTGTTTGGCCGGTTTATTCATCTGGGTGAAAGACGAACCAAAAGTGTCGCAATACTGGCAGCATCCACTCACATGACATGCCTATCTCGGATATCCAAACATAAGGTGATCTTTTGCGGATCTAAACAAAATAACGACGATTCCAGAAAAGTGCTTTCCAGTAATATATAATACTTAACTACTAGCGAAGAAAACTATACGAGAAAATACTAACAAATAATAACATCAATTTCATTGTCACACCAAAGTCATTCCTTTCTCATGTAAATTAATGTTTCATTGATTAGTATTAAATATGTAAATACTGAGCTAACAAACCAGGTCACATAAAATGTTTAATAATTAAAAGATACCTGCATGCCCTTTTCATTTATTTGTCCAGAGATTTACTAAAAACGTAGATTCTTTGTGCGTAATGGAAGTAAGTTCGACCCAGAAAAATCACCCACAGTTTTAGTGTACATCGTGTAGCATTGTTCTACTTCCAAAGTATGAGACAAACTACATTGTATAAATATATTAAGTATCAAAAATGCAGTAAAGTATATTTATACCACGTGAATATGTATTTACGTTGGAACATAGTTGATAGCTTCTAAATAACGTGCGGTACTCTTCTTCTTTTAGGCGGCCCAGATCAAGCCACGGGAGCCGCGACTGGAGGATCAATTAATGAGCTGAACCAAATCCTTGATGAATGGGGTCAATCTCGTGGAGCAGGCCAGGATCCTATTCCTGTGCTGTCTCGCCTTTGCGAAGTTGTCGAACGAGAAAATGAATTATACCTCAAAATGGACATCGACCCCTTCGATGATCGACATCCATCAAGGACAAATCCTAACTCAGCTTTGGGTTCTTTGCTCAGAACTCTTTTTCGCAACGATGAGTTTATGGACACTCTCGTTAACACCTACATTTCAGCTAGAGATAACAAAAAACTTAACGAGGTAAACCTACATCGTGGTACAGTAACTGTATTTACAATTTACTATGATACTATATAATTAATAGTCTCAATTTATTCGTAAAGTGCATTATTATTGTCATTTTAGAAAATTTTGAACTCAATTATTAACATTTTTTGTAAGTACAGAGATTTAGAAGGTTCGCAGATATTCGCTCGAAAACATTTACAATATAAGCAAATATCTACTTCATTCTCGAAAGTTGTGTTGGTTGATTGTGCAACTCGGTTTTGTTTTTCATACAGTTGGCGTGTCGTCTGCTCTATGACATCCTGCCAGGCCTTGAGGGTAGCATCGTGTTTCAGGAAACGGAGGGTATTGTCTCAAAGCTATACCACTGGGCTGAACATGCCGATAATCCTTTAAAGTCATATGCCATCGGGCTCTTAGGGGCAGCAATGGAGGTAGCAGATATTGCAGCGAATTGGCGAGATCATAACGCTAAGTTGGTGCGTAGACATATTCTATTAACTACTTACAATGCACAACAAAACATAGTTAGCTGAGGTCAGCTCTTATTACAATATATAAGACATTTTATTATAAATAGTGTTTGGTTTGTTTAGAATGCTATTTATGCCAATTTGACCTATTTATGAGGTCCAACCAAATCTAGATGGTATCACCGTATACTTCTTTAGAGTTCTGCTGCGCAATTGTAAGTGTATTTAACCTTTATATTCATTTTGCGTTTCAATTGTTATTCGTCAGATTCCACTGCTGTTGAACGAACTTCGCGAATTGTCCTGTCTTCCGTCAGAAGTTCCACCGGAACGAAAACTCCTTTTCCTGGAAAGACCGTTCGCGCAGCTGTGCAATGGTCGTGAGAAAGCTGGAGGCGACGGCAAGGGTGGTCAAAAAGAAAACCTTGCATTCGATAAACAACCAACAACGGCAAGCTCAAGCAACTACACACCGAGTAATCGAAAACGAAAGGTTTCAACTTACTAATTTTATTCCAAAATAATCTATTTTCTTTATTTCTATTTATGCTTTAAAATGAGTCAGGATATATTTATTCCTTTCGGGTCGCATATGCCAAAAAGTATATTATGTTTTAGTAGGTTTTTGGTTGCAGTGTGCATTGTAGCTTAGTTGCACTGTAAGCTATTACAAACGAATCCGGCGGACTTCGTAACTGAAAAGATTTTCAACGCACTGCTACTTAACAAAACTTGGGCGGTAATACCTTAGCTTTATAAAAAATTGCGAGGGAAAACTAGTTGAGTTTACAGTAAAAAAAGTGAACTCAGAAGGAAAAACATTCTTCAGTGTTGAAAATCAATGCGCAGTGGTCAGCTGTTTGATCTTCGAAAGCCATGGCGGTGCCGAAATTCATCGATGATTGATGAAGACATTAGCAAGGGGGTTTTAAACGCAAGCGCAGTGCATGAATGATACGAACGTTTCAAAAATGAAAGTTAAAGTATTGAGGACCAAGGAGGAGGTAATCCGATGTCGGAATTTGAAAAACAAAAATGCAGTGTCGCAATCGAGGAGGCTTTTATCGAAAGCAAAGATTTGAGTCTAAGGACTCTGCTTTTCACATATAACGTATTACAGGTTTTATGCCCTTATACTGAAAATGTGGAAACTGAGTAAAATACGGGTTTCCCGTGAATTGCCTCCAGGCAAGTTGAAAATGTGTGGTGTATTTCACGAACAATTTGCGACTTTCATTAATAAAAAAATCGCTTGGAGCATATTATTGTTCTAGACAAAGAATGATTCAACCTCGTTCGCCAGAAGATAAAGAAGGACTAGATAAGAAAATGACATCAACTAGAACAAAAATCGAGTTCGACAGCACTGTAATATAAAACCGGACATAAGATAATGGTAGTACGTGCACTGGACGCAAGGGCGTTTGTTATTATGAGATACTTACCAAAAGTGGAATAATGAATGCAGCTCGCTAAGCTCTTGAGTTCTCTAAAAAACTCCTAAACGTTTGGCACGTACTCTGATTGTTTGATTACAGTGGCAGACCTTATCTCTATGCCTAAATTACTCCTTAGATTGAGCAAGGGAACATCCAACGTTAGCTTCAACTAGCTGATGCTCCTGATCCATGTCCATATGATTACGGGGCTCTTTTTGCCTCAAAAGAGATTGTTTTGTATCTGGCGGGCAAACATATCCCATTATCAGTTTATTTCGAAAAGCCGTAGACAGGAAAATTAGATATAACAAGGCGACTTGTACGTTTATAGCTGTCCAGAATCTATGGAAGCACTGGAACAAATATGTGAAAAATGAAGCTGTATACTTTTAACACATTATAAAAAGTTATCGTTCTAGCTAAATTAGTTCAAGAGTTATTCAACTTTGAAGTCTGCCGGATTCGCTTTTCACAACCTAATAATAATGATATTTGCATAAAATATCATTAGTATCGTTGAAAATTTCACAAAGGAAATTTAAGTCATATCTAATAATAATAAAATTGTTTCAACTTTATTTATCGACTTTAAAGCGGCAAACAAGTCCAGCCGATAAAAAAGGGGCTCTTCGATCATCGCAACCTACGTCAACGCCGACTTCATTGACAGTTCGTAGCGGCCTACTCGCGGACTGCTCAAACTCAAGTTGGGCTGAAATGGAACTGCTGACGATCGGGCACTATCAGATTTATCCACTATCTGTAGAAATGCGACAGCGCTTTATTCTGCAATATTTGACAAAATTAGGCGAATACCAGGAGTTCCTATCGTTTATCTTTGAAAAAAACGTTCTTCAACTCATCTTGCGTTACATAAATCTTAAGGAAAACCACGACGTACGATTGGCGTTTGAAGCGCTCTGTTATTTGGCCTCACTGATGTGTCATAAAAAATTTTCCATGGAGTTTCTAAAGGCAGGTGGAGTACAGCGACTCCTCGAAGTTTACCGTCCATCAGTGGCCGCCACCGGTGTATCAATTTGCCTGTACTACCTTGGCTACAGCGAAGATGCTATGGAGAAACTTTGTCAACAGCCGCCTGACGTTTTAACGGAACTTATACGCTATGCATTGTGGCTTCTTGAGCGGAGCCATGATAGTAGCAAATGCCATGCCATCATGTTTCTAGGTTTGTTCTTGTCTATACGAAGTTAATCTTTTTTACATCGCGGAAAATTGCACAAAGTACACACACAAATAAACGCTTGTATATCTTATTTTCTAGTTAACGGTAGCATTTAATTAAAAATTACATATGTGCAATCCGTTCGGTTTACGCTTCCTGTTGTCATCAATAATACCTTTCGAGCTAAAATAGTCGAATATTCCAATTAACTTAATTTCACGTTTGTATTTGCATCGTCCGTTTAGGTATGGCGTTTACGTACCCAAAATTCCTGGAGTATTTTGACGCGGAAGATGGCTTAAGACGTCTTGTTAATGTGGTATCAACTCTTGATGCAATTACTAACCCCTCAATTAACGACGAAAGACACGATTGTGAGAATGAAGACAAGCATTTCGCGTCGATGCAGACTGCTAGGCACGTTTGCCACTCACTCAAAAAATACTTTGAGGCACAACTTGTAATTACAGCTGAAAAGTTAAGGAGAGGTGCCGATGGAGCGCATAGAGACCATCTACTAGGATCGAAGGCTTTAAGGCTGAAGCCCGAAGAACTTGAGGAAACAATGGATTTTGTCTTAAACAACTTACCAGCAAAGAGCAAGTGGCATGCCGTTGACGAATTTATAAGTTTGGGTGGTGTCCAATTGATGCTAAAGTTGATTATGATCACACAAGAGGATGCGGGTCATGCCGGAGGCAAGACCGAAACAGTTCGGAGTGCCCTTGAAGTTGTCGGTATATGTACGTTAACGCCGCGTTCACAAATGGTGCTTACAGAGGTAATCGAAAACCCAAATCCGGAACTTGATATGGAAGATCAACAGGAGCCTAACGGTATGGGGTTAATTCTTGATATCCTCGATTGTGATTCGCATGGTTTTCATAGTGAGTCAGCTGACTTGCAAAAAGCGGCTCTCCAAATCATACACAATTGTGTTGGTGGGCCAGTTCGACGACCTAGTGGAGCAACGCAGGGGACTCCCATTCAAAATCATAGCTTGGTAAACATGAACGGCGATGTTCCTGGGTCGGGACCCAGCAGTCAGGCCCAAACAAATAGCGCTCAAGGACCTACAAATTCAGCTTCAGGGTCAAAATCTCGTGGCTCAAAAAGTGGCGAAGGAACCGTGCTCCACAGAATGTGGCGATGCTTGCGAAGTCATAATGGCATTATGGTACTTCTTGGCAGACTTGCTGTAAAAGTTCCAATCACTGGAGCGGATGCTATTAGAATGATGGCTTGCAAAGCTCTTTGTGGTTAGTGTATAAATTTTGCCATATTTTTCGAATAATTTTGTTTACCGACGAGATTTTTAGATACTTACACGAGGGGTTGTTGAATGTGATAATTTTCAATATTTGCTGTACATAGTTTCACTACTTTGTATTAAACGTGTTTTCATTTAACGATTTTTTTAAGACGTACCACAATAATTCTGTGTATCTGGTTGTTTTACATAGGGTTAGCACGATGTCCGACAGTACAACAGATTATGTCGAAGCTTCCCTTGTTTACACGTGGTCATCTCGAAACGCTAACGAAGGAGCCGGTGTTGCATGACCACAGTGCCCTTCATGCTAAGTTCTGCACATACGCATCCCGTCTTGCGGAACTCGTCACTGGAACAGCCCTATCAAGGTATGTAGCCAAACTGAATAAATCTACTGCGAACTAAATCAAAACTTTGTTTTTTTTTTGCATCTAAATAAAATATAACTTGTCCACATTTGTATGAGAAAATAATTGTTTACTATGTTTCTTATATTTTCATATTGTTTGTATGTGCTCCTTTGTAGGGGTGGCAACAGTGACTTGCCAGTCGCACGGCGAGGCGATGCGTGCTTGGTCGCACCTGTTGCTGATATCAAGTACAAGACGAGTGATCTGCTTATTTTAATGTATGAACATATGCTCGGAGCGGGATTAACAGAAAGTGCGAATGCGCTTTTGAAAGAAGC
This sequence comes from Varroa destructor, assembly GCF_002443255.2. Classification (NCBI taxonomy): domain Eukaryota; kingdom Metazoa; phylum Arthropoda; class Arachnida; order Mesostigmata; family Varroidae; genus Varroa; species Varroa destructor. The sequence goes on from NW_019211455.1 coordinate 4,662,974, forward strand.
ACGCCTGCAGGAAGCACTCAATACGAGAAGACAGCAAATGACGGGCCGGGATGTCGGGGTCGTTGCGCATAGAAGAGGCGTGAACCGGGAGATTAGCCGAGCTGGGCAAGCCTTAAGTCCACAGCCTCCGCTCACGGTAAAAACTAAACTTCAAATTATTATATTTCCTTTTAGAGAAGTTTAAGGTACATTAATCCTAGCGTACAATACATTTCAACGAAACGTACTCGAATATGAAACGTTGTATTGATTATAAAGTTCCGCAACGAAACCATATGCCCAACAATTGAAGGAAGCATTACAGTAATTTACTAGCGTAAGAGATGAAATACCGATTGCCAAAATACCGCGGGTAATAAGCGCAAATTGTTTATTAACTCTACGTCTTCTTTCTATTCTGCTTTTTAAAGAACGTACCAGTAACACCACAATCAAAGACTATTCCCTTGAATCGATCCAGAGCTGATTCGGCCGGTCTGACACCTATCACACCAATAGGCCGACGCTCCCTGAAGTCTCTAACACTTGTGGAGAAATCGGAACAACGTGACGTTTTGTCACCAGTTATACGCAAAAACGTGGCGAGCATAGCTGAAAATGCGCTCTCATTGGATAGCATTGTTCGGGAATACCTCGGCGTGCAGCATGCCAACTGCAGGATGCCCGTGGCCACTTGTCCACCGTTCCAGCTGCTTGCTAAACACCGGTGCGAGGAGCCCATACTGAAGATGCGGGCGCCATTTAACGTAACTCAGCGTCTGTCACGAAGACAAACCGATTGGCCCTGGGGCGGACGCTATGGAGCTAGAATGACCCGAAAGTTTATCTATTCTAAATTCAAGCCTGTACGAACGTTCCGCGAGCCAGAAATGCCTGCGAATTTCACGTGCTGCTCGTTTTCTGCTTGTAATGAAATGTTGTTTGTAGGAACAGGCAATGGCGAACTGAAGGTATTCAATGTACATACAGGCACAGACGAAGCTACTTACAATTGCCATGACACGGACCTCACACACTGTCAATCATCGAAGGTAAGACAGTAATTAATTTATTCTGGGTAGCACCAAACATACGAGTAGGTCCTTAGATATCCACATTATATTCTTTCTTTAGTACGAAGGCGTTGAATTGCTACCAGCTTTACGATTTTCTATTACAATCAAATCGTCGGGATTGCTGTTTTCATTTTCCCCATGTGCGTCTCTTAATGTTTGTATCTTTATTCAATTTAGATAATTCATATTACACTACCCACGGTGATATTTGACATTTATCCAATAAATTTGTGCATTTCAGGATGGAACGTTGATTTTAACATCTTCATTCTTTCGTGAGCCGTTGAGTGTTCTCTGGACATTTACGGATTTGTTTCAGCAAAAGGTCAGCTTCAAAGATGACTCATATGTCGAATTTGGCAAGCTGAGCGACGAGCGCATCCTTGGCACACAATACGGAATAGCGCGGTTATATGACACGAGCACGGGGCGCAAGATCTCCCAATTTGTCGATCAGAAACTGGCAAATCAGTACATCAAGAATCGTGCTACTCTCAACCCAACCGATGAGTTGGTCCTCAACGATGGCGTATTATGGGACGTTCGGCGGTCGCAGCCAGTTCATAAATTCGACAAATTCAATCCGTATCTCAATGGCGTGTTCGCTCCTAACGGACTTGAAGTACGTGCTTATATGAACTAATATCTCGTTCATAACAACAAAAATACTTTCTCAAATGAGGCATTAGCAGGATAAAGCAATGTAATAAAATAACGTTGATTTGAAAGCTTACATGTAGGGTTATACACTAGTTGTGTTACGGCTGTATATGGTATTAGGGGATAATATTCTGTATGTGATGTGACGTACGCTATAGGTCATCGCCAACACAGAAGTATGGGACTTACGCACGTTCAAGCTCCTCCATACATTATCGGCACTCAACCAGTGTCAGGTGTTGTTTAATGCGCGGGGTGATGTAATCTACGGCGCTATGGTCGTGTGCGAGGATATGGACCAGGAGCGTGATCAGCAATTGCAGAACATGTTCGGCAACTCGTTCAAGACCATAGATGCTACTGACTACTCTAACATTGGTTGGTTTGGGTAATTTTGGATGACTGTCAATATTTTGAGAAATGAAGTGGTATATAATGAGCGATAGCAAATCTTCAAGATGCACAAAACGCCGTTTATAGCAGACACTCATATGTGGCCAATAATGATAACGACAGCAAATTCTCTTGCATGTTCACAGCGACGATCGATATTAAACGACGAATCTGCGATATTAAAACCGATGGACGTGATATGTATCTGGCAATTGTGGAAAACGCCGGCGAACGAACTCAAATGGGCACTGATTCTGTTGTGAGGTTGTACGAAGTCGGTAGGCAGAAACTCGAAGATGACGTTGATGACAATGTAAGTGTCTAACGTAATCGGCAAACTTGATTTATTTGTTCGTGGTAAAATTCTAAAATTTATTAAGGCATAGTATTTGAATTGAGAATGTGATTACGTTGATGCAATAGAGTGAGATTATGCCTGCCTTATTTTTTTTTGCAGTGGTATTTTTGGGATTATGCACTTTTAAATTTTAATGCATAGATACCAATCATTTTCTTTTTTTGCTTAGGAACAGGATGATGACGACGTCGACGATGATGATGACGAAGCTTCATCGAGTTCGGCTTCGGACGATCTCTTCAATGGTTAGTTAATGGTTCCACAATAATGGAAACTGGTTTCGTTTTTCTCAGTTCCACTCTGCTACCGTGTATATCTTACTATATTTTAAACGCTTACACATAGCATCATACATCATCGACGATTGATAGACTCAGTTCCCAAATCTGAATTCACGATTTTAATATGACTTAACCGATGAAACCCTACTACAGTACTATAAAAAATCTTGTTGGACGTATCTGACATGATGCTGTTTTACATTGCTTGCCATTGCAGATACCGTTGATATCGATGATCCCGCTGGCTTCTCACCGATGGAAGACGATGAAGATGATGAAGAAGGATCGTTTGCGGATACTGAAGGGAGTTCGGCGGGCGGCGAGGATGATAGTGAAGACGAAGGCTGGGTCGTGACAACAAATTGAAAGAAGAAAACGCCGAAAAACATAAGATCACACCACGTGGTACCCGCATCTCGCTTAAGTGACTTTCTTCGTAATATCTAATGACATCAGAAGATTCGTTACTTGTTTTACGTGATGCTTTCCACCAATTTAAAAATTGTTAAGTTGGTGGTTCCGTTCTAGAAGTTGTAAGAAAATGGAAAAAAAAAGTGGAACGCTATTAGGGACAGAACTAACAGCAGCATACTCTTGTACACACTACAATAAGAGGAACATTAGTTGGTGGTCAAACTGTGTGAAGCAGCACGCATTTTTGATTATTTCGCAATTGGCTTGGTACCTTTGTATTAATATGATATCTACCTCTGTGGACGCAAAGTCAGTGGATCTGGTTATTCGAACTGGCACTGTTCCCCTACCGTGGCTGGTTCAAGTGTAGCCAAAGCCTTTGTTTAGCGGAGCACAATAGATTGTTTTTTTTTTCTTGTTATCCGTATTGTTAAGTGTAGAGGAGAACATGTGTGATGGATATAATACTGTGTGGAAGAACCTGGGAAAGAACCTGACCAACTCTAGTTATTCAACTGCTGTCCCTGTGTGAGCTAATTTTCTTTCCCAAGAGCCAGAAACTATTCTAAATGACAACCTACTGGTGACATAATATAAACAGACATTTTATATATATACAATGAGGTCAGTGAGGTTCAATATACATAAATAGACATTGACAGATATATCTATAGAAATGAACACATAAATGTAAGGTTTGTCGTAAATTTAGTCTCGCGAAGATTGGTTCCTTCTCCTAGCGCAGAAGGTACACGTGACGCAGATCTGGAACAAGCCAAGACGTTAGATACCTATCTAAGGGGCCATTAACCTGTGAAAGTCTAAGCCCATATCGTATAAGCTAGTTAGCTCAGGTTGGCTTAGTTTAAAATATGTCAAAGTGAGTGGGAGCAAATGAAGATTTCTTAACGAGAAAAATCATTTGGACAGATCACAAGATGCTGGGGTATAAAAAGTGTTGTGTATTGTATTTTAGAGGAGGAGACACAGGGTTGGATCTATGCGGTTGGAACATATACAAGTTTAACCGAGTTTGCGAAACAATAATTGGATGATATTCGTGTATCGGGTGTTGAGAGTAAACCACCTTGGCAGAATTCCTCTAAGGTGAGCTGGTTATTCTGACGGATAAGATAACGAAATGAGGTTTGCTATGGAGGAAAGCACTGTGCACTTGTATGGAAGCCTTATCGTCCAAAGAATAATTGAAGTTAAAAAAAACTGGCAAATATGTGAAGCACAAACTTCTTTGGGAGCTACTTTGTTTTGACTTTCAATTATTGTATGTGAGGTGTAGGAAGGTCAAACCGCTTATGAGTGTTTTGTCCGGATAACAACAACGATGACAGCCAGAATGAATCGTGTATCATTGTATAAAATATTTTAATAAAAACAGAAAAGCATTTAAAACATAATGAAGCCTATAATGAAGTGCGTCACGTATTTCGTGCATGAATGTGTATATACAGGAGTTTACCTATGTACTAACGTAAGGAAAAGATACATGTTATGGGGTGCACACGGTGTACATTAAGATTTTTTGTGCAAAACAGCAATAGTAGTGAAAGGAAGAAAAAGAGCGGCAAAGTACTGTACATGAAGGGTATATTGGGTCACGAAAAACATTGTTTTTACAAGTACCCTGAAGGAAGAATGAAATTGACTACAATGACCGATTGAATGAACGAGTATTTACGCTGATCGTGTATACGTATCTCTCATTCTTGTCCATATTAGAATAGACTACACATACGACGTCTGCATTGTAGTAATCAATAAAATATAATCACTGTGTGTTTGCTGATACGCAGCATGTCAAACAGTGATATGCGGTCTGTGAAATACTGGGGTAAGAATCTGTTTAGATATAAATTAAATGGGGCAATTAACAAGTGAATGTATTCCCAACAAATGAACTCTGTGGCACTTTGGAAGCAAGTTTATACATCAGTAATAATTTCATAGCTTCGAGACCATATAAAGTCCGATCTGTTATGAAAGCACGATTAAAAAGAACTTACTAGATAAGGTGATATAGTATACTTTCAGGATAATAGATGGGAACCATACTAGAATTAATCTAACACTTAAGTCAATAGTGTTCAAGATGCTTACAGGTTTAACCTAACGTAGTTGAAGTTATAACGGCGCAGAGAGTGATAGTTGTGGATATGTTCAGCGGAACTTGCTCGCTGTTTTAGTGCAAAAGAGTTGTTAGTGGATTTTAAAAAAATAGGCTTTAGATTATCTTGTTTTTATACACGTAATTTAGTCTGGTTTATTTTCGTTTTCACCTTAATATGTATGTACCAAAAAAACTTCTTTTAACTATATATATATATATATATATATATATAGAGGTATGATTGATGGTCATAAATTTCAATCTTTCGTTCGATACTTCCTCATCTAAGTAGAATGTGCAATTTGGGTTTGCACTCAGTAAGAGAAAATAACTAAAATATAGGGGAACACATCGCGAAAGCCATTCAGGCAAAACTGCAAACCATTTCTGTTATTCCTTGTTCTTTACATTTTGTAGATTGCGAACTCTATACCCGAACTAGTGCGATATTCTCCCTTATACATTGACAGATGTTCGCAAATATAATAATTTTCATCGTACTATAACGCTCATGTCGACCATGCAAGGCAATGAATTGCTTTTTAAGGAATGGAGTCAACAATGTTCAGTTTGTCACATTCTTGTGATTTTTACGGGGAGCATGAAACTATTAAGGACAAAGAGAAAATACTACCTCTTTAATTTCGCCTGCCTGAAGAGAAATAAAGCGACACCGGCTTACCATGCAATACCATCATTGCTCAACACATATGTTATATAGGAAGCGCTAATTCTGTACGCCTTAATTTTAAGATAAGGTAAAGGTCCCTGCGTGTAGGTTATGTCATCATTTCGGTAATATTGAACGTACTTAATTTTAGATCTAGTGTGTTAACTATCAGGCTAATCAGCTAATCAGGTTATCGTTAGGCAACAACTATTGTAAATATTCAATCTTTTCAAATCAGGCTCGCCTCTATGTTCCAAGTAACTAAGTCTGCCAGTGTTGCTTCTTTAATAACTGTTCTATTATACATAACCCTCTAATTTACATGTTCGTGTGAGAACATCCTTAACTTAACCTCTTTAGCGACCTAAATTAGCAAAGACCTCAGGGGTTTGTGACTTTGCCCATCACTATTGCTAACCCACTGATGGAGTCCATGACGAAGTATAAGAAAGGCCTATTGAGCACAATACTCAAACCTTCGCTAATGTGGCCTGGAATTTTAGTAATCTTCTTTGTCGATTTTGTTCCGTGCTGCTCTTTGGTATTAGCTTCCTTTTGGTGATGTTGACTTTCCTTTTCCAGTACCTCATCAAGTTCATCCTTCGGCGGCGGACCCTGTATGTTCAACACACTCTTGTGAAACACGCTGGTAATATGTAACCAGCGAACTTCTGATATATCGTAGAGCTCGGCTCGGCCCGGTACGAATAAGTTATGCAGGCCCATAGCAGATAATGACTGTGTGAGGTTTGAATGACTGTGTTCGATCTGAATACGTGGCATCTGTCGAGCAAAATTACGGACATTGTTAGACAATGAGAAGCAACATTATACAAAACAACATAATAGGCAGTTAATGTCAAGGAATATGGTAACAAAAGACTTATTTAATTAGGAAGGTTTGAGAAAACTTGTTAGTTATGACAAAACATGGAAATCGACTGATGATCACCGATTATTAAAAGGGTCTTTCGATACTGCTTTATACATACCTTAAGATTGGCGCGGCTTATTTGCATAGTAGCCATTATGTCGGCAATTCGTTGAGCGGACAGTCGATCTTCAAGAAGTCCCATATCATCTATGTGGTCTGGTGTAATCATGAGCAGAGTAATTACGCCACCCCTAAGTGGGACCTCAACTGCACTACAATTCAAGTAATCGTGCCGTGTATACCGGACCTTAACTCCGCGCGCCTCCAACATCATGGGATGGCCCACATCATCTGAGTCCATTTTACAGGAGCAAAGATGGCATGTATCGGTTCGTGTTAACGGCATGGTAGACATTTTTCAGTTAGTTCACAAGTGTTTAAAATAAAATTAAACAGAGAAAAGACAAGTTTCAAAATACATTGGTTTCTCAGACGCTGCAATTGAGCGCTCTAATAAGCATCATTCGTCTTATCACCTATGTTATGTGGTTATAAACTGATTTGTAATGGCCGTGAACGGATATGAGATTATTATTAAACGATTGCTACAGTACTAACAGCTCAATCACTGATGCCGTTGTGAAGGTTTAAAGCGTGCACGAAGAACGATTCTACACGCATGTTGAATGAGAAGCAAATGGAGAATGATCAAACTGTCAAGGGTACTCCGGTATACAAATAGCAATTGTACAGAATCGACGTACCGTCCTTAGAAAGGTTTTGTCGGCTCTTCGTTAGCCATGGAACACCTTCAATGGGGACAAGGTTGTCAATATCCACGACGCTTTCAAGGAATAGTCCGGAGATGAGTAGTAAATTTGTCGACGGTTGCGGAACGTCCCGTAAAAGACCGTGCAGCCGACCTCGCGTACGTTTTTCAACAATAGCATTAATATGTTGTCTTGCCTCCTCACCGTTCATTACGAAGTCAAGCGAATGGATTGAGCTGTTGTAATAGTTGTAGATGTACATCTGATACGGATATTTAATTGCTATATTCGAACAGTACAGAGAATCATAACAACAAGCATAAGCACATGCTAGACAAAAATCTTCTAGACAGCATATTTTGATACCAAGGAATTGACAGAGAGTTTTGATATCAATTGAATTGTTGTCTCGTGTGAGTATATGTTTTTAATTTATTCGTAACGGGTAGTAATTACCCGACCAGTTATAACTGTATGGCGTAGTTCACTGAACACAACAGACATAAGTGAATAAAACGCATTAAAATAATATGTTCGGTTGAAGCTTATTGCTTGTTAGCGACTATCCAAACCAGCAGCTACTTGCCGTATTCTCTTTGTACATAGATAGTATTAAACAAGACGAGCTCTGTCTCGTCCGAGTTGTCCTGGGCATCTCCTTTTCCCAGATTATTGCCCCAGTCTTCATCATCTGGCTGCTCCTTAGATTTTCCATAGTTCGATGGTCTCCAACCTGTCGATGTTATCGTACGTTACCGTTAAGATACAACTAAAACTTGTATGAGATTGAAAAAAGTCAAGCAATTTCCTGAACGTTTATCAAATACACCAGGAGGCTTATTTTTACAGGAGGCGTCGTCTCTAGTGCGCACCTCTTGCCCAAAAACGTCTCTGTATAAATAAATCGCAGAAGCCTCGTATGTCTTCCGTTTTTAGTAAAGAACATGCTAGATCTAATAAATACGTATATGACAACTTAATAGCAAGCCGTACGGGAAAAGATAAAGAGAAGGCGTGACGAAGCTGGCAAAGAAGATGGTTTGAGGTATGAGTCTCTTCGAGGGTTCGAGTTCTACCACTGCCATTACGCATTTATCATAAAGAGCTTTTATCGTGTTACTATTCCTATAATCTGGCCACTTGGCGGAACGGTTTACTTCACTATAAGATCTATTAACTCTAGATTAAATATTACGCTTAGTTATGCTTATATTCTTAACAGGAAATTTTCAGTAGAAATAATTAAGCCTTTGTTTCAACAATTTCTGTAACCTGAAAGGATACTTTTGGTGGCATCACCAATATATAGAACCGATATTTTTGACCGCCCGCAGCATTAAAGACTTAACAAAATAAGATACCCATACAACCATTATCACAGCTAGATGGCTATTACTCAAAAACAAGATACGAGGCACTATAGCTCAACACGAATATGGGAAAAAAATAACTCATTAATTGTAATAGTAGCGCCAACTTTATTCACCAAACGTTTGGTAGTATATACATCGTAATACGGTTTATTGTTTTATACATACTACCCTATTCTGATTCGTATTACCATTATATACAATATTTACTTACTACATGGTAAGAATAAGTTAATAACGTGTTATAAGAGTTGACTCGAAACCAAGATTGAACAAAATTTCAATCAACAAAAATGTAACCATTGTCTTCATAAGTATAGACAGTACATACAATGGCAGATCGCAACTACTACGTTCTCGATTTTGAGTAAGGAGAAAGTATCTGTGTCAATCATGATTGGATCAAGATCCCGGATCTGTCTACCAATCCTTTGCGCCGCTAGCGAGGAAATCCTTACGGCCAACAGAAGACGCTTGCTTGCTTCGGATGGCTTCGAGCTTAGGACAATCAGTGATACGGTGACCCAAACCACCACAATAACTGCAGCCGCGCTCGTCACCGACGACAAGATATTTTTCTGTATCAGACTCCAATTGTGCCAAGAAATCTGGAATTCGCTGTTTGGCTTCGAGCAGCAAATGTTTGAGATCAAGCAGAATCGGAAGTTCAACACTGCGATTAACGAATGTTGTTGCTAGACCCTTGTTAAATGAACGGCCCGTACGACCGATACGGTGTACGTAGTTTTCAATGTCCTCAGGCATGTCGAAGTTAATTACATGTTGAATATCGGTAAAATCGAGTCCTTTTGAAGCTACATCGGTTGCTACGAGCACGTCCTTTCTGCCGGCACGAAATGCATCCACGGCGCGACTACGTTCTTCTTGATCCTTGCCACCATGAATAGCAACGGCTTCTACACCTTTTAACAAGAGATACTCGTGGATAGAATCAACATCCTGCTTCTTCTCCGCAAAAATTAGTGCAGGAGGTTGTGTTTTCTGCAGAGCTTCAAGAATGTGTACAAGCTTCGCCTCCTGCTTCACGTACTCAACTTCTTGCGTGACGTTGAGGGAAGCGGCACCGGCCCGGCCCACGTTGATAGTTATTGGTTGAACTAGGGCAGAACGCGCGAAGTTTTGAATCTTCTTCGGCATAGTAGCCGAGAACAGAAGAGTTTGACGTTGTCCGTGGAAATAAGAGAATATAGTTCGTACATCTTCTTCAAATCCCATATCAATCATACGATCGGCCTCGTCCAGACAGAGATAACGACAGATGTTCAAGTTTACTTGCTTCTTATTGAGCATGTCCATTAAACGGCCCGGAGTAGCTATCATAATATGCACACCTTTTCGTATAACGTCTATCTGTTCCTTGGCAGAGGTACCACCAATACACAGACAGGCTCGCATTCGTGGGAAGCGTCCTTCGCTTTTTAGATAGCTAAAAAAATGTTCGATAATTTCATAGGTTTGCTTCGCCAATTCGCGAGACGGGCAGATGATAAGTCCGTAAGGGCCTTCTTGGCTCTGGAAGGGCAATTTTAATTCTTGTTCTAAGCAAAACATTACCAAAGGCAATACGAAGACCAGCGTTTTACCAGAACCTGTGAAAGCAATACCAATGATATCTCTACCTGATAACACGGTCGGTAGACCCTGAATTTGTATAGGTGATGGCCTATTGATGTTTCGTTTTTTAAGTGCACTCAGAATAGCTCGAGGGAATTTCATCTCTCTAAAGCTCAGAATAGGAGGCGGTATATTTTCGCCTTCAATGAGGATACGGCACTTCTCCCGAATTCGATCGCACTTCTCTGGGGGCCAGGCGGCAATATAGCGTGGCGGTCTCCAAGCAGTTTTGATCGGATCAGTGTACTCAACACCTTTGGCCAATTCAGCAACACCCATGAGTGCACGCGTTTCGGCTACTGATTCAAGAATTTTTTCTTCTTCTCTGAGCTGCTTCTCCATCGCACTTTCTTTGCGCAATTCAGCCTTTTTTTTAAGTTCCTGCGCCTGGTCGAGTAGTGATACATTGGGTCGATGCACAATCGGTCCCTCATCATCCTGGCTATCCTCTGTTTGACTCGCTGTTTTTTGACTACTCGAATCTTCATTCAGGACAACTCCACGACCAAGACGGGCTAATTGTCCTTTACGTCGCTCCTTCACTGGTACGTATGGCACGTAGTCGTCATCGCTATCCTTTTCGGGAGTTTCCTCACGACGACGCCGTTTCAAATACGATGGTTCCTCTTCGGCGGACATGGTGCTAGACTAAATTAGGCTGTCACTCATAATACGATTAAAGCCTAGCAGACCTATGCGATCGGTCCATTTTGTTGATTCTTTTTCCTAGCCGTGAAATTTTGAGGACCGACTGACTGACACAGAGCCGTCGTCTTGTGTCTCAGTAGGTCGTTGCTAATCTTGTTATTAATGTACAGCAAAATACACCGTAGAGCTACTGTACACTAGTACGGATGTATACGACAGGTCATAAGTATACGTAAGTATTAATGGAATTGCAAATGAATCGTTTTTTGGTGTACTAGGAGTCACGCCAAGCTTTATCGGTAATTTAAATGGAGAACGCTCTGGAGCTCTGATTATTGTAAACAAATACGGCTGGCATCAGCAGGAGATGTGTCTCAACTAACGATAGATCGTACTGATTTGACACTTAGATAACTTTAGGCGGGAAGGCAAATATTTAATCAAAAATATCTTATTGGACATATATAATATACCATTAAATGACTGCCACATTCTTTTAACAGAGCAAAGATGGTACGTTAAGAAATATATCAAACATGTTAATTTGATCTTCTACATTACCTCCAGTTCGTGTTCAGCTACTTTTTCGCTCACGTGCTAAGTTATCGTGCATTGCACGTGGCCTATTGTACAGTGTAATGATTGCTTATACACAAACAAATAATAAATGGTCTTTCTAACTTACCATTTGGCCTGCTGTCATGCGGTGATTCGTACGTATATTGCTGATGACTATAAGGTCGGTGAGGAAGCATTTGGCTACTGTACGGCAAATGGCTTAGAATAGGCTCGCTTGCTGCAGCTCCATAAGTACCGCTTCCGTATGACAATGTTGAAGAAGGTGGTCTGTATCGGGATGTGAAGCTAGATGAACCCCCATAAGCCTCCGGAGGTCGATGAAGACCACCGATTGCTGGTTGTTGATACATTCCATAAAGGTGGCTTGCCATAGGTCGATACCGTTCAAGATGAAAATAATGACGGGGTCCCAATGGCGGGGCTGGAGCTAACACTGATGATGGCTTACTCATATCTTGTGGGATTTTGTTGTCCATATAGTATAGCCTGTTCGTTGCTCCAGATACCGGCATACGACTAGGTAGGTACGCGCTAGGATACCGGTGCGGAACTTGTGAACTCACTTGATTGTCAAGCGGAGTACCGGGACCACGAGAACCTCTAGCAGAATCTCCTGGCCGGTAGTCATTTAAAAGTCGTTCACGACCTGCGGGAACATTAAAGTACGTATCAGATGCAATGTATAGGTTTTGCAGAAATGATGTAAGTAAAACAATGGCGACATAAATCGTAGTTTTTTTCTGTTAAATCACACATGCATTGTAGTAAATGTCGGGTAGCAATATACGAACGTATAAAATTTTATGTACTATCCAGTTATCGTGGGAACTTCCTTAGTAATAAAGTAGTTCTAGTGATCAAAATAATGAATTATTTTCTCTAATGATAGGTAGTGAATCAGGTAAATGATGTTTGCAAGTTTGTAAGTTAATCAATAATAGTTGTTTCATGTAGCTAATGAAGATTATTTCTGTCAGACTGGAAACATAACACAGTCATCATTGGTAGTACGAATTTATTTTAACTGAATCGTCGTTGCCCTCTGATATGCGAACTCTTTGAGCAGCCTCTTTGTAATATTAATGCAAAATTTCATGTCAATTGTCTAAGAATTTCGACCATTCCACCTATTCATATGACCGCCGCTATATATAGCGTTTAAAAGAAATCGTGTTACCGAACATTACGATGAATTACATTATCAGGCATCGCGCAGTAGAGCCGCACAGAAGAACGGTAGCATAGAAGTTGCCTGAATTTCTTTTACGTTCATTATTATATATGATATGTATATTGAATTTAATGCCCCCCCCCCCCCCCCGTTCAACGCCTTGGTACTACAAAAGAAGTCATCGACGCTAGGTAATGGAAAGAGCTAAACTCTGTTATTCTATAACTTGTTACGTAGATTCTTTTATCTGATCTCGGTGTACACTCTTTATTGAATAACGTTCCAAATGAAATAATCTATGACCAATTCTAACACGAAGCAGACTAGAAGCATCAATACGAACTTCTCTCGTCTTATTGTAACTTTCTGTTACCTTAATGGAACTTCAGTAGCCATTTACAATTTAGAACTTAATTAATGCCTGACGTTTTGTTATATTATATTGTCAAATAAACTTGCCGTTACCTCTTGGGTGGACAGTATTATTGAAAAGTACCTTGAAAGGGATCAGCAGCGCTTATATAGCTCGCAGAAACAGGAACATATAGTGGACTGCGTTGCTGATTGTGCGATGCTGGTTGAGGGCCATGGGAGGAAGATGATTGGGGCAGATCGGGATAACGGGTGAACATGGGTCCCGCATGGGGTCGTAAAGGTCTGTAAGCATCAGGCGGTTCGTGATGGAAATTGTCCAAACGGTGGTAAAGAGACGGAACACGGTGGTCCATGGGATGAATTGGGTTACTTGGATGTACCCGCTGAGCGTTAGGGTGGTTCGGATAAAGCTGTTCAAGATGGAATGGAGATGTGCCGCTTCGCTGACCAAATGGACTGTTCGTGGGGTAGTATTGGTGGCTGCAGATCGATCTTTTATTAATTTGTGAAACTCCTGTGGTTCATTGTGAAGTTATGTTAAATAAAACCTAGCTTCCTAAAAAAGAGTGACCTAAAAATGACCTAAAAGGAAGCAACCTAAACTAAAAGGTAACTTAGGAATAAAGGTCATTATTTCTCAAATATTGTACGCACTTTTTATATTGGTCGTTCTTGATCTTATCTTGTTGTAGGAGTTTTGCTTTCATTTTTTTTTCCTTGCTAGTGTCGGTTTTATTAACGCTACTTTCTTCATATCTGTCTAGAGCTCGTCGAAATCTCTTTAAAGACTTGGCTGATCGACTCATGTAGTCTTCAAACATTGTAGATCTGAGGTGACCTCCCAGATGGGTAATTAGTTGGTGCGATGCTGTGTGCAGCTCCTGAGGCTAAAATTATCGAGAAAAATAATAGGAACTACTATTGGAAACCCTTGAAATAATATTGAGATATGAGTAGTTCATTGAAAAAAAACATTTTGAGGAAGGTACATTTTGATGAATCGGACTAAAAGCTCTAACCATACAACGCATATCACATGATAACCAAATAAAACCGAAATCTGTTTTTTACAACTCCAGAAAATAGAAAGCCTAATGGCAGCTGAAGGTATTTTACACTATAACCAATGATACCATGTTATGGAATTACTATACTTTGTTTACAAAAAAACATCGTAGATTATATTTTAAAAAATGTGCTTCTACCTGCATTCCCCAGAGGTATAAAACATGCCGTAAAGCCATCGCTGATTGACCTTGAGCCCCTAATAGAGTCATGAGTAATGACTGATCGATACAGAAGGGGCAAATGGCGATGTTGCCTTCAGAGTGACGCATTGTTCGGTACAGATCGATTCCGAACTGGTTTGCAGAAAAGGCCAGCTTCCGCATACCAAACGTTAGAGGAACGCCCTGACCAAGTGAAGGTGGTAACAGCAATGACGCAAGAAGAAGGTATAGAATTGGTCGCATCTGGGAAAGAAATATATTATTATGAAAAAAAAATCTGAGCATCTGACTTTGATGATTAATTAAATTATGTTGTTAAATAGGTTGGTAGTCATCCTGACGGCATTTCGTTCATGCTTAGTATGCAGATCATTACTTTTCTACGGTTTTCTAGTTTTTTGTTGGCAATTTCGTTGGAATCTCTTTAAGCGTACAACAAAATAAGTTTTGTTGATTCTCATTACAGACCCTTTGACCGATTACGAAATGGGTGTTACAATGTCTATATTTACACTATCTATAAAATACATGTGTAATGCTAAAAAAATCTGCAAATCAATCTTAGCACGGCTCGGAAAATTTCAAACGAAAAATTCTAACGTTAAGATATACTTTAATGAAGATCAAAGGTTACGATAAATATTAAACCACAGTTGCACTATTTGTACGTTTTTCTACGTATACTATGATATATCTCTGTTGTTATATCGTTACATGTAGCAATTCAGATTTGTTGTCATCCTCTTGAGGAAAGAACTAGCCAGTTGCTAATCGATCCTGGCAGAAGTCGACACTTCTCGATCTTCGATCACATGCTGATGACGCGACAATAACTTGCTCTACGTATTTTACCAATGCAAACTGGTTAACCCACAACTTTAGATATAGAGCCGATTTTGCTTTTTTAAATGGTCACGTATTCTGTATGAAGTGGACGAACCACGCCATTAGATTTAGCTAGTCTATCAATGGGCTAAAACCCATCGACTGGTACATTATTGTAACAATAACTCTGTTGTGATGTCACTCCATTGTATTTCCTAACAAATTTTTAGAGAAATTATGCTCTTGCAGCCTGAACAATATCAAGCTGGGTCACTTGTGATAAATTTTTTTGAAGGTCAAAGATAATGTTTTCTATCAATTGGCTGCTGTAATACCTTTCGGGTTTTGCTAAGCCTTGTTTCTGTTATTTAGTTATCACTCTTTGTACTGGCTCCCGTTGTGCGTGCAGCTAGCGTTAGGGATGTTGCACATTAGTCTTTGAAGCACAGCCTTCTGCAGTTGCTAGATGGTTCATTTCACTATAATTATTTGTTGTCACTTCTTAAATCTGTAACTTTATCGATGCCATCGGTCTCAATCGTCCTCTAAAATTCTACTTAGTGTGTCTCCATTTATTTTTATTGAGTGTCCCGACCTCTGCTTTGGCCTTTGTTGGTGACTTTCATCTTCACCAGTGTCCTGTTTCATCTGGTTGATGGTGCAAGGCCAATGGAAATAGGTTTCGAACCAGTGAGGTCTCTAGAAAACAACACACAGCTATGTGACCGTCGGCATAGTTGTCATTTTGCTCTCTCTTCTGTAATAGTTATTAGTAGTTTGTAGTTTAACTAGTTGTTTATTTAGGAATAAATGCTATGTCTGCTTTTCGCGCACCGCAAAGTCTATATGTTTACTATCCACTTGTGAGATTGTGTAGTGACTAAGTACGAATTCTCAAAAAGCTATTTAGTAATTATGCTTTGATATATCTAAAGTACGCACCGTTAATTGAACAGTTTGATCTGCCACGTGCCGCAAGGATGGGCGTATTATGAATTATCTAACAATAGAACGCCGAAGTGACTTGAATTTCAATAAATATTTGCCACAGTGTCTACATGAAGGTATCCGTTGTCACAGAGGTGTACTCATCCGTCCGACACCGCTAAAAGTTAATGGGATATTAACACTTCGCTATAGGGTTTTTAATCATTGTCAAAATTTAGTTTGCACCACTTTTCCGAACGTTTCTGCTTCCACCGCTTTCATTTTGAATTGTCTTGTTCCGACTGCCTGTTAAAGTTCGTGATGTTCTTCTCAGCTGTTAGCAACGTGCCACGCTGAAATCACGAAAGTGGATATCGCATGTTCCAAGCTCAGCAGAAGTCACTACACGCATCAGAAATTGCGAATTAATCCGAATGCAATCCGAAATACATTACAACTGGATATCTAAATACCCTGTGATCTCACAACTAATGTACAAGTAAACTTAACTCTAGTTCGCAGTGGAGCTGTGCTGCCAATTTTAGTGCATGATTTTATTACGTGCACTACTATGTGTAGTGCAGTAGTATCAGAATATATGTGCGAACTGGCTGAAGCCTTTACTACCTATATCAGATCGAAATTTGGGGAAAGGGCTGGCCGACGTTAGGGGGAGCCTCTTCCCAGGAGTGTCAGGAAGTCTATGCGTATCGCAGAGTGGTTAGGTAACATCCTTTTCTGCTTCACCTATCCTTTCCAAATATTGTAGGTCATTAATGTAATTAATGTAATATTTGAAATTTTAAAAAGAACAATTCGTCCGATAAGTCGTCCGGCGCAACGGTAAGTAGAAACTAATGTATTCCGTTTGTCTATTTATATTGTTTTCAACGACAAATAGGGTTACCTAGGTGATGATAATTTTCTAATCGCGCAAAATGCGTTATGTTCTGTAAATCCCTTCTTTTTCCAGTGTAACCACCCACATAGGCTTTACACTTCACGAGCTTTTCGTGGGCCTCACTTACGCATAATCCCTATATCTTCACGGCTAGCCCGCATAAAGTGGTAAGTTCGATTGTCAAAACAGAGTGGCCTAAATAGGCTCCGCTCTGTTGAATTTAAGAGAGAATGCCAAAAGAAAAAGCGCAATGTATTTAGTGTGCGCCAAACTTCAGTCTGGCCTGGCTCTCAAAAATAGACTATCGGACATCACCAAAAACGCCAGCGACGAAGGTACCGCCTTTCAACATGGCCTCGGGCCACGTTATTTAGTAGAGAGGTGCGGAGCAGTCAGTTTTAGTCTGAACGGGCCCGTAAGGCAATAATAGCAACAGCAACGATAATGCCTCGATGCAGAAAGAAATGAGTTCAAAATTAACGTTAACAGCCGACAAAGCAAAGGAGGGCGGCACTGTGGCGTCACAATAGAGTTTAGGGAAAAATTATCATTGTGTGCGGAGCCGTCAAGAGTCAGCAGGGCAGAGCAATCATCACTAGCGGTAACAGCGAATTGGCGTTGAGCCAGGTTGGGGTTGCATTTCCGCCCGGTTTATCAAACGCTTCAGCAGCATTAAGATCACCATGGCGCACGTTACTAGCCAGCGTGTTGCTGTTATTACGATTATTGTTACTTTTTTCGTATGGTTGAATCATTCGGATAGAATGAGAGAGAGAGAAACGGAAAGCTCTGCGGTACTCCATTGAATTTGGCGCCACTGCTGCAAGTGACCGTTGTCTGCTGTTTGGTTGACCGACGATTACGAAGATCATAATAAATCCATAATAAACAGACTGTTCCAACGAGAAACGTTATTATAGTAGATCTTCGATGAAGATAGTTTTTGCTAGGTTAATTGCGGCTGTGATAACTGGGACAAAAATCGAATAAGCTTATGTCGTTCGAAGAGCAACCAAATATGCACAAATAAGTTTTTGGTTATTTGTTATTGGATCCAATACTATCTCATCGTGGCTTTGAACTTAAAGAACAAACATGTTATAGAACATTTAACTGAGTTAAGAAATAAGAAAAAAGGGAACGGCAAATTAAAGGACTATATAAGGTTATTCGGTGGAACTTAAATGTAGGGGAATTTTTCGATTAACTTACTATTATCGCGACATACTTTTTATGGTTCCCGCGCCAAGAAGAATCAAGAGAAATGATACAATCGATTTATCATTCGTAACGTATCAATAAGATGCAAAATTTTCAAAATAATATGTGTTGTTTTTGTGTTACATAAGCCTGGAATATTCCCTGTCCTAACTTTTTCCGTTTGGGTTCCAACCCACATTTTTATATATGAGTGTATATTTGTCTGTTCTTCTAAAACCGCTTTTCTGCATGATTAGAGCTAACACATTACCAAATTTGAATTAAACAAATTCTTCGAGGGTTGAATTTGGTTATGTCTTTTTTCTTAGTATCACATACAAGGTGTCCGAAAGACTTTTACAGCAGCTAATTGTTCCACGCTATTGAAGATGAAACATCTGTATTTTTTCTTGATAAAATAATTTGTTAATAAGAAACTAGCTTTTAAGAATTATTTTTTGGTTTTATTAAGCCTTTCTGCGATCAAGTTAACTGTTCCGGACACAAAAGTGTCTTCCAAGTTGAAAACTTCGACACGTTACAATTAGAAAGTTAAATAACATTGCCAGTTTGGAAAGCTACAAAAACGTTCTGTGAACTTTGTTAATATTCGTCACAAGTAATTATCATACTAAAGTATTTCGGTAGCTTAATACTTGGGTGGATCCTACATGTATAGAATTCGATGAGATCTACAATCTAGCAGTTTGTCAACCGTTTACGTAACTTAGACTGCGTGAATGAAAACATTTTCAATCTTTTACGTATCTAGAAGGTAACAAATATTTTCTTCTTTTTAGTTGCGCAACTTCTCTGCAAGTAACACTATTTGAATCGATTTACCTTTTGGGTCGTTGAAACTTCGTTTTAAAATTACGAGAATATCAAAATAAAAATATCACTATAAAATTTACAGCTAGAGCATTTGTAATCCACAATGCAAATGAACGAACAACAGGCAACCGAATAATTTAGCGCAGTAACAATATTTGAACACTTCCTGCAAAATGGAACACAACCCAGTTCTGGTTCCGGTTGGAGATCAGATACACAAATTTTTAAAAGGGCTCTGGATAAGTTCAACGCGGGATGACAAAGCATGCCATCAGCTAGGGTAGCTCACGCAACTATAAAGTTATCGTTTAAAGAGGGCGTTATGGCTTGAGTATACATTTCTCTCAAAGTTCATCATATGCGTATTTTCTGTTCACGGATCTCACTTGCGTCTATTTCACGACGCAACAGTAGCAACAACTATGAGGTAAAAAGTAAAGTAAGCAGAGCTATTTGGCTTTTAGCGAAAGCTAAATTTATTGCATTGACAAATTACAATAATATTATTAGATCTACCCTCCTAACCGAAAATAATAGACGTTGATGATCGGGTTGATACTGAACCCATGTTTAGAGGCCAGCAGCGCACAACATAGCCCAATGATTGTCAACGTTTTCCAATCTTTTTTTATTGTACACTTCAGCTAGATAATCGTACATACGTAGACACCTAACTGAGATTTCACCCTTATTTTTGCCCATTTTGTTTAATACGTCAATTGGTTGATCTATATTTGAAAAAGAAATTTTCTTAAAGAACACACATTTCCCATATGGACATTTTTTCGTTCAAGCTGTGGCCATCTTAGCAGTTACTCATTATACATATACGATATGTACACCCAGACAAAGCATCATTTGCGTTTTTATGTCAACACTTGTGTATTCTGTGATGGCAAGTGTCAATAAAAGCGGGAATGATATTTAC
The DNA here is from genome assembly GCF_002443255.2 of Varroa destructor. Taxonomy (NCBI): domain Eukaryota; kingdom Metazoa; phylum Arthropoda; class Arachnida; order Mesostigmata; family Varroidae; genus Varroa; species Varroa destructor. The sequence goes on from NW_019211455.1 coordinate 4,683,196, forward strand.
GTATTATTAAAAATACATGTTCATTTAGTTTTACCATTGAAACTTTTCCTGTATATGATCTACTTCTCAGTTTGGCTGTCTGATCAATTTTCCCTGCATGAGTATTTGTATCGCTTAATGTAGAAACTTTTGGACAGAGCTTGTTACATCAAGATGCTAGATGTTTATTACAATGGCACATGCATTTTTAGGGAACTAACATTTGGAGCAAAGACTTGTACTTTGTCCACTCTGTTCGATGTAACTTCTGCTTGTAACAACAGAGTTTTAAATTTTGGTTCAGTTGGATAAAGGTTTAGCGCCAAACGAAAATTTGAACCCCAACGACCAGGGCGACAGAGGAGGTTAGAGAATGACGAGAGTGGAGACTTCATGGGAGAGGGTAGGAATAATCACGCCTCAGACGAACCCATTCTGACAGTGGCAGGAGTTGGCTCGAAATTCAGTTTTTAAAAGTCTGTGACACGACCCTGTTTTACGAGACAGTTTGGCCGTAGCCCTTCGATCATTAAAATCTCAACAGCTAAGGCGAGTACAATACAGAGCTCTGAAACCGGGCGCAAAAGATATCAGTGGTAAATGAGCTTAGACATCGGAAGCCAGCCAACAATAATGATATTTATTATTTGAAACTGTAACATATTGTTTACATGATTGAAAATACAGTAAAATCCAATTTACGTGTGTAATACAATTTTTTCAACGGCTTGATAACTTGATTAATCTCTACAGCACTTCAAGTTATGCTCGCTTACTAGAAAAACCTGATTTACGCGATAATATATATTATTGTGCCATAAGAAATTTAATTATCATTCTATCATACAGATTTATACTTTTGAAAGAGCTCAAGATGACTTCGCATTGTTTTCTTCCTTAAAGTATGAAAATGCACCGCCTGTGACTCACAGCAAGCATCTTCACTATACAAGTAATATTATATTGTGTCTAGATACATAAATAGTGAAATTAAGCTAAAAATGTGAAATAAAATTAACTGAAGAAGAATAGTAGATATATTTAACCTCTGCGTGTGATTTTACCGAGAAAATAACACAATGTAATGAATACCATTTAAACACATTTAAGCTATTGTTAGCAAATAGTACATTGTTTTCATCGTCCTTCTGATTACGTTAAGGCAGACATTTACACGTATATTTACACGTATTTTCACGTATATTCGCATATTCGTATTTTACGTATTCACGTATATTCACAAATATACCCGCACAGAGATGCGCCTCTATTGTTCGGTCTGTCAAAAAACCAAGCTAGCAGTAATTAGATTACGAGTAGCGCGAAGGCGACACACATGTAGAGACATGAATTAACGAGCTTTCTTCATGGTAGCGACTCGTTTCATTCAACGTTTAGTCACTTTTCGGTATACACCTGGTAATATCTTTGAAATGGCGATATGGATGTTTTTCTGGAGTTGGTTCACCATTTCCGAAAATACAACCGAAAAAAAGAAGTCGAGCGGAGTTATGTCAAGGGGTTATTCCATTCGATTGCGAAGGGCTGTTCGATGTCACTCCACCTGAAAATCACCCGTTCATCGTAGTGATTCTTTCGTAACGCGGTTATATTACTTCTTGCGTGGAGGAGTTGACTAGCCTGCTGCTAACTACATGCCCTACAAACACTTTTTTCAACGATTTGAAGTACAGGAAAGTTTGGAATCCTCTCATGGTAAAGAAGAGAGATCACAGTTTCATCAAAAAAAAGGGTTAATGACGCATCTAGCTAACATTTCATACCATATAAGGGCTTTTTGGGATGCAAACCCATTTCGCAGGTAGCCCGTGAATTATTGGACTATAATGATTCACGGATGGCGGACAGAGCTAAGGATAATATTCGAATAGCCATTTGAAAAGCCAAAGAAAATGACTAAAATCAGATAAAACGGATAATTGCCGTGAAAAAGAGTCCAGGAACCGTGAGTACCGTTGATTCTCACGGTATGGTTCGTGATGAAGTTGCCAGCTACAGGGAACAAGATGCTAGCGAATTTTCCAATTCTGTAAATGCGCATTTTTTGCACTGAGTAATATAACCCAGAAATGGCGCTTGAAAAATGTAAACGTGACGCCGAAGCAACGGACAACTGAAAAACATTTCCCCTTATTCGTAGTATTGACAAATTAGTGGTTTTATTCTACACAAACATTTGATATTGCGCTTTTTCTTGTTTTTGCTGTACTAATTATCATCATGTATATGTGTCTATGCTGTGACTGGCGGAAATATCGTCAGCTTTTTGGTTATATATCTATAATCTAACTGGAGTTAATGTTCGCGAAAGGCTTATTTACTATTAGCTACCTGCGATGTCAACCTCTACAGCAAACGGGCATACGTGACAAGAAGTTTTGACAAACGGCAAATATTTTTCCAGAAAGAAAATTACTATGGATATCGTCGATTTTCTCGAAAATGTTTCACATTACACAAAACGTGTGTTTATACACATACAAGCTGAGCCACTAAAGGTCGAATCATTGAGATCTAATTGGTGTCCTAGCATCCGACGAGATGCCACGGTAGTGACGCGGCGAAACCGTTGAGAAGGCACCACTACATAGCCTCAGTGATATTAAATGTCGCTGCCGTTTATGTGCGTTCAGTTAAGTCAATGATCTCTTGTCGGTGCAACAGCAATTGAGATTCGTACTACGTAAAGTATTAGTCAACACCACGCAGTCGAACTGAGAATTGGACTAGGTAATCCAACCAGACCAAATTTATTCAATGTATTTCTACTATTGTCAAGATTTAGCCCTCAGACAATAGAATAGTACGGCTGCTATGTCTACACTACGCCTGGATCAGAGCGCCGCGGTCCAATAAGCACGACTCGATATTCTTCAAGTTCCTAAAGCGAGCTTTGCTTTAAAAAAGGTTGCTTATTATCCATCGATGCGGAGCGGTTATCGAATTGTTTTTGCAACATCTAAAACAGTTAGAAACGGACTTCTCTATTATCTGAGCTTCATCGCATCTTGGAAATGTGATCTGACTACTACACTTGCACCTATTCCTAACGAGAAATTTTACACCCGTTTCTTAGAGAACTCGCTGATGTTTCAGAAAACCGGCTCAAAATTCTGGAGTTAGCGAGAGTACTGATGGCGGTCCTGGTATACGCCAATAAGCGTGCGTCCGCATATCTAGGTAAAGACTGTCCGGGTACGTCTGCAAAGAAACATTTAGCAGCACAAGAAACTACAAGAAAAAATCTTTCTTTTAGAGGAACTGAAGATGAAGATAGCAATAACGAAGGGGCATCCCAAGGCGGCGTTGCTTGTTGAAGCTGACATCAGTAGAAATGCCACCGAGGCTGTGTAATGGTGCGCTCTCAGCGGCTTGGCCTCGTCACTTACGTGGTACCTTGTCAAATAAAAAGACACCAATTAGATAATAAAACCGACTGCACAACCTGATTCAGGTTTGAGATTCGGCTTTATATGTATATAAGTACATTTTTTGCCTATTTGAAATAGTCGGAAAAATAGACAAAATCCATGTTAGCTTTTTTAAAACGGCGGACAGCAAATTTGCTGTCCGCCGTTTTTATCGGCAAATACCCATTTACTAAATCTCCATATATGAACTATACTATGCTTTCTGGGTGTTATTTATTAGTAACTGATTCAGTGGTAGGTAGAGGGGTATGATTCGTCGATTTTTCAATGGCTTACCAACAGAATGAACTAACTGATGGAGATCGAATCACCTTTTCTTTTAGAGATTCTAGTCTATCCACCGTCCCTGTGCGGAGGACAGACCAAGGATGGCTGCACAACAGCAATCAGGAAACTTTCTACGAAGCATTTTTGAATTCGATGAAGCTTTGCATTCATTTATATCGAACGATAATCTCGCAATGGCCGAACAGGTCAGTATAATTTTAGTAGAAAGTGCATGTTTTCTTGTATCTAGAAATGGAAAACCAGCTATTCAGTTTATTTTGTATGTTTACGTGCAAATATTTAGGACACCGAAGTCCTTTATAGAAGCCTTACCCAACAGAACACGTAGCATTTGTTGTTCACCAAGAAAAGAATACTGGCCGAGAAATATTCTGATTAAATTTCTCGCAAAGAATTACTGGAACCTGTTTTAAGATCCATAGGTCCAAAGCAAAATGGCCAGACAACGTTCAATTTAGTCAGATAATAGACATTCAAATTGAAGCATCGAAAATCTAAAAATCCAAAATGTATTACTGCAAACATAATTAACTAGTAATTTCAAATCGAAGACTTGCAAATGGACATTAAAGATTACACCAATTAATTATGTTAATTCGACTATCATCAGTTCTTCTTACCAGTAATCTAGCTTTTTCCTCAAAAAAATGTTGTTTCAGATCCCTGCTGGCGCAACTACAAACATTTGCACTTATCTGTTTATTGAGGTCCCTATAGAGAATAAATCAAATAACTGACTAAAATTGACTTCGTGATACACTATTTGATTATCTATACGTCGTACATTGTTCTTTAGTATGAGGCTAATTGCTATGCGGTCCTGTTTCTTTGGCATTAAAGTTTCTCATCATGAACCTGGTTTTCCTTGAAGATGCTCACAAAATACCGTACGCGGATGTATCATACGTCTATGTTTAGAATGCACAGTCGTGACCCTTGGGCCGTCAGAAAACATCTTCTACAGCGAAAGTGTTTTGTTGAAAGAAATGGATTGACCGTTATCGGTCAGCTACATATAATAATAATAATTCAAGCTGCAAAAATTGACGGGACCCCGAATCCGAACAGTTGATTAATCGCACTAGAGTTCCGCAGTCATTATCACGTGCACAAAAGCCTTCCTACACGTGGAATGGGGGCATTCAATTACTTTCTGTGCTGCTACCGGTTAAACTAATGTCCTATATCCCGTTTTCATTCGCGTTGCGAAACAATTACTTTTGGTCTGCTCAGCTCAGTTCTCTTCTAACGGCGGGAGCTGCCCGTAGTGTAGTCTGCCTTGTTTTAAACATTACGTTCTATCCCTCGAAATGAATTAACCACGTAAACACAGAACGAAGCTCAGAAAGCATGGGAAAACGCGTACGAAAAACGTACTGTTTCTACTCATTGGAAGCCCACAGTTTTCTCTTGAAATAGGCCAAAAACTAAACATCCATCTCGCATAAGATATTCAACCTGCAAATACTACTAACCTAATCCTCATAAGACCAACTTTCTTCGGGTCGTAATAAAAATTATATAAAGATTGTATCAAATAGGTTACAGTCAAGCTTGGTGTAAGTTTCACGTTTTTAGTCATACTTTCATTTGATGAAATAAGTAGCAAATATCACCTTAGCGAAAACCGCTCGCGGGAGACTGGTGGTATTCGCTAGTTTCTTTATATAGATAATCCATGACTTTGGCTTACCAATGATGTGTGAAGAGCACTAAGGGGGGGGGGGGGTCGTGGCGTGTAAAGCCAAATGAGGTTACACGGACGGATGAAACAGAATCGGCCGCTCACACTTAGCTATAACTTAGATATATTTAGGGCAGTGACTGACCTCCTGTCGCTAAAGGAAAAACAATAGAATTAACTGGCTAACTAAATGTTGAGAGCGAATCAGCTTTTCACATTTGCTGTTCGACGCAATAGGCGATAAAGGTGCATCGAGTGCATTTTGTTAAATGTACAGCATTACTGTTTCATTAATGTGTCAATTCAAGGCGCATATCACCTAGACAACGCTATGTTGAACGATGGCTTTTATTTTGGTCAATATACGAAACGCCCGGCAATAGGTCCTAGTTTAAAAATTTGGTATGCTAAAAATTGGTGTAGGAAAATTATTATTATATACAATATGACCTATTAGAACATACGACGCAGTATAGTTATTATCAGAAAATTAGTAGTGAAAAAAATATTGTGTGACGTCATAATTGTGAATCTGCACCAAAATGTGTTTCATATCTTCCAATTAACTCATAATAAAAGGCGTTCAAATATAGGTATCTTCGATAAATATAAGGTTCGAATAGAGAAACATGCAGATACGGACGACTTTTGTCAAACTCTTTTCAGCGAAAACAATGAGACTAATAAATTTTCAAACGAGCCGTTTAAAGAGTTTGCTTCAAACAAATTTTCTGAGAGTTCCGTTATCATAAGGCAGTATAATATTATATATTTGTTAGTGTATGCAGATGTCGTGATATACCATCGCCATGATTTTCTCTCTGCGAAGTTCTGATACTCTAATTATCTAACTGTTCGGGGTATTTTTTTAAGGGTTCACTGGGCTACTAAATATACGTTTACATTTTATTGACACCTACATTTTTCATACAGACACTTTGGCAAGCATCAAGCGGCGATGGCGTCTTAAGATGATACAGATTATTCATACATTTGTACAACTAGAGTGTTCAGTTTTATATGAGGAGTCATACTGAGTCAAAACATGTTGAGTGCGAGCCATATTCAACCGCACCCTTAACATGAAGTGGGTTTCTTTTGATTCTACATAAATCGAAGTAATTTACTGTAGATCGTCACTACGGTAAGCAATACAGAGATGACAACATACGCTTTATTGTGACCTATTCGTTCCAGTCAACTCTTTCGGATGTCTAATTGATTGTGTCTGTCTAACTTGTGATTTTCTTGCTTTTGTTGCTATTTTTTTCCTATAGTTGGGCCTATTCCTGACACTGCACAAAGTAGAGCATGCAGAAACCTTCTACAAGCACATTGTTGGGCTGCGTTTAATCAATCAAATAACAGCTAGCCTTCAGCTGAACACGGATCCTAACAAAGCCCTCAGGGTCAGTCTGATGAAGGGTATTGCTTTTATTTGTATCGCTTGAATATTTGTTAAATTCTATACTATATAATCGAATCCTATACTATATAATTCCGTTAGCGGAAAGATGTATAAGACAAATACAATGGGATATTTTATCTCTCCTTAACTCCCAATAGCTCATCGATGTCGCAAATATCGGAATCTCTATGATAACCTCCTTGAAATATGACGATGAGATCGAGTAATAGGAATTGTTTCAATTTCAGACACAAACTGTACTCTCCATTGTTGAATACATCAAGACAAATCCCCGATGTCGCGAAGATGAACTTCAGGCCCAGATCATGCGACAAATCGAGGCGTTCGCCCAGTCTGTCCAGTAGATCAATACACATAGCTGTGTAATCCTTGGTAATAAGAATATACTACGTATCTACGTATATGAGTTTACACACCGTCCTTGAAGGTCCTTCGAAATCAACGTGAGCTCAGGCTCATATTTTGACAGAATAATAAAAGTATATACTTGCAAGTATTAAAAAATTACATCGTTGTATTATGCGTGAAAGCTACATTTTCATAGAAGAGGGGTTTTTAATTACAAGCCCTTTACATATGTATACTCTATACTTAGAACATATGCGTGACCTTGGTATTTATGAACCAGCTTGTCTATTATAGCAGTGCACATTACTAGAAAGAAAGCTAACAAACGATAATTTCTATTATTGTAAAAAAAATATCTATACTTTGCTCTAGATGTCCATAATTATTTAAAACAAGTATACCTACTATCTTTTTTTTAACACAAAATTGTCAATTTACCCGATGTAAAATTTCTAACTCGATCACCAGTATCTGAAGCCGGCCGGTTTTTTCCAAATCATTTGTAGTGAATAAATCAATTATCAGCTGTGTAATTGTGTTAAGCAGAATGAGTATGTCCTTTACTCTTTTAAATTTCTACCTCTATAGTATACAGAAAAAAATCATGCAGAATGTTAACGATATTCGATTTATTGAAAAAAATCACGGTTCAAAGGGCAATGTTTCACGACATAAAGAGTATAATTATGTTTAGATTCTTCGGCTAGCAATACAGATTTTTTTCTTTAGTTACGAGCGTAAGCTAATACGTAGTCTAGAGCCCATCGGCAATCGAGCCCGTTAGCGGTTAGCCAGAGCTTGATGGAATAATTTTCTTTGAATTTTTCTACAGTAATCAGCACACTAATACGAGACAATACTGGACTTTGATCAAATAAGCCTTAGCATCTAAGAGCCATAGTATATGCTGTATGTGTTTATTGCATATGCCACTTTTCATAGTAGAGAGAATTTCGTTGCATTCTGTGAGACCACTAGCTTTTTTTTCAATGTTTACGAGTGGATGCAAATTGCCGCTTTTAGCTGGCTTCGTTCGTATAAATAGATCGAGGCGATGACTTTACTTTTAAGTTCTGCTCATAATTCAGTCTTTCTTTTAGCGAACACTGGCAGCAATTATACACTCAAACGAATTTCCACGTTTGAATGCTTCACGCTGTTATTGTGCTACCAACGATAAGATCTTAGAATACAAATAAAATATTGCACTGGTGAAAGTTATGATCGCTAATCGGGCTCAATCATTACTGTCGTTCAATAATGAAATCCAGAGAAATAGTGAAGGAATCTTGCGTGTTTTCGAACTATTTGAATTTCGACGAGGGCGGGCAATCGTGCATCAGGCAAGGCCCTTATCTGGGGCTTCAATCAGTGTAATTCAACGAGGAAAGAAAAAACATGTTTAGCTTGCAGCGACGGTCCCATCCATCGTAAGGAATCAGTCGTTTGAGACTTTGTGACGTGGATGAACTTCCGCTTTAGGGCATAAATGAATATAATTAGTGACCGATCAGTCCTAGCTGAAAGAAGGACGGCCATTTGGTAACGTGAGTCATCTGATTTAACCCGATTGAATTTATTTGGTCCGGTGCCCTCTCGCCATCGTTCTATTGTTCTGACGGCCTTTCTCTCTTAGCACAGCTATGTGTACTGCTTCTAACGTTCGAAACTGATGCTTGACAAGACAGATGCGGGTCTCGGGATATAACGACGATAAATGGACTGCTGATTAGATTGTGGGTTGTCTCAATACGAATAGATTTACATATAGAATAGAAAGGACGGAACAACAGTCGAGGCGTTTACAACTTGATTATGGTAAAACGACTTGACTAGCAAATTTTAACCTATTAAAAAGCGTTTTGCTGTCAGCAAAAACACGTGGGGTCGATCCGTTTTTCTGTATAGTCACTGCTTTCGTTGTTATGTCATGACACAGCAAAATGTCACTTTTGTTGTCACTGTCAATTCAGCTACTATACCCGACAAGTTCATTGTTGTAGATATTGTTATTATAGTTGTTGGCGTTACTACCGTAAAATCGGGACAATCGGGACTAGCTGTTCTGGTGACGCACCGGTTAAGCGTAAGGTTTCTCATAGCTAGTCATAGTTGACCGGCCACTTGTCAAAGCTTAGCTAGAAGCGCTAGCTCACTCAGTTACGGCCAACGATCATAAAAGACTGACTTCTGCTGCGGTTGCTGGTACAGCTGTTATAACGGTAGGAAGCGACGCGCCGAAATACCGTCTCCTGCCTATGGTTCGTCGCTGGTCGGTGAGCCCGTCTGAATTTTGTTCATACTATCCGTTTCCGTTATTGTCGTAGCCGCTGCTCTTTAGATTCGTCGTCACGGATATTGTTCAGCGTGACTTTTGATCACTACCGGTACCTCTATGGAGTTACGTTACTAAAGGTGGTACGCGTTGCAAACACTCACCACTCACCCTGCACTCAGCCAAGCCGTTTACTGACGGTAAACTGAAACGGAAAATTTCTCGAGTCCAAGAATTGCTTCCGATCAAGAGTTAGGCAGCGAACAAAGATTTATTAAATCGCCAAAGGAACGTATTCGCTTTTGAATTGTTGGAACCCAGAAATATATAAATACACAAACACGTCCGTTTTGTTAGTCACCCTTAGCGTATTACAAATGTTGAACTTAAGTTAACTTTTTAATAGCTGGAGCCTTTTCAGTAGGACCGTATCGGTGCTATAGTTGTTTGATATAATCGCAGACCGAAGCGAATTCGTTTGCTGCTAGTTAAAAATAGGTCAGAAATGTCACTATAAAACGCTATTTTTTAGGAACACAGATGAGCCTGCCTTTCATCTCTTTGTTAAGTAGATGAATCCTTCGCGAAAATTTTACTTTACCTCTTTTATCATCACCCCCTTTTTGGATCCAACGCCTTTATCCTTCTTTTGATCTCCGGCGCCGTGTTTCCCAAATTACTTCAAATTACACCAATAAAAAAACATTTCAGAGTCACTCAAGTGACGGAATTATCGTCTCGGAGTATCGGAATTTCTTTGACACTAATTCAAGTACATTGTCTTGTCTATTTTTCAATGTAGAGACACAGCGAGCACCATAAAGATAAATCTAAAGAGATAAATGGATTGAGCTGAAAATCGGCGGTATTTTAAACTTACCAGAGATAAGAGTTTCCCGAACGGTTCTTAGTGTCCTCCACGTTTTCTAATCCCACTCAGAAGTTACGCCGCATCCCTGTCCATTGTGATTCCATAGTGTTTTAGGACCAAAGCCTAACATAACTAATTTATGAAATTTGGAGTCAACAAGTGAATAGAGAATTTATTTCATAATCCGTTGTGCTGTGCTTCAGAACGCCTGCTAAGGCAGAGGTTGCGCCCACATCGTTTGTGTTGATAGCGAAATACGAAAATCAAAGTTACCATCTTGTCAAGCTACCAGCAGTGAGAGCGCTCGCGCTTGCCGATGCGGAATCGATTCGTCAAATGGTGGGGAACGCAGCTGTAGAGTAGAATGCAGTGATCCGTTTTGTTTCTGTTAAGCCTGCATGGTACCATATGTACAAGTTGACCAATTTGCTTAGATGCATCAGTAGGTAGCTTTCCGTAAGGCTCAGGTGAGGCGGAGTTGCATATCGCCCTGGATGTGAGTCCTCAAACATGTTAGGCCCCTGCTGAAAGTAGACGTCTATGATTGGGGGCAAGGTGTTATCAAATGTCTTATCGTTAATGGTTTTGATGTTGTCGGGCTAGGTTGGAAATATAAACATAACAGTAGCTGCCGGAGCTGTTATATTTAGCCGGTTACGGATTCACGGAAGAAGGGGGAAAGGCTGGACGAAGAGACATATAGCTCGAGCAGCAATTCATGTCAATTGCATTAGTAACAGGCTCTAGTATAACACATTGGAATAGCTCTCACAACATCCCTGTCAGACATAGATAGCCATTACTGCTGTTAGTGAAGAGTCTCTAGAGAATTAGTTCTTGTTCAGACTAGATTCAAACACGTAACCACTGTCATAATGATGCGGTGGTAATGTCTTTACCTATTAAGATTAGGTATACGTGGTGGCTTGAGTTCGATACCGTACATAGACACACGCTATTTCGCGGTGTAAAAGCTGGCCCCCAGGTTAGCGGTAGTACCGGATATGAAACTCGAAACATTCATTAGATCGCGTTGTGTTGTAACTGCACACAACTATGACCGGCCTGTTTTCAACAGGCGCTACTTAGCCTCTTTAGGCGCCGCTGTAGCGGTGGCCATTGCGTGTAACGTGACGCTCGTAACTGCGCTTGTTGCAGTTTTTCCAGTAGAGCAACACTATTCGACTCATAGATGATGCTACTTGAAATAATAAACAGAACCAAAGAATTAAATATATGAAAGAATAAACATACCAAAATTTAACAGGTTCTTTAGATTCAGTACAGGATGTTTTGCATAGGAAGAAGAGAGTGCGCTAGGGCGTTTTATTACTGGTTACCTTTTGTCGGCCTGTACGAGGCTGAATTAGGCACCGTGAGCTTCACGATATCCGCGAACTTAGATGTCCTTTCACAACTCATTATAAATATTTAATAACTTCTTTAAATGATCTTTTATTGTCAGACAGTATTGAACAGTTCCTTGTTTCGATTCACACGTCTTAATCGCTAGCCTGCGATGAGACTAAAAGGCTATAATAATAAAAATAATAACTACAGATACGCTTCTCAGTTTATTAACCTATTTGTTCATGTCGCATATATATTTTTTTTCTTTATTTCTAGCGGCGTAAATGGCGGAAATCGATAAGCCGTAAACTTTTGTAGTTGAAGTTTTTTTCCAAAATACAGTTTCTGCTTTTTGGATGCGTACGCACAGCAACATAAGCCAACCTGGTGCAAAAAGACACCTATGCAAGATTGCTTCTGTGCTATCTGGAATAAAAAAATAAGAAAATCAAAGTTTTACCTCTGAATGATTTTGCCTCGATGGAAATATTGTACGTTAGGTGGGTCATTTATTTTACTGTTCATGTTGTTGCAGGATTCAAACAGCTTGCAACGCGGTACTTACATTGCAAGCTCTTTGAATCCGCTTGCAGCGTAATGTAGTGCGAATAATTCGAACTACACTAGTACAGGCGCGCGTAAAGATATACTCAGCTTTTTACTGTTGAAGGCAGTGATTATCTGCGCGGAACCGGCCTAGATTCGTGTCTCGTAATTGTTAATACTTAAGAATATAATTTTTTCCTGCACTTAATCAAGTGTATAGCTACTGAAATTATTTACGTTAGTTTACCCGCGTTAATGGACTGAATAAATGTGGATGTTTTTTTAAGCTGATCGTTCAGGTAGGAAGGCAGTTCATTATTTTCAAAAAGATATGAAAAATATATCTTGCTCTACCTTTAAAAATAGCGGCCGTTTAATGACACATTCTACATAACGTAAGTCTGAGTTGTTGATTTAACAGGAAATCCAAAAGATTTTGTCCGTTAGATTGAATTAAATTATTAGCGACCTTAAAGCCTAATCTAAGTTTTTACCTTTGTGACCAAATCCGCAATTATGTTTGATGTCATCGTAATCCCTTGAACTAAAGCGAGTATTCCAACTGAGGTACATCAATATTACGCAGACAATTTTTGTTTTTTCGGCATTCGAAATCTGCGAAAACGATCTCACCCTTCACTTTCTGACATTCGGCTTCAAAAGTTGTGTGAATTCGCGACTATGGCTTAAAACACAGCTGTCACGGCACCCATATCGACATCGTACGAAAATCGCGTTAGTCCCTTTAACCCTCGCTCCGGAATTCCAGGAAGAATCGGACGCGCCCTACGTCTTGTTTATGCCACAGTAACTTAACCTATTCTAGTCGGATTTCGAGTTGCTTCAGGGAGCAACAGGCAACTGAGCAATATATCATCAGTGGTGGTCAGCACCTAACGGTTCTGGTGGAACGAACCGATGCCTACAGCCGGAAAGCACTGATCGCTTGCGAATGGATTCTTGATACGATAGTCACTGAACAGTGAATGATTCAATGCTGCGGGCGGACATTAACGGGTCTCGTTGGACGGTGGGCGGAAAGAGTGCCGGGCGGAAAAATACTTGAGAACTACTGGCACGCATGAACAACACCCGCATCGTCAGGGAGGGGTCGTCACGGCGGGACTGGAATACCTACGACGCCAATGTGGTAAAAAGAAAAGGATTAGATGGAAATTGTATGGAAAAATGCGTGATATTGTCTCAACTTCAAAACCGTTTTGTTCAATATTCAAGCGAACGGAATATAATCACCTTTCCAGAATAATTCAATCTAAGGAAATTAGACGTCAAATATTAATTTTATTTATATAGATGTATATCGACTGTACGTGCTATACGGTTATCCTTAGAAAGCTCTATTCATAGCGAGTTCATAGCTGTTTTAATGAAGTTTATACTGTGTCCCTCATCCCTAACGACATGTACTAAGAGATTTTCAAAAAAAATCCTTAATACAGCCGAAAGGCCTCTAGTCACAACATCTTTAGTTATATGTATTGCACAAATGTTACGTTCTACGCTTTGTGGAGACTGTTAAATTATTAATCCAAAACTCCAGCCGCATTTCTGAACTTGTATGTTTTGGATATCTAAGGGAGTTTGGACTTTTTCTTACAAATTTCATAGTTACAGTAAATTTGTCTTAATACAGCAGATATAAAGTGCAGTGATAAATCAGCGGTACCTACAAGGCGAAACTGACGCTACTCTGAATAACGGCAACAGCAGCGTCAATCGTTTCAAATAACCTCTGTAATTATCACTGTTACATAATTTCTAGGATCTAAACACACGACGTAACCGTCGAAATCTTTCGTTGTAAATGCCTGTTGGAATTAAAAAGGGCAACCGAACCGCTCACTGATAATGAAAACATTAAAAGGGCGTTTCTATTTTTGAAAATGCTTTGCGACACTCTAGCTTGAGTAGTATTATTTGCTCCAACGCGTACTAGTGATTCACTCTAGAATTTGAAATTGAAAGTGGCAAGTAAAATCACTGTGATCTGCTCCCTCTATTAATTGAGTGGCAATTCTAGGCACTTGGCTTCTTTTTCGAAGAATCGACGAGTCTCATTAATCAGGGTCCTTTCAGAAAAGGTTTGTAAACAAGCGATGCTTGTCCGAAGAGATAAAATTGCGAACCGGTTACGTTCTGCTCTCATCATATCTACCTTACGTATTTGATAGGCTTTGGCAGTGCGTTATTGTAAGCTTATAGTAACCGGTCGTATTGCCTGTGGCTCGATAATATATGTTGGCTCTTTGTTATCATGCCGACTTCACTATGCAATCTTTGTTAAAAGATTGTGCAATAAAAATCGAAGAGAACCACTCAGCCACGACAAAAAATATACGAAATATTTTGTGCTTGTTGATGTACGTGGCCCTCCATGGATTCTTTAATACCTCTACGTATTAGATTAGAAAATTACTACTTGTATGTTTATATTCAGGAAAATCTCGAGGTTTTCTGTAGTCATAGGGCGCGGCTATCGACGAGTTTCGTCATGGCTCTATTTTAATAGATGATCCAGAAATTGCAACTTTTTTTATTACGCACGATGTTATACTTAATTATAATAGTAATTAGACTTTATTTTCATAAAGACACGTTGCTTGCTTTCAGTTCATTTTTAATGGTTTCTGTTATTAAGCCTTACGCTGTCTTGAGGGGCAGTGGCTTGCCCTTAAATATGCTCTGGTTTTAGGTTTTGTTTATTTTATTTGTGCTGCCATATAACTATATAAGCACAGGCCGTGTGTAGGTAAGAATTGTTGTTGATCACATGCGTTAAGTGTACTAAGACGCTCCTAGAAATATTATTTTACCGGCTACACCTTCATAGTTGCCCTATAATAAACTGCAAGTTCTTTCTAAACCAGCCTGTACATCTTTGGGTGAATTTCCATACTGATTACAATAAGGAACTAACCGCTGCACTAGTTACCCCGAAAATGACTCCAGGTCACTCCACATGACAAATAGCATTATCAAATAAGTTAACAAAGGGAATAAAAACAAGCCCGACATAATGTTCGCTATCTGTGATAAGTAATAAAGTAGTTTTCGCTTATTGTCGTACTTCCTCGATGAAAGTGAATACAGTTATTCACAAGTAGCCAGCTTAGACTTACGCCTTTGGGCAACCAGGGAAATGGCCATATGTACTCATCATTCTTCTTTTTACAGGAGTTACAGTTAGTATGTGACACTGAACGAAGGTGTGGTCGCAAGACTTCTGCCGCGTGGTTGACGTGCGCCAGCGTTAAAAGATGTTATCGGCCGAAAATGGATGCTCTCGAGCGTGAACAGGAGGAACCCAAGGCAGCACGACTGGTTTCGCTATTTATACTACGGCTTGCTGTCCGTAGATTGGTTTGCACCTATTTAGCAACAACAGGCGCGCCGTTGCTGCTGCTGGCTACTTGCTTAGATGATTCATTTATTACCACAGCCTCTACTCAATTACCGAAGATGTTGCTTATTCGTCAGTCACGCTGCCCATGGGCTGATACTGATAGATGCCGACTCACGCACACACGACCATCTATCCACCTAGTACTCCAACAACATTCACCCAATCACGTGATGAAGGATTAACGCCACTAGGAAGACTGCGTGTATTCGACATTAATTGGACTCGTCGACAGAGACATTAATTCTGATACGCTGACATCGTGTCACCGGCTCTTGGAGCTTATAAGAGTGAAAGTGACGTTGGCTTAAATTTCCAGGGATCATCAGTAGAAAATAAGTCCCCATGGAAAACAAACGCACAAGCAAGCAATGCATCAACAAGACTGCTTGGCGAAGCTAGCTACTTCTAACAATGTTACTACCGCAAAAATTATGCAAAACAGGATGTTTTTCGACGATGACTTATGCGAACGATCTATATAGGTTAGGGATCGTCAAAAAGCGAAGAAACGACGACGGAATATATCAAAGAACAGATCACTCTTATCCACAATGAGTCTATGCAACACTGGAGATTAACACTGGTAAATTTGCTTAACGTTGAAAGCGCCAATTATGTAGATGCCGTCGATTGTTATGTTGGTTACATTTTCAGTTACAAGAGAAGAGGGATTAGCTTACCCAAGTTTATTATGTGATTACGTTAGATGGCTGTCCAAAATGCTGGAACTATGGAAATAATATGAGATATATGAGAGAGAAAGGCTGAATAAATTAAATAAGCTACAAGACGGGACAACGATTTGCTCTCCGAAAGAATAATGAAAAATATATACATATAGCCAGGGCAGTTTTCGCGAAACTCAGACATCAGTATTTTTGGAATATTGCCACATAACTCAATCCGAGAGAATATCTTATAACAAAGGTTAAATAATTTATAAAACAATTACAACGATTTATATATGCTTCTGCCTTTACTGTGCGCGAACGCTTAGAACGTCTGAACTTTAATCAATAAACAATAGTCTTGTGCGGTTGTATTTCAAATTTTCAGTTGCAAGCGACGTATATACCTCGTTTTAGAGGAATGCCTACAGCAAAAATTTCAGTTCAAGCAACACAAGTTATCCTTTGAGACGCTCACTGATGACACAAGATGTCGCTATCTAGTTTAAGACCGAAGCATATATCCAGGCAAATAAAAAAAAAAATGACTTCTGCAAAGAAGAAGATGATACTAGGACGGTTTGCTTTAATATTTTCATTTAAACCATCACCTACTCTAACCTGCTACAGTAAATCACAAAGGCATAGCTGTCCGCAAGTCAATCACTTTATGAACCCACTTCGTGTTTTTTATAACACATCCTTTTTTTTTTCGTTATTTTAATTTGCTTTATATTTGAGACTTTTTATGACGTACCTATTTGAAAAAGTTAGTTAGTGATTCGTCGATAAGTAGCATTACTTTTATAGCAACATCTATTTTTAGATGTACAGAACGAAAGGGTTATTTCCTTGCGTGCCTCTGTGGCAATTTCGGCTAATAATTATATTATTGAACACCATACACGCATCTTAAATAGGTATAGATAACATAATAAATATAGATAACATAGTTATATAACCTAAATAGATAACATAATATCATCGAAAAGTTACTAAACTGTCCATAGTTTAAAGCGATAAAGCTGAGTACAATTTTTGGACGTCAAAAGTTTGATACACAAAATCTAATGTTGCTCATAGTGGTAATCATTAATTTCTACTGCTTTTTTTTAACTTAAAGTAATGAAGACTATATGAAATTCTTCTATTGCAAAATAATATATAGAACCCTGTCGAATATTGAGAACTGAGTAGATACTGTTAGTACTGCTAATAAATTTAATTAAATAAATAAGTTAATTAAAATGCCATTGCACCTCATACGAGCATGTACGAACGGAACAAGCTCAAGATAAAAAAAAAACTATCTAAGCGTAAAAATATTCGACAAACTCGTTTATTTTTCTTTCATTTAATCTGCAAACGACCCCACATCGACCGGCCATAAATCTACGTCAGTATTTTTTGTACAAAGTACTTTGTAAACACAATGCAGCATACAATTGCATTTAATCCACAAAACCGGATCCATAAGATATTTTTTAGAAATGTGCTAGCGTTAGTTAACCAACTCAAATTTATAGCCTCATTGATAGCTTCGTCTAATTGTCTTTTGTATATGACACACTGTGTTTAAAATAGAGGAATCACATAGGTCTGAATTCGCTCCAATTTCGCGTTTGTTTATATGTAGGTTTCTGTACAAATGTATACAATATTTACTTAGCTGTTACTGCCAACAAGCAAGTGATCATCTATCTACATATGCTTCCAATATTGTCCCTGTCAATCTTTTCGGTAACGTGATCATATTGACAGTCGTGCCTTATCTGATTCTTAAATTGTTATCCTTTGTACCTACAGCATTCTTTCTCTTAAAAATAGCTGGCGATGGTCTGCGATCACGTACTTTAACGATTTTCAAATGTTTCCACAAATTACACAACGACGAGACTATTCGTCGGATGCTATCTTCTTTGGCACCTGAAGGGCATGTGAAATATACCTTGTAAGGTCAAGAAGATTCTCTCCGGTATTTGCTAGCAAACGTCCTCTGTCTGTGATTTTCAGCTTATTTTGCACCTTTAGCCGCTTGATAAGCCTTACCTGAAAATTGAGTCTATCCAGATTTTTGAGGATTGACTGCTCAACCCTTGCGACGCCTTCCACTAAGTGGTTGTCTCTAGCAACGTCGACTAATGCATTATCAACAAAGTGATTTCGAATTTCCAATGCCACACGGTATTGCGAATTTGACGCGACACGAAATTTTAATTTGGCTTCAAGGCTGCCATCAAGGTAGGCAACAAGAAATGCCGACACCAAATTCATTGTGAGTTCCAACGGTCCCCACAAACTGAGTGTCGCCGTGTTTAGCAGCTTGATGATGAAATCCATGCACGGATCGAGGGTGACGTCAATTAGGGCCACGCTGATCTCCTTGTCCTGGTAGCAAATCATCACGTATTCGTTAAAATCTCGGTAAAGCACGAGCACAATGCAGCCGCCGACCTGCAACTCCGTAGCTTCCTCAGCAAATTGGTAAGCTTCGTGCAACACCATTCTAGTATAATGCAGAGCATTGTCGAGATCAGTACAGCCCATCGACGTAAACGTGGCATACTTTCGGCCTTGCGTAATGGCTTGAGCGAAGCATTCGGAGTCCATGGAGTCACTCTTCGCGACATTCTCCGCACCAATCGCGTCCTTGGTCATGGTGCTGTGATTGTTAAGAACAAGAACACAAAAAATACAGCAGCGTGAAATAGCAGAATTTGATTTTTCAGACATACTGTAAACTTAAGAAGTCTTCCAAGTTACCTATGACCGGGTTGAGCATAAATCGGTGCAGCTGTATCCAGCTTAATTTACTTTTACTTAATAATTACAGGTGGCCGTCTGCATTAGTTTTTGCGGCATGGTTGGGAAAGATCAGGACTTGTTGATTTGCTTCTGTGAAAATGCAGGGGTAACATGTTTGTTTACCACGCTTAGACACACATAGTGGCCTTAATTTAAAACTGCGCGTAGAGACACTTGGTTTAGGAGCCAGCTGTCTGAATCAAAACTTAATGAACACAGTACTCGAAAAGTTCGAGAAATCGCTGCTTGTAATTCCGCCAATGATACATAAATACCGCATAGCTCGTGTAAATAAAAAAAAAGTTCTTATAGCTCGGCGACTAATTTGGCAAAAAAAAATCAGCATACACCATGTGCGCGTGTATATAGAATGAATTTGACTAAACTAATTTTGTTGGAAAGTAGATGCTTACAGCTTTCTAATAGGACCATCGAAACAAGCTTTATAAATCGTTGAAATCAGCACTATATAGACGCACATTTTCAGCGAAATTGATACACGGAATAAGCCAAATATTAAAAAAACGTAGTTTTTTTTATGTAAGTAAAATACTCTGTTATCCGACTTATATTTTATACTTTCGCCTAATCTATTACGGAAAATCTGTACAGGTATTGTAAAAAAAAGCTGCGACTTTGCACTTTTCTATGGTTAGTGCGATGGTAACCTTAACTGAAAATGACAATTAAAAAGTGGAGGAAGTCGAAAAAGATTTACTACTATGCTCTACTTTATCGGAGGCCGTCTTGGTTCCTGTCTGAATCTATAACCATGCTCTTTATATCACCAATTTTAGTGGGGAAACCTTATGCTAAACCATATAAAGTTATTGCTCATTTTTAATATTATTCAAAGATGCGTTAGCATATTGTACTATTGTTGTTTTTGATATGAAAAAATTTGTATTGCTTACACAGGTAGTGCAATATGTATTGGGAGTGTATACATAAGACAGACACTTTATAAAACTCCAGAACCATGCTTTTACACTATGACCCAACTCGCAGTTTATGGCGTCCCGGAAATATGAATTCTTTCATTAATTTGAAAAAAAAAACACTCGCAGTGGTCAGTAGATGTCACGCGGTAAACTGCAATACTTAGCATTGTACTTCACAAAAATTGTAGTCACATTTTGTAAAACCTGAATGTTGTAAATGCAGCAAACTTCAAACAAAATAGGCCTTCCTCCTTCACTAAAGCTTCTGGTGGTACTGAGCCTAGTGATTGATAGAAAGCTAAAACAACGATCTAGGTGCCTCATGCAACTTTTTCCTTTTTCTCAATCATTTTTGATTTTATCCTTTTCTGATAATGTCATTCTTTATAGGAATTATAGGAAAGCTCAGAGTCTTAGTTTTAGAAAATTTTATCTTTTTAGAATAAGGTTTTTGTGGCATTTTGCGACAAACCGGCTGGAAGTGATGAACAAACCTTACGACAATGCGCCCATCTTTGTTTGAAAAAAAAAAGTTGCTTTCTCTTACTTGTTTGTAAGTTTTATTAATAATTCTGATGAAATTTGCATACTAAACTTCCGTTTAAAAAGTATACATATATTCTTCTTTCGTGAATAAGTAACAGGTCAAGGCCATTAACTTGTAAAAGTATAGAAGGTGATTGGGACACCTACGCATATACTTACGCTGTCCTAAACGATCCTGCACACTTTTTGAAGTATAAAAAGAATCGAGCATACATATAATATGTATACATAATACGTATACATATATGTATGCATTTTCTAAGCCCATGAGGTTAAATATCGGCGGAGTATATGCCCCGTATGTAATAACTAATATCTATAAGATCAAGAAAACTACTCAAAAAAGTGAGAACCAGTTACTGTTATTATACTATTTCATAGTGTGTATCAATAAAATACTTTTCTTATCGATCAATAATCATTATTCTATCGCATGATCTTAATCTGCCTTCACAATTTTTATTTTCTTGTTTTCTGTTTTACGTTGATATTTGTTTCTGCTCTGTATCTCTGATAAAACACCGTCTGATAATTTTAAATAAGTCGAAGAAACACTATTAACACCAATTTTGTAGCCATGCAAAAAGTCTGTTCATTTTAAAACTTACAAATTAAAATTTAAAACACTCAGTGTCAAAGAACACCTTAAACTGTATATAGAAAATTAAAAATGTGCTTTACATTCCGTAATACGATTAAAAATCAAGCCTTTGTGCATTAATTTCAGTGTCTCATGCAATAGCACCTGACCTAATCCCTTCCACCAAAACGTTCTCGCATTACACTACCTATAGCTAAAATGTTCACTTACTTTTTGAATTTAAACTTATTCCTTCTAAATCTTTGATTTTTTTTTTAAATGCGACATATATAAATGAATTATTCACTATTGTCGACTTCTGTCTACTAATTTAAGGACAACACTCTCTTATCGTAGTGTATTTTCACAATTAATATCACGGTGATTCAGTAACACAGCACATTCTGCTAATGCCCAAGCCTAATAGAGACAACATACCTAAAATGCTCGAATGAAAAGCAGTATAATGATTCTGCTCGTAACGCTAAACATGAAATTCGGCGAAATTTTTTAATATCATAGGTGTTTGGTTTCTTTAGATTTTCATATACGATGAATACCGTTGCATCTAATATGGCTATTAAAAGCTTACGAGTCATTTTATCTATCTATTTTATCTATTGCTATTGGCAAACCGATGTTTTAGTAATATCAGCGCTTTAAAGTAAGCTCTATCGCGATTATAGATTTCTTTAGCTATCTAAAACAAAAACATATTTAAATGTCTTAAATATGTTGTTGAAAATAACCTTGTAAATTCTATATTTTTAAATGAATAACATGTTGTTCACATTTTTTCTGCGTACAAGTATTTTGTTTGGCACGTAAATACTATGATAAAGACGTCAAAGACGTGAAAATGTTATGATAGATATTATGTTCCAACACAGACCTGAAATATCATTTCTCAGAAAACGATTAAAAGTTTCCGAAAATGTTAATGTTTCTACATCGTTTGCTCACGCCGTTTAGTTTTTTGAGTCACCCTAATATTTAAACGGCTTTTCAAACGAGTCAGTTTTACCTAGAATAGTCGTAACTGGGTTAGTGTGACGTGTTACGTGGTAATGACACTGCAATGACTTGATCACACGGGGACAACGGAGGTAGCTGGGACAAGAGAAGGGGACATATGTTACGCAGTCACAGAATAACTAAAATACGATAGTGAAATACCTGAATTATGATAACTGAATAATTAATGCTCGCCAACGGAATTACTGAAGCAAAACTGTTGACTCGCAAACACAAAATAACTCGATAATATGGCAAAGTAACAGAATGTCTTAAACAATGCAGTGAATTAACTGAAACAAATAGAGAAAACCGTAAAAAGACAACAGTGAGTAACTCTACAGCTTTTTCGCGGAGATTACAATAGGGCCATAGAACACCATTAAAAAATTCTCGGATTCTAAAACTTAGATTCAGACTAAGCAGGTTTTAACCCGTTTTTAGGTTTTACTCAAGGAGTAGCTGCACAGAATTGGGTAGAGCCGGGTGTGTTTATTCAGTGCGGAAATAAGGATAAACCCTGGCTCTAAGTAATCGTGAGCAGATGTTGTGCATATGCGGTACTGTTTAATACCACACAGCTCAAGCGACAGTAGCCATTTGGTTCCGATATTTGGAATAAATTCTCTAATCAGAACAATTTCAAAATACGTGGAACATGAGAAGCGTGTTCAATAAATTAAGTATGCTATTTTCTGAATTTTAGAGTTTGATTTGTTGTTAAGTAATTCTTGTACAAGATATTAAACGAACAAGTAGTATCCTAGCAACGCCTTTCACTTCTTTGAACAGTTAACATCATGATTTTCTGATATCATAGACTTCCGCAAATGTAAGAAAGATACGAACGCAAGCTACTATATTTTTACTTTCCGTTCAAACCATTGTGTAACTAAGGTACAAGATTGACGTCAAAAGTAACATCATACCATAGCCGCTGAGGGTTAATCGTTTAGCACCGCTTGAAAGCAGCGACTCAGCTTATACGAACGCATTTTAAGGTGCACACTCGGTCCTGGCCCTTAAACATTTACCCATCTCTGCCAAACACAGACAACAGTAACAGCACGTGACCAACTATACCGCTAAGTTTTATTTTCGAATACTGCACAACTAATCAGATAAATATAATCACCAACTGTTCGATTGTCATTATCCTATTAATAGCAGTACATCCCTTAACAATCCCAGTTAGAGTCGTTTTGGCGCCTATTCGAATTTTGCTTTGGGATAAATGAATGGATGGACTTAATAGCAGAAGAAAATTTCACCCACAATAATAACAACAACGGAAATTTTCAGCGCTGCTTGTGATTTATGTGGTTTTATGCGCCCTCATACGTTTTGCTGCCTCACTATGATTTAAACCTGCGTGAGGACTTAGGGCGGAGAAAGGTAGTTTACGTTAGTTTTATTTGCTCTATTTCGGTTTTTATACAGCGTTTTCATCTTCCTGCTTTTTGATTCGTTTAACTATCGAGTACTTTGCACCTAGCATCTCACAAGTTGAAAAGGGAAATTGGTTCCTATTTGTCGAACTAACACCGACAATAGAAGAGAAATCAATTTCGAAATGTGTTTTCTTGTTTCCCAGTGTATATACAGGATGAAATATATTTGCCATACTTCTTAATACATATCTGAGATTTTATAAAGTTTTTTTTTCGACATTGCAAAATAAAACATCAAGCTTTTTGTTACGTATCCCCCTAACCATATGCCGACCGAAGTATCACGGAGACAGCGGAGCTCGTAGAAAAATGTTTTTCGTGTTTTAGGTCTTGCAATTAAACTGTTAGATATTGCTTCAGACGGCCGGTGTCCGGGACGGAACGAAGTGCATCAACATCCTCATAAAAATACAGACTTTCTCTGAGCCTAGCAGGCAAACACATCGACCACTGGGCTATGACAAGAACAATAGGTACTCTAACGATAGCAGGGTTTTGTAATTCAAAATTTCCCGCGCGTCGGCCGATCGTGCGATCGCAGCGACCTCTGTACTTGCCTCAGCAGCACAACACTTAGCGGCGTTGAGAGATTGTATGTTTTAGCAACAGTTGTGTGTGGTAAATTTCAAGTCTGTAGGAAACCTAAAGTACGCGAAGATGGCTGAGTATCTGGCCTCAATTTTCGGCACGGAGAAGGACAAGTAAGCAAAGCATCGTTTAAGTTATCGTCGACTTTTAAAGCGTCATAGCCGCCACAGTAGTCGTACACGACAGTAGCTCATTTTTAGATAATGTGCCTTCGTGTTTGAAACTCGTCGCGGTGTTTATTCGGCATTATCAGCACTAATATTGCTATTCCCGAGTTATTGACCTATGAAAGTATTATAGATTTCACATGCAACTAACAGACCAACTAGGGAAAGAAATACAACTACGCTGTAATAAGCGTTGCGAAAATAAGCTAGCATAATGAAGCCCGTTTCTGGCATTAGCTGCCAGAACGCTACACTGTAGATACGCTCTGCCTGTATAAAACTCAGTTGCTTCAGCATGAACGCGATGTGGAGAAAAAAAAGTTATTACTGACCATATATTAGACATATATATATATATATATATATTTGTCGCAGTTAAATATTTAGGCTTTGAAACAAACTAGCTAGTCCAAGCTTATTATTATCGAGATTACAGTGGACACAGTCCCTGTTAACCGTCCGTCTTTACTTAAATTTATGATGTTTGCTGTGCTGCTCATTATTTTCACTTTAAACTGTGCATTTTAATGAGATTTACCGGTTAATGCGTCGCATCGATCCGTTTCATTAAACAATCATAAACACTAAAATAAACTGCTATTTAAATGCTAAACTACTGAAAGGATGGCATCAAATTTTGCCACTCCTGTGCATTTTTCCAACACAGAAAACGTATCTCCCTCATTTTTATCGTAAGCATGTGAACACCTGCGTAAGGTATACTTAGTAGCTTCTGCCATGTGTACGTTGTTTGCGAATATGCGATACGTACACATTATTCAATGTGCACTGTAATGATGAGAACTTGCAGCAAGAAGTTCCTGTTTGACACTTCCTACTACTTGTGTATTTATAATAATGCTATTCGGTTATATAAAAGGTTTTAAAACGAGGCTGTTACTGCTAGGACAAGCCGTCTGCGCAAGCAAGCAAATTAGTTAAAAAGTTCTACCTGAAGCACTATGCAATTGTAGCTCTTTAATTTTTGAGATGAACTTCGGTCCGAATAGCTTTAACAAAAGCGATTGATGTTCGCCCCTAACAGATCTGCTCACTTGATAGCCCTCCTCTCTAGTCAACGCAGTTTGTGTTGTGCGAATCTATCCCCTGCTTATCCATTGCTCATGACTACTACGTTGGAATTTATTGCTAAAGTTTGCTCTGATGGTACAATGTCGTAATTCTTGAAAACATCATTGGCATGGGAAACACCTTAACATGATTTGATGTTCGAAACAGCAAAATAGCTGTGATCGACGCCACTTATTCTCGGTGCTCCAGGCAGATCTATACGTCTAAGCGCCGTTGTAGCACAGTTTATACCATTATAGCCATAATGACCACATACTGAAAAACAATGATATATAACCTACTCAGGCGAAGATAAAAGCGTTTATTACTCAGTGGATTAAACAATTTTATTCTTGCATGTTGCAAATCCGTTATAATATGCGTTATTACCTGTAACCTTCTATTCGTGGTGACTTTGACCTAATTCTTTTTGTTCGATTGCAGAGTAAATTGTTCCTTCTACTTTAAGATCGGAGCGTGTCGTCATGGGGATCGCTGCTCACGAATCCACAACAAGCCGACATTTTCGCAGACTATTCTTTTGCAGAATCTCTATCATAATCCGCAAAACACCGCGCAAACGGCTGACGGCTCACATACGAATATGACAGAGGAGGAAATGCAGGAACACTTCGACAACTTTTTTGAGGATGTCTTCGTTGAACTGGAAGACAAATACGGCGAGATCGAAGAGATGAACGTCTGCGATAACCTTGGAGATCATTTGGTCGGCAATGTCTATGTGAAGGTAAGCAGCTACTGAATGATTTTATTAAAACTATATCACCTCTGAAGGGATGTTTTTTTATATTAATGTTTAGTTTAGTCTAAAGCATATGCATACAAGTGTACGAAGATTCGCATTTACCACTATTCGAACTTTCACTAAAATATTGTTTTTGGTAAACTAATTGATGATTGATGATTGATAATGGAGAGCCAAGTGAATTAAGACGAAATCTCAGTGCCTATTTGATGAAGCTCTACTATAGGAGTGAGGCTCAATACATATGCTAAAGAGAATTTGTCTCAGTATCATGCCATAATGCAGCAGCAAATCTGTGAATAAAAACAAATAATTTGCTCAATATTCCACAGTGCACATAGTGTTCCAGTGTTATCTATCGACTAATAAGATTTATTTTGCTTTTTGCAGTTTCGGCGTGAAGATGACGCTGAGAAGGCAGTACGAGAACTAAACAACCGCTGGTTCGCCGGGAGACCTGTTGTAGCTGAATTGTCGCCTGTAACGGACTTCCGTGAGGCCTGTTGCCGTCAGTACGAGATGGGGTAAGTGTCGACAAAAGGCAAGTGTTGAGGCTCTGGCTACGTAATTGTTGCGGGCCTGGTACTCAACTTCTCTGGCAAGGAGTCATCACATTGAGACTAGTGAATTTTCCCTCCATACCCTCACTTGTCGAGAATGTTTTAAAGGCACCCGTTAACATAATTTACAATAAATAAGGTTAGTAATAACAACAATAATTTGATCTTTCTATTTTCCTTTCATTCTGAATTACTCGACGCCAATTGTTACTTCACTGCTAGTAGTCTAAAGGATGCGTCTCCATGTGATGACGGTGCCCTTCCAAAAGCGACCTACATCGGCTCTCTATTTTTCCGAAAAAAGTAAAATGTCTTCCAAATAAAGTAAGCACGTTTGTAAACGACGTTGTTAAGATCGTTTTTGGTTTATATATTAATGGTGTGTAGGTTCCTGAATGTCAAACGTTCTGAACTTGATCGCACCTACCAATGTTCAATATGTGTAGTAGAATACCTCTAAACAAAGATATTGGTGTCGTCTGCTTGCTTCTGCGAAAGCGGCGACTATTCCATTTATTCATTATATCATATCAAATTTTTGTTGTTGTTGCTCTATCAACGAACCACTTGTTGTAATTTTGAAGCCGAGGTTAAACAGCTGAGTTGATCATTTCAGCTCTCGACAGCTGAGCGATCTCTCCATCCGTCGGAGCGCCAGCGTGCGTCCGTTGACGCGAGGCTGTCGCGCTGGGCGCGTCCTCTCCAGACCTCAAACACACTCACTCAACTCGAGACGTTTCGTTTTAAGCAGGGCCCATATTTCTCGACTTATGTCTTTTCCAGCAACTAACGTTAACTGCAGCAAGAATAGCAGCAGATCCAGTATTACGACCACTTCCAGAAAAATATATATGAGTAATTGCCTCCGTTTAGCCGCATTCTCGCCTTTAACAATAGAAGACACACTCTAACCACCTCCACCCTTCCCCGATAGATGGAGATTGTATTAATTTTCAGCAAAAAGCCAACACGTATGACGAAACGACGAGCGAAACCAGGATCTGGTCTGTGTTTCTGGCTCGTGTCGCACAGAATGAGTAGCCTCTATAATTTACCATGCCATGTTACCTTAAGTTATTTTCGTATTCTTGTTATTCTTATTGCTAACGAAGCCGTTTGTGTTAAAGCAGCGAAGTACTCGCGCCACACGAGCTCTCAGTTCAGAAAACTGATAGCTGGCAGTCTTTAGTTGATAAAGTAGTTTTGTAGACCACCGAAATTACTTGCTGTCGAAAATCAAAATCAGAAACATTCCTAATTATAATTAGAACATTGCTCCCCTTTCCCCCACTTCTTGTTTTTAGCAACGACAGAAACAGGTTTGAGCGCATCTTTGTAGTCCTCTCGTGTTTGCAGGGAGTTTGACAACCTTTTCAGGGTTTCGTTCCTTTCAGGCTATAATGGAGTGGGCGATAGTAAGCGTCCGTCCGATTTGTGTTTACAGATCGCGAGGCATTCAGGTTTTTTTTCTGTTCCCACAGGGTTTTTGTCTATCTCTATTTCAGCAGAAAAGCGGGAAACGAGAAATACGTTCTTTTAGGTACAGACGAACATACCAAATTGACCTGAAGGACGGCGATATATATGTTCACGATGTAATAGGTTGAATCGTTACAGTTTACAGATAGCGACGACAGCAGCATGCATTTGGAGGCAATATGTTTCGGTAGGCGGGCTAAGGGATCAGTTTCACTAACAACATTAGCGTGTTGTTTAAACTGGATACAAAGGGCGCGTTCAGCATGATACACAGGGGGTAACTGTATGCCAGTGTCGACCCAGCGGATTACAACTGGGATACGTCTGAGATGTAGAAAAAACTGTCTTCTAGATGCAAATGTGGAGAAAGTATGTGTCTGTGCGTCTGAATGTGTCTGTGTGTGTGTGTGTGTATCCAGCGAACAACATAAAAATGGACCGATAAACGGAAGAGATGCAGTAAATGTAAGCTTGCATGTTGGGGGGGGGGGGGGGGGGGGGGGGTGAAGTAAATCACCTTGTGACCGTAACATGGTTGGTGGGATGGTGTCAGTAGTCACTTGTCATCGATTACGCTTTATAGAACTTAACGCAGGGCAAACACGGTGTGCGAGCCGAAGCACCTCGTCGTCATCAACTTGTCTCATTAGTATGGTATAATTTTGTTCTAGTATAATATAGCTGAGTAGAGCACTTTATCGATAAAAATCCGTTTGTATCAAACTAGATAGCTTTGTGATGATAACTCTGATGTGCCTATCACGTGGCTACATTTGCCTGCACATTTGCGACCATGTATGTGTCGATATTATAAGTATCCATAAACATTTGCTTGATACGGCATGTATCCGCCCATAAGTGGACCCTGCAAGATATTTTCTTTTAACAGAGTCTTTTGAGTTAACAGTTTACAGTTACAGAGTTACAGTATTATTGTTGGCATGTCATTGATCGCCTCTGTCGCTCTGTCTATCTATCTTTTACTTTCTCCATTTTTGCCGCCTGCCAAAAAGATTTTCATTCAAACGAAGGACAGTTCTGGGTATCAGGGGGGAGGGTTGGGGGGTGTTGTTTAAAGAGTTTCAGTCTAAGTCGCCTAGTCCCTTTCAGCTAGATGCAACTCCGAGGAAGGCCGACCGAGGCATCTCTAATAAGTTCAGCCTATCTCTGTTGGTTTAAGCTTGAAAGCAAATGGCGTGCGGAAACGAGGGGCCGGCGTGATGTCCGAGTAAGTTAGGAGAAATCTCAGCTAAAGAAAAAACAAAAAGCAAAACAAACCCAAATTTCAGCAATGATGAAACAAAGACCCTGGCATCAAGCTCCAAGAAAGAAATTATTCAACTTTTTTCTGTATCTTTTGCTTTGCCATCGTTAGATATTAGCCGTCAAGCACGGACTGATACACCTGTAGCAAAAGTATACTTAGATTTTGTATCTGAAAATGTTTGTTCCTCTTTTTTCTTCGTTTGTTCTAGAGTGTGAATGTGTCAAGTGATGTGTCACGATGTCACGACAATTTCGACGTACGTTTTTGGTTGGGTCTTGGTAATGATGTTATGATAACGTGGCTACAATAATTGTAGAGACAAATTAATTCGCTAGTATAAGCGGTCATTCAAGAAATTCTCCACGTTTTGTTGACGCAAAAGCAAATGCATACAGAGTGATATTAATCTAAAACATGTTTTACATGAGTAACAAAAATAAAACCACAAAAGTAATCATATCGCTTATTAACGTATAAAATTAATAGCGTGGGGCACCGTAACCGCAGTTCTCTTCGTTTCTAAAGAGACGAAGTCTGCAGGCATTGTACAGTAATATTCACCTTCAGGCGAACATAAACGAAGATTTAGCTTACAAAATTCTAGATTTCTTTCATTTTATTTAGTGGTTTCTCCATTTTACGACAGTGATGATAATGATTATCTCATTACAATTAGCAAAATCAATTCAGTTAAATTCTAGCATATGTCAGATAGGCAATGATGCCTGTCCCAATGTAGCCCTGGCAGTCTGTTTACCGAGTGGGCCATCGCTTTTCATTGTTGCTGTTCTTACTCATAACTTGTATATATTCCACATTTCCTGTATGTGTGCGCGTGCGTCTGGGCAAATTAGTGAATGCATTTTATTTCTGACAAAAATGATGGTGATGACTAAATATGCTCACCCGTTCTAGGGAGTGCACTCGTTCGGGATTCTGCAACTTCATGCACCTGCGACCGATTTCGAGGGAGCTGCGCAAAGAGCTTTACGGCCGAAAACGTGGAGGAGGCGGCGTCGGAGGCGGACGTAAGTAGTTCTGGGTATCAGAAGCTATAGTGACAAATTCCTAAGCGCCAGCAGAATTTACCTCATTAGAAAATAACTGGATGATTATAGAGGGCAGTCTCATGTGGGCTATTGCTTTTAAAACAAGCCAAAAACTGAAGCCACATCCTTTGGCCACGGGCTTTGCATAAATTGCAATTTATATTTAAGGTTACTCTAATTCAGCTATCTGTCTGACATTAAATAATCTTCCTGCTTTGGTCGCCTCGAGCAGCGTGTTGTTAGCAATAAGAATAAACGTAAGGATGAATACGATTCAAAAGAGCTATTTTCAACTGTTACTTGTTATCTTACTATTACAGGGTACTTCACCCAGGACCGTAGCCGATCCAGGTCACCACGTCGGCGTTCACCGCGCAGGAGGTCACGCGAAAGGGGAGGAGGAGATCGTAGGCGGTATTAGGAGGGATATAGACGAGGACGACGACGGCGGCGACGTCAGCGACAACCACCGGACAAACGCGTCAGCGACATCTGCAGCAACAGGCGAAACGGGACCGACAGGATATTAGGGGCGGCCGCGGGCGCGCGCGTGCGCGCGGGGGGGCGGTGTAGACGACATCTACTCGAAAGCATTGGCGGTGGCAGTGACACGAAAAAAGTCACTTCCGTATTATGTCCAGGGAAAAAATAAGTGAAGCGGAAAGAAAATCTAGGAGAAAGCGAAGTAAAACTATGGGCTTCGGGAATAAACAAAGGACGATGTTATTGAAGCAAAAAATGTATGACTGCTAGGTGATGAGATGATAAAACCGGCACAGCAGTATGTACAATTGTATTTTGAATTCATCTAAGTTCAGCGGCATTTTGTGTGAAGAATACATATTCAAAACATATTGTAATAGAATTACGATGGTTTCGATACGGAGCTGACAGACGAACTATGATGGAAAACATATAACATTAATAATAAAACAAAAGATCGTATATAATGTAATCGCTGAATCAGATATTTTTTTTTATGCTGTTTTCCTTGTGACTTTTATTTAGTGTGTATCTCTTTTAACGTTTAGCGCTTATTGTATTGATAATGACTTTGAAAGGGCGACATTACTTACGTTAATTTAGAAGTGATCGTTGTTTTGCGTATAATGGCGATGAATATTGGCGACCAACAAGATGTCAAACGACCTTCAACGTTCAAAGAATTAGAGATGACTGATGCATACGTTAATGAAGCTAGATTAAACCCTTGTTAACGATTTTAAACGCTTGAATATTTACGCATTTGTAAAAAATAAATCAGGCAACTTCGTTCAATAATTAAAATAAAATTCTAATACATGTTGGCCTCTGGAGACCTTCCTATATGAGCATTTTGTCCTATGATCATTCAAAGACAACACAAGTATGAATCTTCCAGGCCATCATAGGGCTCTATTATATTATAATTGCAGATTAAAATTGCACGGTTGAAGCTTGATAAAGCTTTTATCTTTGTGATTGTAGGTTTTATTAGCTTACCTAAAATTAGCTAAGCACATTTTGGAAAATGAGCACTTAGCTGGTCAAGTTTATTTTTTTAAGTTTAATTTTGACACTAATGTAAATTGCACCTTTACACATTTGATTGCTTATTATTACTCAATTCAGTGAGTTTAGTAAATTAAAGGAATAAGTTTCTTTTTAATAAAAGCTGGTAAGGCTGGCGTTAATGATGATTAACTTAAATACGGTTTTCTCCGCTAAATTTTTCTCGCTATCGTGATAAAGATAATAACCTGCAGAATTCGTTTAACAGTGTCAAACAAGTGACTCAATGTGGGACTAACCATATAGGGTAACATTCAGCTCCTCCTTTTTGCTTGACCCGCTACCACCGTCACTTCATACGAGGTAAACCTGGGTATTTTATATTATCGTCGTCACGTTGGCATGTACGTTAATAACATTATCGGTTGCCGATCCGTTTGACCTCATTAACTTTCTTCTAGATGTCTTTCTTCGATTTCTGTATGCATTATAGTTTCGTAGCATTGTGTCCTCGTTTTTACAAGCCATCCTAGGATCGAAGGTTAATCGATGAGATACTGAACGCCATTGTCCTTTGGCTATATTTTCTTCGAATGGTGTACAGGTTTACTCTCTCCGAGTGCCGCTTTAAAATTTTCTGGAGTCTCTTCGAATGTTGTTTGGCTGTGTTTAGCGTATGTTCCCTTTACAGCTTGGTTCACGGGAAATTTGGGATTAGCTACTAAAGTCGAAGTTAGTCTCCTCAGCAAAAACAATATATGTGATAGGCAATTGTATCACATATTTGCTAAACAAACGTGATCCTTTATTGCATTTTGCTAAATTATTTACGCTGCATTCAGTACTTGATGCTATCCACTAATTATCGATGTACAGTATACGGACTACTGGCAACTATAATTGACTTATCGTTCACTGACGCCTGCTAAGTTTGTGTCGCGTCAACCTCACTCATGGACCATAGGGCTCTCGTGTTCTAGAGACATCCAGACGAGAAAATGTGAATTTCTGAATTCTGCCAAAATTGACAATTTTCTTTTTTCATATAGCCAGATTTCTTTTTTCCTACTGCATAGATATCAGGATAGCAGTATGCTTTATTTTTGATAATTACCTATTGCCTAAGTGTCATCATTAGTTGTTGGAATTAGCTGGCAGAACACGGTTTCGACGGCAAAAGATGTCTGGAGAGACACTTCGCGTTGTTATATCAGCAATATATCTTTTATATTGGGATTCTAAGAATCGCAATTTTAATATGTTCCGTATATTAATATTCTCACTGCTGCAGTGGATAATTGCAACTCGACCTACGCGTACATCGAGCTCCAGTATGTGATTTTCTTTTTTTTTGTTTTTTTTATTTCAACGATTCTAAATTTCAGAGCTAATTTTTTCTAATGTTTGCCACATCATGACATACGATCATATTAGACTCGAATTGAACCTTCGCTCATTTTGTGACAATACGTCGAAAAAATGATTCCTATATTATACGCCGGCTTCATCGCAATTGGTAGATCTACCCAGCCATTGAACATAGGCTACCTATTTCATACTATTGGACCAAATACTTTTTTCGCTATATCTTTTACTACAACATTCAAAATAGGCCACACATCGCATATCAGTACGAAGGAATAATAAAAATATGTACAAGGGAAAGTCAAGGGTAAATTATAAAGTTCTCGAAGTTCAGTTGTCTGCAAAGTTCATTGACGATCTGAAGCTGTTTTGTGCGCCAGTGGGCCACGTTCGTTTTCTAAATTCAAATACCGGTTACCTACGTGAAATAATTATTCGACCGCAGAGTTACTCGCTCGATCTAGATAGAGGTTCCGTTTCGTCAAATATTTAATATTTTGACTAATGTTAGGTTAGAGCTTGTTAAAGTTGAATATCGTATGTTACGGTAATTAATTAAAGACAATAGACTATAAAAAAAATGGCTTATGCATACCATCCTGCGAGCAATGAAATCACTATGAGGCTCATGGGGCGTCAAATTGGCGAAAGTAATAAAGCAGAACGCAAGCTGTTTTATACTCGTTTTTGAATGGCACAAACACAAACCGTGCAGCACATAAACGATGGATTATAATAACATTCATTTAATATGGTGTTAATGGTTTATACTTCCGACTCGGCTGTCACTGAGAAACAAGGCTAAGAAATAAACCGTGAACAAATAATTTCAGCGTTTTATAAGCAGTCATGTAAGCGTTTTCACCTTAAACAGGGTTTTTTTTTATTTAAAAAGCGATCATCAGTACCGCTCTGTTGCAAACAGGTCTTGGCATATTTTTGGCATTTGATGACACTATCACATTGCAACAACGGTAACGGAGTCTGGTGGGGACAGAATTTGCAATAGTCCGTCTCACAGACAAACTTTATCAATCGATTTAAACCAATATGCTATTCGCTAATAAATAGTACTCTTTTTCATTTATTCGCATATGCTTAAAGATTTCATATTGAATCCTTCGGAATTCAGCATACACAGAACCACTCAGGGGAGGTATTCATTTAGAGGTGGTTGATAAAAAAAAAGAGCAGTTAATGTTAAGCTATTTTTATTAGCTGACGCAAGCACATGGCTGAGTAACAGTCGTTCTCGTGTTTGTGTATGTCTCTATTTGGGAGCGAAGATAGTAACAACTCATAGTCGCCGTAGCAGCGTTTTTTGGTTACCGCGACTTAATCTTATCAGAGAGTGGGGTTAGCAGCTTCAACAGGAAAGGCTAAAGAAACAATACTTTTGCTCAGCAACTTAAAACAGAATAGATTGCAATATTCATACAGAGGTGACAAAAAAAGACGACGCGAATTCTGCCTGCGTCCTCTGAACATGGCTGGATTCGCGTCTGGGATGAAACTCTGACCGATATAGTTGACTCGTATATTTTTGAATACAACGAGCATCACAAGAATTTGTCGCCATGCGAACGGAAGGGTTCAAGTGCAGAAGCTGTAAGATTAGTATAGATTTTCGCAACTGACCTTTGAGTCACTAGACTACTTGCGTCTCTTATACGTGACTAGCAAAACTACTGCAAATTATGAGAAGCGCGACTTTCAAGGACCTTTTTGCTGCAGAGATTTTTTCCAGTTGTTCATAGTGAAAATGTCGCGGCAAATACGCCTGAATAAAGAAATTGCAAAACTTCCATCCAAACGTTTGAACGGAAGACATAATCGGCTATTAAGCTTGACAGTCTTATACCACATAACGGTTAATGCACTGAAAACTTTAAATAAACATTGAAAAAATTATGCACTTGAAAAAGAGGCTTTGATTACAATTGAGCCATCTCTTGTTCACCATTTAACAGCATCCGATATCAAATTTATTTATTTTATTAGGTTATTTCCTTCACTTAGGTACATTACCGGGTATGTTGCGATTTTCAGAAAATATATTTATAGTCCAAATGCTATAATTTCAAAGCTTCAATTAATCATTTTATAAGAATTCTTTTAGGACGGCACATAAACCTCTAAAGATGTAAGGGTCATCATGGTATCTCGTTATCATAATTGCAACAACTTTGTATGTATGCGCCGTTAACTCTTTACGCTTGTTAACTTTACTGTAAAGATTCTAGCCACACGCAACACTCCATCGACATGTCAGAGATAAAGCTTTATAAAGTTCGTCTTTGAACTGCATGTTCGTTATTTACTATATACTACCACTATTAATAATGCATAATGAGTCAGAAAGACAATATGATCAAGATTTCAGCCAGTGGAACTTACTTCTTTAGCATTTTGTTTCAACTACTGTGTTATGATGTCACACCGCCGATTTGCACCAACCTTCTGATCGGTAAAACGTCCAAGAGCTCAGCTGGACCTTTCATCCACTTCTTTATTTTTATGCGTTTGTTTACTGTATGTGTGTTGAGCGTTTGTGACTTAAGTAGTATCATTATTCTCGTTAATGCCAGACATAAAATTGTACGAGAACGCACGATCTAGTCTATGTAATGTATCCTTATCTATATTTTTCGCTTAGCAAGTGGTCGATGTTTATGGAACAACCGGACGTTATTATAACTGTTGTTTGCTAGACATACAGACGAATAAATTTTACCGATATTAACGAAGTTCCGTTGTGTTGTTGGTTTTTGTATTGGCTGTAGTCGTTTTTATTTTGTATTAAGTCACGTTCATTACTAATTTTCTAACTTGAGGTCTCTTAGAGTGGCAGACGCCACGGAACTTTGCGAACGTATCATATTTCAGATCTTACAGAATCATAACTTAACTTCAAAAAAAAAAAGAAGTCTTGCAAGGTCACAGCGGATAAAGCAGAGATTCGAAAGATCATCTCAAATATAGATTTTCTAGTCTTCGTATACGCCAATATATGGATTTTGCTACCTTCGATATTTCAGTTGTTAGGTTTTGTTTGTTCCAACTCTGTTACCTCTTTCACATTATTGGACCGATTCTTTTTTGCAACCAGTATCTTAACGATGCCGTTCAAAAACAGTGGTATCATAGACACACGCAAAGAGTAGTATGCACATTACTAACGACACACACACACACTGAAAGGAGTTAAATAAGGGATTCTCTAGCGATCTGAGATTGTTCTGTCAACCCAAATATCGCTTTGTCTGCTACCTTGGAATAGTACTCACTTGCCTCAGTTCGACAACAGATTACAGAGCGACGAACATAGCGTAATAACAAATTCACAGTATCACTAAACTAGGCGTTTTTTTTTGAACGTTATAAATGACCTTGAAAAAATGGAATAACGATAACGCCAGCGATAATTAGGAGTTGAAAAAATATGAAACTGTATAATTATTTGAGACTGGACAATTGTAAGTTTTGAGTGATGTCTCGATATCCACATTGCTATATTACAAAAGTAGTTTAGCCTGTAGCCCAAATTCATTTGTTTTATGATACTCTCTCTGATTTTCAAAAACGACATATTTAAATGTCTGCATGAGTATGTATTTTTACCTTCACTTACGACGTTTCAGGAGTCAACTTAATTTTAATATAAAAGCGGAAGTTTCTGACACCACAAGCAGTCAAGGTTTTATCAATTAGTTCTATCATCAAGATGTATTGATTGATCAAATGTTGAAATGTTTAAGAAATTCTCTACGTCTTCTGAATTCTATTGCTATATGAAAAGTTACACATTTGCTATAGATACCTAATGCGAATACAATCAATAGGTTTAAACAAACTCGAATAGAAATTGGCAATGAAGTAGCGTTTTACTTACAGACGACATACGTAATAATCTTTCATCCATTCATATTACTTCCATGAACTATGATCGCGTACTTCATATAGATTGTGCCATATATCGATCATTGTGGAAACCGAAAATCAGAACCGTACACCGACAGATCTCAATAAGTTAAGATCGTGGATTGTTCGAAACATCAGAAAATAATACATTTTTTTAAACTTACTCATAATGCTCTGTTTCACCCGCGGAATCGATTTCAAAACGATGAAGGGTGAAGGCCAACTTGTCACATCACTTCAAGGTAACTAGGCAGCTCGTTAATGGCTCGTCCTTTTAACTCGTATTGTCACCCTGTTTATGATGTTTAAGATGACCGCATTGGTACAGCATTAGTGGTTGATTCACGTTACGGAAACTGCCTAGCACAAGTGATACTGTCTCTGTAATGCTTCGTGCAAAGACCGTGAGCTTCTTAAGCGTGAAAACCGGACGATGTTGCAAGTTCTGTTCGAAAGACAAGTTAATGCTTGTCATGTTGATAAGACAACGTACTTCGCGCTTCTCTCGGCTATGGCGGGTTTCGGCAAGCATCTTTTTTTATACATGGTAAAATTATTGTTTTTCGACGCTTTTAAATTATCGGCATTAAAACATCTGAGCAAACTGAAGCAGAAAAACAGGTATTCGAAAGTTGATCTGGAGTTTATTATGCACATAAAGATGTTCACCGTAACTTTTATTGATTATACTACAGTTGGCCAGTCGCGTAGGCCGATCGAATTTAGCCTTCTTTTTCGTACTGTATAAGCCACTTTTACACGTAGTTATCTTGTCTAGGATGGCCTGAAGGGGTAGAAACATCACTGATTAGTGTAAACGATCGGTGTTCAAGTTAGCTCCGTTAATTATACTAGAGTATATAGAAAATGAGCAAGAGCGCGTTCGAAAAGTCATCGCGCGTGAAAATCGGCCAGATTCATCAACGGTTTAGGATTGCTTTGTGTATTCAGAAAATAGTTTTTTTCTCATGTTGAAACACTTATTATTTTCATTGATATATTATTGCACCGGTTCATGGACCACAGGATCATGGTTAAACCGGATCGCGATAAAGCTTCCATTTTCCTAATCATTTCAACCGGCCTTCGTAAAGAGTACGCGATCATATCTTGAGAATGTTAAGCGTACATAACATTAGGAAGAAGCGAGGGCAAACTGAATAGTCCTTATTTGAAGATTTCTTACCACTTCAGAATTTGCCCGAGAATCATTGACATGTACTGCTGCTAACCTAACTTTCCGATTAGCATTTTCGCTTGTCTATTTTGTTCTAACAAAAACAACTGTAATTTAGGCTTGGTTTAAAACATTTGTTTTGTAAGTTATCTAAAAATGACAGATAATTATCTCAGTATTTTTGTTTGGTACGACCGTTAAGAACTGCTTTAGGTGGCCAACTTTTCAGGACCAAACAAATTTTGTCTAACCCTTCGATGTGAAATTTACACCTTCTCAAATTTGTGGCCAACAATCGCAAGCAGAGCCGTCATCACCGGATGTTCTCATTCAGAAGGCGTTTTCTGTATTCGTAGCCGAAACGTCATTTTGTTTGGAGAAGCTGAAAATTTTGTTCCTGTGGACGCTAATCACCTTGCAATCATAATTACTGCGTAAATATTAAATTCACAGTGTCTTTCGTTGAGAACCAAATTGTGAGGAACGCGTAAAAGAGAGGTCGGTAAGGAGATCTTCTTATTTGTGGGTTTATATGTGCGACAAAATCACCTAATTACACATCCTTTAACAAAAGTAGATTACTTTTATTTCATCGAAAATGAAAAATTATAGCCCTGTATTTAGATTTCTCAATGCATACTTCCGCTAATTTCAACTTTTCCGCGTATAAAATATAGGTGGTAGCTTGTGAAGCATTTAACTATATCGCTATAGAACTAACTGATGTCAACATGAATTGAGCAACTAGTGGGAACAAAGAGAAAGAAATTAACGGTTATGGTGTTCAACGATTTGTACATACTGATCATGCCTTAAGGTTGTCCGTCTACAATTGCCATATGCAGAATGTTAAACTTAATCAAAATGAAATCCAATCAATAACTTCATAACACTAACTTCAATGAGTTTTGCAAGTTGCTATTCCAGCTTGACCCCCCTGTACAATAGTAGTACATCTATGTTGCTGTGAGAATGCGGGAATAGCACACTAGCTCCGTAAAGCCGGCCATGCATTCAAGAGCGTTCGTGACATAAGCTCTGAATGCGCGCCGATTTACTGACACCCGATAAAATTTACCAGAGTGTGCTTACAGAATATATTAGGCATTCTTTAAACTTAGCAGTGTTTTACCTATGAAGTTTTAAAGGGTCAAATCGGTGTCTGTTTCTCGTTCAAAACGTTTCGTCAAAAATCTGCCGACAAAATAAAAACTCAACAAAAAAGAAGAGTTCCAGTTTATTAAAATTTCCTTTTCTGTACACTCGCACGACATCTTCATATGTTCCGATACCGGTGTCACCAACCACGACACCGATATTCTAAGTTTTACGTCCGGTGTCGCCGTTACGGTTGCCATCGGACGGTTGGCTCCAGCACGGAGTGAAATACACGGGATTTCATTAACTAGTATAAGCCAACTTTCCAATAGGGTATTTTACGTTAGGCCGATATTCTGGGATAGTTTTTTTTTTATATTCAATACATATTTTTTTTTATATATACTCTATTCAAATGTCCTTGTACCTCGTATAGCTCGTATACCTGAGGGGAATCACTTGACTATCATTACTCGGGCTTCTAGCAAGCGAGTTACCGTGAACCATTGAAAATCATAAGAGCTTCGTCCAAACTTCTGTTGAGGAATAACAGCTGTGATAAAGCCGATTCATCTTAAAGTACACAGGTGTTACCATTTTGGTTTAGTAAAAAATACCTCATTTAAGTGCATGTTCACCTCAGTCAAATGACTAGGGTAAAACTAACGGACAAATGAGCGCCGCACGATTCGCATGAACGAGGACTAAGATGAAAACATTGACATAGCTGCTTTTCATACGGCTTACTTTACAACCGTGAGCCATTCCTGCATTGAACGTGACTTGTGATGAAAAATTGATTTTCTATAATTATCACAGATAGATTCAATTAGTAGGTAGGTATCACTGAACCGGCGGGACGTCATCTTAGAGAAAATAATGTATAGTCGCAAAAGCTTATAATGTCTGCTTGGTAGCTTACTCCGCATTAAGCAGCCAAAATTAATGAAAAATAGTAACACATATAGTGACATCACAGACCAATTGAAAACGATGACACTGAAGTGTCTACTCTAAGGAGATAAATGTCACGAGAAACAGCAAAAACAGATTATATAAACTCACTGTTTAATCTTCTCCAAGATTCTGTGACGATTTCGGCTGTATCGCTCATCCATAGGCCACTATCTTCCCTTATCTCGGAGCACCTACGAGCTGCTTCGCCATGCGGCCTCAATTTATCCATAAAACGATGGCCGAATCGGATAAACGACAAGTTTAGAATCGTGAAAAACGTGTAATGACTTAGCTGAATCTAGCAATTGAGAAGAGTGTCGATTGTTCCATTTGTACAAAAGCCAAAGTTAAATGTTTTGGGTTTTGCGCGGGACACAGTCGCTAGGCGTTTTATCAGAGGCCTATTAAAACTATCCTAACCTAAGTTCTACCCTAGTCCACCACACATCTCTAACATTAGCAGACAAACAAGTTACTTACTAATTTATCGCGGTGACAAGGACACACAGACAGAAGGAGTACAATCAGCCAAACAGGCCCACTATCAAGAAATAGAGGAGAAAAAGTACGTGAGTTGGTCCCATATCGATATAGTATCGCAATTGTCGTTCCGAAAAGACTACTCCTGTCTAGCGGTACTCCATTCGATTGAAAATAGTCATATATTAATGCTATAAATATTTGTTTATTTTAAGAAATATCGGAAAAAAAGAGCAACAAGCGCAACCTCTAATGTTCTTCTATGGGAGTTGCGTCAAAAAACAATTTAATTTAAATAGTGTGATTGATGCTGTGGTGACACTGTACTTTCAAGGCTCTAACGGAACAATGTACACAATAGGACAGTCGAGCTGAAAATCACGCATCGCCGACGATTCAACCGTTAGTCGTTCCCATCAAAGGACCAAAACACAAAAAAAACAAAAAGTAACATCGGACGACGTCAAAGGGTATGACAAACCTATCAACATTCATCACTGGAAGCCGCGCCTAATTGTGCGCCTGGGACTGCCGCGATAATCGTAGTATTTAATAACTATATTATCAATAAAGCATGGTATATAATCTCACGTGTCGAGAATGTGGATTGAAACCCGGCAGCT
This sequence comes from Varroa destructor, assembly GCF_002443255.2. Classification (NCBI taxonomy): domain Eukaryota; kingdom Metazoa; phylum Arthropoda; class Arachnida; order Mesostigmata; family Varroidae; genus Varroa; species Varroa destructor. Next base: position 4,724,906 of record NW_019211455.1, read on the forward strand.
ATGTATAACTATTGAAACTATGTCGGACAGACTTTGACGAAAGTAAAATAGAAGAGGTTATTTCAACGATTATTGTGGGGCCGCAACAACGGCCACTTGCGGTTACACAAAAAACAAGCGTGGACGTAATACATACGGCGTGCTTAGACTAGTAGGAGAGTTCTTCTCGCTGGTACTGGTCTCAGGTAAGAGCACCATTTCTTTCGCGGGAATCGCCAGCGATGCTCGATGCAAAAGCTTTTATCATTTATTAGATGGTGCAGTTGAGCACCGTTGGACCTTTGGTTTTTTACTACACTTTTTGTCACTTAGATAGAATATGTTAAGAAAATCTCAACTTTGGCATTGGACAAATGTGGATACATAGATCGCGCATTAAGTGTTTACACTTTTTAAATGAGCTAAAAAGGAAGCTTTGCATAGTTTTGACCAGTAAATCGGTTTATCTTTTTGTCGATTGCTCTACTCTATGGGCACCGCTTTTTATATTTTTGATGGACACTTTACTCCTCTGGCCTCATAACGTAGTCGAAAGTTTTCATGGCAGTTTTAAGCATTAAAACTTATTTAATAAAGCTTGAACGGGACTAACTTTTATTGACGTAGTTAATCTGCGCGATTGACGTAGCTGATAATCTGCGAGATTCGCTAAGGAACTGTTTCGAAACGTTAAAAATTTTTGTCAGGTCGCTGCACAGGCAGCATAGGGCTAACTTGAATCGGAGCAAATCCGCTGTTACTACTAACATCATACAACGACATGTTAGTATCACGAGATTAGGGTTAAAAATGCTGGGTTGAAAAAAAGGGGTGAAACCAAGCTAAAGAAGGTGAGGCAGGAAATTCGTTCCGAAAATTTTCCGCGGTGCGCCTCACACAGAGATGATGAATTTGCTTGATTACCAGATATTGACGTTCAGCCAGCGCGATGATCCGATACACACAGGTCACTCGTTTACGGCAAAATCGGAGGAACATGACAGAAAACTCGCAAATGGAGAAATGCGTTTATCCGTGTACTTCGGTGTCACGGCACGCTTCTTGACAACACAATTCAACGTGCCGTGTGATGTAAGGGCTTGATTTGTTCACGGAGACTTTAAGTGTCTCGTGCCATCAAAATCAGGCAGAAGTTCCTTGGGTTTAGTAAAGCCAAAAGCTTCAAGCGGTGCTCGTTGATTTTTAGCTCTTTTAAACGTGGAACAATGAACTATTTTTGATTGTTCAGCTACGAAGTATCTCAGATGCACAAAGCAAAGCAAAGCAATGCAACAACGACTTTTAGCTGTTTCGTGATCCGGAAGAAGTTCTCATTAACGGTAAAAAAAATTCAAATCAGTGTTTACGCTTTGAGCGTTCCGTTTCTAGTAAAGTAGACATCATGCCGGTAGAGTTTCTCTCAGAAGGGTAAAATAAAGGGAAGAAAAAAGAAGAGAATGTTCTGAAACTTTTGAAGTAACTACAGCGGACTAACGCAGTTGGCAGAGTTGGCCAAGTCTATGAGCACGTCCTGGAAAAATTATTTATGGCCATCTTGCAGTCCAGATTTGAATTCACTAGATGACCTTATAAAGAGTGTACACACACGGCAATCAATGTTCGAGTTCAATTGTCCAATGAAGCTTCAACACAACGAATGGCTTACTGCTGCTATAACGAAAACACTGATTAAGACAAACAAAAAAATCAAATAGAATGATAGTTAGATTAAGAACGCCCTTTTTATGGGTGTTTTATATCAGCGTAAGTAAAACACTTTAACTAACCAGCTAGTTTTCTTTCTTGTTTTCTTCACAGATACGACTGGTAAACCAGAATCATTAACTGCATCCCTATTCATTCTGAACGGTTTATCTTGGAGTTTGTATAATATTCTCCACGATGTTATATATCCCAAAAAACTTACTAGATGATGAGTTGGACAATAAACAAATGGGCTGCAGATTTTTTTTTTGCTAGAAGTAATTGTACTACTGAACGGTCCCGCTATCTAACATGCGTCAATTTCATTGTAACGCAGTGTGAATTGAATGCTAAATCGAAAAGCGGTTCTACACTATTTCTACAACTATTAGGCAGCTTGCTAGTTCGTCTTGTCGTTTCGCCATCGTGAATCGCTAAAATCATTTCAACGTAACAAAGCCATTCTACTCTATGATATCCCTCGTCATTTACTTGGTCGCGATCGGAGCTAGCAGCTCCCTAAAAGAGACCTCTTTTTTCCTGTGGAACAATGTTACATATGCTTAACTTAACTTAACTTAAAAAAAAAAAGCTTTCCGAACACGTGTTTGCAGCAATGAAAGCAAACGTTAACTTTTTCCTGGTATTCTTCTTAACGAGAGTAAATGCATTTGCCTCTTATTGTCTTTGTACTATAATGTGCGACAATGATTCAGCTGGAACTTATCTCTCTCACATTCTGTCTGTACCAGCTGCGTTTACCCCTTTTTTTGCTTAATATGCTCCTTGACAGCCCAGCGCGTCGTAGTTAGCGGTTCCCCTTCGTTGCACGAACTATCGCTGTCTACTTTTGCCAAATGTCGCCTTGATGCAAACACTGCTTATAGCATCATACTGTTGCCGCCGCTGCCGCTGGGGGCCAGTCTACGATCATCAACATTTGCTGCGACCTTTTCAGGCGACAGTAACGATTGGAGAAGGTATCGTTCTTCAATGGGCTTTCCTTTCCAACTGCCTCGTAATCGTTGTCATCATCATCATCATCATTATGATTTTCATCGGTGCTTGTGGGGTATTCGGCATTGATAGTGTATTGCCAACCAGCTGGGCGTGCAGTATCGCCATGGCTGCGCAAACCACCGAGCATTAACCGAGGCGCCACACGTCGCTACGTGCCTTCCGATAAAGTAGTTGCAAGTCTATGTTTAATATGTTTAACATAGTATGTTCATACTACACTTGCTCACCGCTCTATGATCCAGCGTCCTCCATGCGGCCGGCACTTCGTCAATGAAGCTCACTTCACTATCGATATCAGAGCTAACATAGTGCCGCATCGTAGTGGACCAGCATTAACCGCTTTTTAGATGATCCAGATCTGATTCCGGGGCAGAAAAAGAGAGGGCCGAACATCAATTGTTGGATGAAGTTTCCGCCCACGGTGCAGTTAAAACGTTAACAGCAGCTGCCACAATTACGTACGGCCGCCGCACAGTGATGGCCTCATAGGATACAGACACCCCTTTAGACACCAACGTACGGAGCACGCTGTTACGCCGGCAAAATATTTCTTTCAGGGAACGTAAGGGGAACAACTCCTGTTAGTCGATACCACTGCCTAAGCAATCTGCATTATTGTGGCACGGGATGCTCCTTTCTGCCTCTGAAGTAGCAACATGCTGTGGTTGTTTTACGTCAACGCCCCGCGTGTCGCAATAGTTCCGCGACTTCTGACGCAGTAGCGATCTTCATTTGAGCGTCGATATAGATCAGCTCACAGTGCTTGTCGCTCTCGACAGAATCTGTCAATGTTCTCGCATCCTTTATTTCGCTGGGGTTACGTCAAATAACGATACTGGTGGTCGTCGCACCGCTCACAGCGACATGCTGCACGTCACAGTAGCATCAGGCAAACACACATATGAATGTACGTGTATGAAATCTAATGTTTACATCTAGCTTATTTAATGTACCCTATTATTGGTAAAATGTTAACGTACAAATCTGAAAGGATGAATAAGCCTACTATTTCCATACCGTATTCTGTTCGTGTGCAGTTCTATCGTATGTTTTCCGCCCTATCTCTCTTTTTGGGCGTGTGTGTTTCTGAGTCTGCGCGAGTGTGTCTGTGTTGTGTATGCATACCTCTTTTTCGTTACCATTCCGCCTTAAATCTCTAAGTCCATTCGTGTACTTATATTACTTTAGTATTTGAGAGGACTCACAGTTCATGTAGTATGTCTCGTTCACGAACAAAAAAAGAACAAAAAAGTAGTATTTTGTGTTCGATACAGAGTAAAACCGGACGGCGAGCCTGATCAGTCAGTCGCTGCTTTTTATCGCTCATTGGACTTTGTCGTTAAATGGCAGATTCTATTTGTTTTCCCCTTTCTTGCCTTCGCTTTTTTTTTGTCAAGCGTTGCCAGTTTGCGACCAAACTTCTTTTCGTTTCCTCTTCTGTCGCTTGCCGACGAAGTCGTCGATTAGCCGTGGTTGGGAGGCCGCCCCGTGTGTGAAGCTATGGTGGAGCCACTCAGTTAATTAATTCGGTCGATGGTGGCCCGTGCGCTTTTTTTGCTTTTATTCGTTAGTAAAGCCCTTGGCAAACGAAAATCACCTGTCGAAACAGTGCTTCCACTGTTGGTGTTGCTGGTTACAAGCGCATCTTTCAGTCAGTGCGCCGTCATTCGCGCTTGCTTCATTGGCTCGAACGCTTCTCGACCCCATCGTCGCGATCAACAACAGAACGTGGGGTACGAGACAGGATGGAACGGAGGCGCGAAAGGGGGATTTGTAGGGGTGGCGGAAGGGCGGTGACCAAGATTCGCAAACGACACCCAAATGGAGGAAGCGATCTCTGCTGCTATTCCTGCTTCCATTGCTAAAGGCTGTGTGTCCGACTAGCTGCTAGTTATACTTTTGTGTGCGACGACGGCTTTGCCAAGCATCGGCATTTATTGAAAAAGCAACAACATCACAACCATCATGAACATCATCATTGTCGACATAATCGGCTTCTGCTACTATAACTGTGGTACTGGGAGATATCTGCTGAAATGCCTGATCCCGACGCGCCTTCGTTTTGGTGGCTGTAGTCCCTTCTCTTCCAGTTCCGTTACGTTATGTTGCATCTCGCTTCGTGTAGCATCGCTACAAAGCTAATACCGTTGGTGCACTACCCTTGAGCTATGCGCTATCATGTGTATATATGAGTTTGTAAATGGGGGTGTGTATCTGCATGCTTCATCCTGTTAGTTGTTAGAAACATTAACAAGACGACGACGAAGAAGGAGAATGCCGATAATACAGGAACTGAGTCCTATTTGAAATGCATTCATTAAAATGTTGACGTTTGATTAGAACTAAATATGTAGATATGTTCCCAGCTGTTAAGCAAGCGGTACCCCCATCGAAATTCAAGCCGATAGTAGAAACAAATCTATAACATATACACAAAGCTAGACGACACTACCCATTACAGATACTTGAATACGTACTGCTTTGAAAGCATAGTTGTAACGCATAGATTTTAATATGAGGAGAAATTAGTACTGAATTTATAGTACGAACCGGACTACGCCTTTAACCGAATTTACGTGTGAAACGCACGGATGGTCTATAGAGCGCGACTCTGTAGTACTGTAAACAAGACTCCTGAAATTTTAAAACGGTTTTTTTTTTCTATTTTATATAATTTTATTTCTTGTTATAAAGCTCATTTGATAATGAGATTGTTATCTTATCTTGATACATCTTTTCTGCTATCTCTAAATCAGATGGCCTATATTTACACATGTTCAAATTCCGCTTATAAAACTGGAATGAAAGTATAGGTATCCAGAAACGCGAGAGTGAAACCTAGACCCAATTGCGTAGCGCTCTATTGTGCAACGTTGAACAAGAAACAAAAAGCGTTACAGATGGCTATGCCTATCTTTTAACGAAACTGAGATGATAACATTATAACGGATCACCAAGAAAGCATGCACTGTTACCAACACAGAAAACTTCCGACTTCGTATCATCATAAAATATAATCTATTATATTGGGTATCTTGAAAATATGCCTTTATTGTAGCCTAATTAAACCGAAAGTAAAATGACTAAGGCCAATTACTCGATACTAGTGCAAGAATCTGCATTCGCGAAGACTTTGATGAAGATGCCGAATCTTATTTTCGCCATGATGGAGCGTACGCACTATATCACTGCGATGCACGAACGTATCTTGAGGAGAATCTCCTAAATAAAGATGTTGCACGAAGAGGTTCTTGTAGAATACTGTGCCCGCTTTTTTTTTTTTTTTTTTTTAAAAAAACACTCTAAAAATGAAGTCAACGCCGTTAGAAGTTCTTAAAGTCGCAGTTGAGTTTGTGAATCAGGTGGCTATTATTATCAGCAATGTATTGACTAATACGATTATAACTTTGAACATCTACAGTAAAAGGAAAAGTTATACGTTTTACGCGGATCCCTTTGTTAATTAGTATTAATTAGTTGTAAACACAAACCAAAGTTATAATCCATTTTGTTATGACATCCTGTATGTCGCCCGCCTGCCCATTCCAAAGTTAAATTTATTGACGAAAACTATCCAAGGGAGAATCGGCATTTTTCTTTTCTAAAAGCTAGCGTCGTCATCACCTAGCGGATTGGCACGTTGAACTAGCAATCGAAAGAATCGACTGTAGTCAACCAAACGTGCGTGTTTGTCAACAACTGACGCAAGATGGACGTTTGGGAATTAACTCTTATCGGCCAATACTGCGCACATAGCCATTGTTTTTTGTTAGATAGATCCAATGTATAACTTACTCGGGAAATTCGGAAGTAAGATGATTTTCTTCTTACCGCTTTCACATCTACCGCATGTATAAGACGTCGCGGACGTTTGCAAAAATTCGACGGCAACGTCAAACAAGCGTAAAGCTTTTTCAATCTGCTATAATGTTGTTGACTGACGTACCATCGTGAACCGGCCCCGTCGTCGCCGTCGCCGTCGCATCTGTGAGTACTATTGTTCATAATAACGAACAAAAATCAATAGGAACACATTGTGACACCTAAACTAATAGGCAACACGAATAAGCCGTACCTACTAGGTCAATGTGAACATTTCAGTTAAAACAGCCTTATTTCGAGAGCTGAAGAAGAAGCCCAACACCTAAAGACGCGGCAGATGAAAGGTAAAAACTCAAAGAACGAGGTAACGTCAACGATCAACTGCAGCAAAAGTCAAAACAGTCAACCCGGCATTATACAAATAATACAATAAATGGCATGTTCTACTCGTGATGTTTTCGTGCGGTCTGCGACGTGCATGGAGCCTACGCCCTCATGCGGCCTTTATCAAGAGCCGACGCAAGGTTACAAGAGCATAATAAATATATATGGCTACTCCGATAATTCGACCGCTACGGCTTTAATGGAAAAACAACGTCAGCTACGAAAAAGCAGATTTGAATTACAAAGAGTGACTGCATTTAGACTGACGACTGTGTGTATACTCGTAATTTCCACAACCGTATATAAATTTGCAAGATGTTTAAATAGATAAGCTATATTGAAACATTTTTTATGTGCGTCGGTCAGCATCACCACGGGAGTGCACTCATTAGTTTGTATACTGTATATGCCCGATTTGCGATTGCAAGCCTATTAGTCTGCAGACCACGCTGACTGTCTGATCGACAATTAACATTATAGCGTCCTAAAAGACATTCCTCAGTCCGATGAAGGCTGCTAGTGTATATATCTAGTAAGGTGAGACAGGTTTAGGTTGAGGTAATCGACGGCCGTTAAGCTGTAGCATAAAACATATTCATAACTAGACATTCCGAACAAGCGTTTCGGCTCGCCTCGTACTTTCGTGCGTCACAATCAACATTACGTTTATGCTGTGGTTTCTGTGTGATCGTTGTCATATTATTCTGCGTAGTAATGCACATAATAAATATACTATCCTTCCTTTTCTCCGAGATTAAATTTGAACTGTTATAATACAGGTAGCGCTGAGCTGAGTCCTGAGATCCTGCCAGCATGCAGCGCCACTCGCAGCTTGTTAAAGAAAAACAAGCCCGAAAGCTCTGCTATAACCAGTAGGTTAAGTGGACGTATTTCTTTTCTGTCGCACTTATTTTGAATTAATAAGGTTTGAGGAGAAGTATGATGGTGAAGCAATCTCTTGGCTTCAATGTGTAATTAAAATATATACAGATATCTGTTTCAACCCGCCCTATGTGGTCATTCAACTTAACCCAAGAATAGGCTGAGTTGCTAGGTGACCACAGGCAGAATAAAATCTTCGATTTGTCTCAACAAGCGTTTTGTACAGGATTCGACGGTAGGCAAGTGCTCGATCTTAAGAGCTTTCGTAAGCGAGCGAATAATCCACCTGAGATTTTAGTTTTTTTTTTACAGGTGACAACCTTTCACGGTATCTTTATTCGTTTAAGTAAAGAGAACTGTTAAATGTTTGGCCAATAATAGGGCTAGCTACGCTTGTCCGTTAAATTTATTCCGAACTGCGATCAGGTGGAAAAATGTAGTGGTTAAATTTAGGCACACGGGGTGGTAACTAACTCAGTTCCTAATTTTTTACCAGATCGAGCGATTAACGCGCTGCAGACACACAGTGGTGCGTATCGGGCGGTAAAAATGAAGAACAAAATGCTTATTTGGATAATTTTTTTCGTCAGAAATAAGCTCGATTTCTTACGCTTTAATTAACATGGATGTCAATCCTGTTAACTACAGCAGTCAACGTTTAGCTATACTCAACGTTGTTTGGATCGAGCTCTGCCTGTCATTCTCGTTAGACCAACAACAAAAATGTGTTTGTTGATATAGATTTTTTAAATCTAGTGTAATTTAAAGTTAAATTTTTTCAAATCGAGTGTAAATCATTAAATTAAAATGAAAATAGTAATAATAACAGATTTATTTATTTGACTTGCGGTCTGTTCGACTCTGAAACAGGCTGCGATCTTAAAGGCCCAATTGTAACGATAGGGGTGCGCACAAAGCTCTCGTAACGTGTTGTAGTACTAATTGATAATACGTATTTGGAACCATGAATAACCTACCTATTGCTTCCATGTACGTAATTTTACAAGATTTTCAGCTAATAGTTTAGTGTATAGCTATACTGGCGGGCTCGGACACAATACGTATATATAGAACGCACGTTTAAAATGTCCAAGGAGCGAAAACTTCTTAAACGTGACCAGATTCCAACTTCGAATTAGCTTCGACAAGATAACTGCTAGGTTATCGTATATTGTTTTTGAGACTACACAAATATGGGCGAAATATCCTCCTGAGCGCGGGCTTTTACATCTGATTACAAAACGAACGGAGGCGGGCGGGTCAGAAGCTGCAGTAGAGCGACTTATACCTCTAAGTTGAATTTTTAAAAGTATAGTTGCCTAGGGCCCATATGGCGGAGCTTATGTAAGACCTTGGGTCGTTTTGGTCACATAATGTTTGACGATTGTTTTGTTGTTTTTATTTGGAGCCAATTTTTATCGTCAATTGCAGAAAAGCTAATGGGCACGACAAACTAGATCCAGATGACTCAAATGTGCCACTTATCAAGCTAGATTTAGTAATATAAAAAACAAGCTATATAAGTACGTATGTGGTGTGATCTATACAACGTAATACAGAGCGCACAAATATATACTGACTGGAATAATTTGATATAGAGTAGTTTTATTCAGTGAAAGTATAAACAAATACAATGTGGCAACAAACAAATGCAATAGATATACTTAAACGCGCGGTCTAACAATGTCAAAACATTTTTACAAATATTTGAATTGAAGCACAAGTAGAAATATAGTGAGATATCCGCATCGATTGATCCCTGAGCACTCAAAATACATGGTGTTACATGTAAAGTACTAAGTCGATAGTTTAGTGAGTAACTGAATCGTAGATATCGCCTGCTCTGTACGGCTCGGTAAGTTAGCTTTCCGTTAATAGTTCATTCTTTTTAAGCGCTTTTGCCAAGTTTTCAACACAAACACAACCGAATCAGAAGATGCTACTGTTCCTGCTGCTGCCGCTCCAGGCACCAAACGGATCTATTAATAGTTTTTTTCCTCCTATCTTTTCATGGCACCGAACAAGAGTCACAGACAAACGGTGAGGAAGCGTCTTATTCTTCTATTCTTTAACACAATATGTTGATACAATATGAACGCTTCGTAGGAGCTGAAGGGTAGCGCACTCGGACAACAGTTAGCTTGCTTCTGTTGTCCAACTAAAACACAAACAGGCAAGCTTCTGTAACAACGGTATTTTCCGTCGTCTTTTCTTGCTTGATGGAGCCTTCTTTGGATTACATATCCGTCACTGTATAAAGGTGTAAACATTTTATTCAAGATAAGAAGAATTTTGTTTGATATCGATAACTTGAACAGCACGTGGCACCAAATTCGAGTTTGGAGGAGAACAATGATGCTGGCCATTGTAGTGGAGGCCCAAGAACAGGCCCGGAAAGGTACTGCGATAGTTGTCGATTTCCCACGTGAGGAAGCCATCGATAAGCCACTGACAAAAAGAAAGAATGGATCTCACGTATTTCAAGATAGAGCACAATATGCAAAAATAAATAATTACAAATAATTTCTTATTATACCAATTTTAATCTAGGGCGTGAACACTGAAGCTGTTTAGAAGACGCGCAATATAATCACTTAAAGCAACGATGTTATGGCAATTCCGAGTCTTTAATTCAAGCCATCAGACCAGATATTGTTTACACCGCTTTGCTAAAAACAGATGGTCACAATTTCGCAGTTTAAAAACCTGTCCTTACGAATAATACTTTTTTAAAGAGTTCTATGTATTTTTTTCTTATCAAATATTGCGCACTCTTACCATACTTTTAGCAGTGCAGTGACGCCTAATCCGAAAAATAGGTCAATGTCCTAAATAAGCATTTGGGAAAAATCCTTAGCACATAGATATATTTTTTGTACAATTTAAAATCCTATTAGATGATTTATATTCATTTATAGCGCGAGTTGAAAACTCATGTCTTCGTATCCCGTTTAGTTGTAAGCCTGCAGACGACGAGTATCCGAACAGCACTAACGCTAACTTACCTCCAGTTAATTAGAGTTCTTAAACAAATGGCCGAAGACAACTTGTAATCAATGCGATGACTAATGACAACAACAAAATGCTTTACTATGGCGTGTCCAGCGGACCTCAGGAGTTGTCTCGAAACTTACGTTAGAAGACCAGAAGCAATAGTGTATCTCCTTCCGGAAGTTAATACATTTATTTAAGATCGCCTTGAACATAGTCCTTGGTAAAATTCTTTGCTAAATGCTGGGTTTATGAATGTTCCGTAGCCTTATGCTTCAGGTCGCAATGGGGCTGCCTCTTGAAAATGATTGCCTTTGTACGTCCCTTGGCAATCAACGATTACAAATTCGTATACATTATCCTTATGTACATGGTCTAAATACGTGTTAAATGATCAAGCTGAGTTGCTTACAGCTATACAGGTATAACTGATGACACTATGCTCATATATTGTGATATCTTGTTTTCGTAAGTGATGATAATATGCCTTCGGGATCTGCTACCTCCGTTTTTAGCCGAAGACAATATCGATTGCCACCTTGCGTAAGGGGTGCGCAGCTTTGCCCCTATTCATCCTTACCATAAGCCGGCCATAGGTTATTTAGAATTATGGTTGCATCAATTTGTGGCACCTTTATCTATAGTTTGTATCGTCAGCTATACGGGCTACTTCACTCAGTTGCAGACATTAGCAATTCACCAGCTCTTAGAAGAACAGCTTTTCCTTCTCCTGATCCTTTTTGTTCCGGACAGCGCAAGAATATTGTTCTGTCTCCTGTAATCGGTCTGAAACGAAGCGAGACGGCTACTTGCAGGTCCTAATCGTCCTGAGCTGTTGCTATCAATTTACGTTGTTGCCCTGTTCGCCTTTGTGATTTATCCAGAAAGAAGTATATATAGAAGAAGCGGAAATGCACTTCACAAATTTATATATATATATATATTCATGAATCCCACGCACATTTTCCGCACATCAGCGTGTAGAGAAGAAATGAATGTCGACGGCGCAAAATGTAATCCGTTAAATATACCAGCTACGCTCATAGCTCCACATACACCACTATCAACAATGAGCTGAAGCCTTCATCGAATTGATTTTGTGCTTGGACCTGCTGTTATTGTTTTAGGTGGTCCGGGAAAGGCTACCGGGACGAGCCTAATCATCAAAGGTGAAGGCTTTACTAACGTCTACAAAAAAAACGAAGACATACAATTCGTAGCGTATTTTGAGAGGTGTGCGTTCCTACGAAGGTGCACGTGTGTTTGTGTATGTGACTAGGTCTTTCGTGGGCATGTAAATACTGTACGTTTTAGTTTATATGTTTTTTTTTGTTGTCTACAAACGATCCTCTGGCTCTACCGTCTCTACTTTTTCTATTTGATCTGCTTATTTGTATGCGTACTTTGTATGCCATTCGTATGATGCCTTTGACTTCATTACGTAGTCCGTATGACTCTTGCGTCTTGATAGGAGTTGCCATTCGATAGCACATGATCAACAAACCTCTAGCTGTCATCGGAATATCTCGCATGGATTACAAACACACATATGTATTACAAAAATGTACATACATATTCTTTTGATCTACTTGTCACTAGGAATGCCGCGTCAGGCTCTCGGCACCGAATACACTGTTGGCCGTTTCCGTTGGAAACCACGTCCCTTCTTGTGCTGTGCGTAGACAATCTAGCGACGACGGTGTCAGCCTAGTGATCGGCACAGCTGCAATGCATCGATAGCGTCCTGAAGTTAGGCATGATAGAAGCTTAACAACGACGAATTTGGCAACAATCGAAGCTGCGTTGGGTTTGCGGACCAACTACATGAATAGATGCGTTACTATGACTGCTAGATTAGATCTTTCTGCTGCTACAGTAAGAGGGAACGGCGACAGCCTTCTTGGGCTACCGTAGCAGAAAAGCATCCCCCAAAGCAGAAGACCACTCCTAGAGCTGCAGTAACCCAGCCAAACAATATTTCGGTTGCATCCAAAGCCTCGTTTGGCGTAGTCTCGCTTCGCGGTAGCTATTGGTGAACTTCCCACGTGCGAAGCAAGCACGTATGGCACGGAATCTCATCCCACGATGGCTGTCGACGCGTCGGTATGCGATACCTGTTACCGTTGCTGTTGTTGTTGTTCCGGCGGCTCGTACGATGAATACCCAACAAACACCGTCTGTAGTAAGACGATGCAGACGTCTGTCAATAATCACCTTCCCCATTGGTCCATCACGGAGCAGAGTCAGCTAAGTAACACATTATGTTGCTGCGCCTGCTGCACGAAAGTCAGAATCAAGTAGTTAGCCAGCGAATAAAAACGGACAGGAATTATAGTCGGCATTGGGCCTGAACCGTATCATATGCTTTAATTATTTTAACCCAGCTTCCTGCTCCTCATGTAGCAGCAGTAAATAAACTTGGATAGAATGTATACGTCAGCGTCAACAAGGGCGGTGACGTGACTAATTGCAGGAGCACTGAGACCGGTCACAATAGCCTATTACCTACTTACTTCACACTAAAGCTTGTGTTTTATGTAACCGTTAGTTTGCTATCCTCGTAAACTGGTCCAATTCATTTGAACATTTACCCAGTGTCCCTCATTCATCAAATGATCGAAATGGTTGAAAAGAGCTGCTAATGTAACAGTTACCTCCATTGAACCATATTCCAATGTCAGGCTACATTTTGAAAATTTTTATATAGTACTATATGAAACTGTGTTCTTTGAAATAGCTTTGTGACGCTTTCCCTGAAATAAGCCTTTCAGGCCTCGCTGATGCGAGAAAGCACAATATGTCCTAGAAAAGTGCGGGTTTTACATTAGTGCGCTATCACAGGTCAGACTGCTATGAAATGTAATCGTGACAAGTAGTATCCACTACAACGAATCGTACCTATAAGCAAATATATTATTTTATTACAGGGCCCGCTGGCTTTTTCAGCGCTGCCCCGCTGTGACTGTAGCCACCAAACACTAAGCGTTACGACTGAATTTAAAAAACAAAGCGAAATACCGAATTCAAAAATACTTCAACAAAATCAAAAGACCAAACGTTATTCACTGGATTCAAGCAATCTTGTTCTCTGCGTAACTTTTCGGATTCTTCCGGATTTTCGGACTTTCGGATCTGTGTACATTTACGCAGATTCGTAAAATCCCTATATACATTATCACATCACTTATTGCCTACGTAGTTCCTTTGCCTTGTTCCACGTTGGGGCGCAGAAACTTAATTTGACATGAGCAGGAATATTTCCACAATAGAATCCTGTTTTCTTTGCTGGGCGCTCTATGCGCAACATTTTCAAGTTAGAGAAGAAGATACTTTGGAAAAAATATTCTCTCTCCTGCTTCGAAGTATTATACAGAAAGTAAGACCAGATTATGTTTTCTGGTTTGCGTCAGCCTCGGTCAAAAAGAAAAAAGTTGTCACACGTTAGCTTATAAGCTCGATTAGATTCGTAACTTCAGTAATTCAACTTATGGCAACCTTGAGAAATGCTGCGTTTGTTTTTCAAATTCAGCTATTGCGTCACGATTCGGCTACACAGTTAAAATGAGCTAAAAGGGAAAGCGTATTTTCAATTGAAAAATTAACTTCTTTACATAATTGGAACATCGAACTACGCTAACAAAACTTACGGTGTAAGTTCTCTGTATTCATGAACAGTATCAACACTAAAAATACACTTGTGCCAGTGCATGAAAAGTTAAGTGTTTTCCACTATATTAGTATATAACTGTTGCTCGTACAACAAAGTATGGATTTAACTAGCGTCGTAGAAAGATAGACGTAAGCCAACTGTGAGGCTCGTTCGTATAACAACATTGCCTTATTCGGCAAACACTTTTGTTTTCGACTATTATACATGCTATTGTTAAGTTCTATGTACTAGATAACAAAATGCATGTTCGTTTTGCTGCTTGTTCAGTTAAATAAATGTCAGTTGCGGTATAAAATCCGTATTTGTATGGATTATTAAGAAACACAAGCCGGTACGTATTTGGCCATTTTTGCAACTTCCTCGATTCGTTGGGGCAACGTTTACAGGCGGCTGATCATTTTGGCTTCTCTTGGTTTGTTATTTACATTGGGTTGGGGGTGCGCGGCAGGAGGCGATGATCATAATGATAACGACTATGATTATTACAATCGTTCTACTGTGTCAAATTGGTTTCTATTTGCCCATTGTAACGTTATTACAAATTGAAATGCTCCGTAACCGGTCAGATTGAGACCTGTTAGGCAACGATATGAAAAAGGGCAACAGATGTACCTTGATCTTCGTAATCATCATCCGTTATATAGCATCGACGACGATGATGAGCATATACGATCCACACTCAAACACAGACACATACACACACACATATATATATATTATTGCTGTCGTAGCACTGAGTTCCTATTCCAGTTTTTGCTGCTGTTGGCATTAGTGCCGATTCCCAACTCTTACTCCATTTCATTGACAAGTCGCATAATTAACCTATAACACGCAATTTAAATACAAATAAGTTCTGTGTAGACCCAGCTCATTACCCACTTACCTGTCTGCCTGTGTACACAATTAGATGTCATTGCAGTAGCTCACCTTAAGCCTGCACAACGGTCACACTAAACAACAACAACAACAACAAAGCTTACTACTCGTCGTATGACAGGCAACAAAATCGTGATGACGATGGTGACTTTTCTTGTAACGTTGGTGTTGTTTATAACTAGCGGTTTACTTCGTTGACGAAAAAGAGTGCAGTACCGTGCAAAAACTTCTAACAAAAAATCGCCGCTGTCGTCATCGATCAATGGCAATGGCGATAATAGCGCTGACGGCGAAAATCAAACTGGAACTCAAAGTAACTGCTACGCTTCGAATACGCCGCGTCTCAATAGGGAAGGAATTAGTGTTGGCATGAGTGGTTTTTCATTACTGCTGTCCTCGTCCTGTAGTTACTCGTCGCGGGTGTGTACATACTTTCCATAACTTCTTATCGACATTGTTGCGTCGGTTTATCTGCAAGAACGCCATAGTCATTTAGCGGATATCCCACCGTTGCATGTCACGGTCCTTCGTCAGACGGACCGTTAAACAGACGCACAAATGCGTTTATTGGTGTTGTTAGCGCGACGCAAATCCGTGTTACCAGGAGACCCGTTCACGCTTGCATGTGTGGTGATGTCTGCCGACGTGGCTGAGCACGTTCTGGGACACTCTGATGTCGTCGACCTTTTTTTCGAAGATTCTTCGAAAGGCGTATGGGCATCCCTAGCTGAGTTTCGTACTTCCCACATCTTAACTACATCTTCTTTCAGAGCTCCATCTTTCGGTTGCTGCTTACGTTCATTTCGTATACGCGCGTAGTTTCGAAAACAACGGCAGCAGCGGCGGCGACAGCGACCAGGGAAATCACGTTACTAGAGTAACATGTCAACGACATCGAATGATGCTGCACATAATCCCGATTTGTGTCGTTTAGATGGGATTAGATGAGATAGGGATGAGGCACCGGCGACGAAAGGGGATGAGAGATGACCCTTTGCGTCCGTCGCTAGGAACAACCACAAATACGAATCAACGGACTGTGTTACGTAGAAAGCTAACACATTATTAGACAACAATACGCACCAAATATGCCCCACGTTATTTACGACAGATGAAAACGAAAAAAGTGCAATTACTAATGACAAATTTCTAAACATTATTCATCTAAGTCGCAGAATTGCCGATACTGAAGACCACCAAGACGGCGACTTCAGCATCGCACTGACATCAGCGATCGTATTCCACTACACATAGCGATTACGATGGCGTTTCTATGAATAGCATGACATCCCTGCTATTCACAGGAAAACTATACGAACAAATGATGGCAACTGTCACAGGGCGGATCACTACGTATTACGTAACACTGAAAGTCGGTAGTAGTAGTAGTAACTGCGGAGATAACGGCCCAGCGTCGACCCATCATTCAGATAGACACTATATTAGTGTACACTTATGTGAAATGGGAAGCCGGCAAAACATAAGGCTAACCGCAAAGCGTATTAATACATAGCATAGGCCAAATGGTCAATAGAGCTAGTTATATACCGTTGTGTACTTTCAAAGTTAGGTAGCACTTTCATTAAAAACATTCTCATAACGATTAGCGTCATTATTTCCTTTAGGCATAATATTATGTGTGCACCATTCTGTTCCACTGGGAGATGGCAGTTGAAATGGGGAACAGTTTCCCTGTTCCCCATTTTGTGTTCGAGGTCCGCGGTTGGTCTACGAATTGTTTATGAAGTTAAGTAATGCTACTAGATTACAATCAAGCGCAATCCCGTTATAATTAAAAGCGTCTTGGAATTGTTATGTAGAAGATACCCGCCAAACAGAAGATAGCGGGCAAAAATATTGGAAAACAAATCTACGAAAAGTCGCAGCTTTCAAGCTATTACCTAGTTATGCAATTCCTGAAACGGACACAAAAGTACTTGTTTTTTAAAACGTCTCGTAGTTAAATAAATAATCTTCTATGTATTTTTCTTCGTAAAACATGGAGAGATATTTTTTACATGCATGGATTTTAAATCTACAAAGATACTATTGCCGTCAGCCGTCGAGGATCGGCAACGGTATGTAACTTCCGTGAAGTGCTTTCCACAAGAACTTCGATGTTGCCGCGGAAACTTGCACCAGCTGTTTAGATTAGCTCCAAAATGGAATTAATCATATCAATCAGAAAAAGCGTATCAGAAAATCGTATATTTAAGTACCACTCAGGATCTAATTAGTTTATACTTAACCATCTACCTTATAAAAAATTACTTGTCTGCAAGAAATGACGAGCGACGAGAGACAAATGATCTACTATCGTGCCTTCGGCCCTTGCTGCCCAGCTTTCGTCCACGTTCATGCAACCGGAACGATCTCGTCCTGCACGTTTTACAGGCATGGCCCGTCTAAGCTTCGTCTGCTTTCCCTACACAGCCATAGCGATAAGCATACGGCTACTGGGCCGTACGCGTTACATTTTTTTACGTATCTTTATTCAGCATCTGATGTCACATGAACAATTAGTTCAACAACCAACGTGTGATATTATTTTCACCGCAACAGCGGAACGTCTTTTAACAAGGGTACCGCGATGACTGGATGCTGCGTATGAAGGCCGCAGCGGTGTAACGGGCACCTATTGTTATACGATGACCGGTCATCGTCTCCGATCGTCGAAGCCTGGCCAACAGTGACCGTAGCGAAGTCGCATGACTCCATCAAACTGAGAAATGCATACATACATACATATATATATATATATATTTCTTTTTTTTATTATAACCTGCATTTACTATTTACCTACATTCGTTTTACTCAGCTAATATATACCGCTATATCTTATCTTTCCTGCTGTTAGCGGCGCAAAGGCCTGCAAAGGAGGAATGAAGCTTGGAAAAGGAGCAAACTAGGGGGGAGGGAACGTACCTTCGCCCTTTTGATGGTCTACAATCATCGGTGATAGCGGTTATTGTGATGCCACCTATCATATACTAAACGATCTGCTCACAGTTCTCTTGTTGTATACAAATGCTTCTTGGACGAAGAGCGAAATCATTGAGCTGCTGTCGTCAATGTGTACGCCGCGTCACGGTGTGGCATCATCTTTATTTGTGACGACTTATAGACAAGCATTTAGCAATTGTATAATAACGGTAGCAGCGACGTAACGATTTAATCACAAGCGATGGATAAGGGGGGAACGGTCACGGGGAAATTACGTAACAACAACAACAACAACAACAGGAACATTACCAGCCGTAATATAGAAGCGACGGTGTTAGTTAAATTGTTTGCGATGGCGAGGATGCTGATCCCGGTAGCTGTTGCAGGTAACAGTGACGATAGTGCACGACTCAGCCCACGTAAACATTATGGGCGGTGGCAATTATCCTTCGGCCTGCTGCTTTTAACGGTGCGACCTGTGACTCCCGCCATATCCAGTGTACTGTCACCCGAAAGCGCCAGCAGCGACGATGTTGGCGCAGAATCTTTACTGTTTTTGTTATTGTTATCGACGATCACGACACTAGCAACAATAACAACAAGACGAAAAAGAAAAAATGTACACGTTGACAGGTCCACACAAACCAGCCGGCTGACAAATACACACAACAGTGGCAAGGGTGATAGGCACAATGAACTCAACTGTTACTCCTTGCCACTTGGCTAGCGCCGAAGGAAATATCTTTGGCGAAATATAGTTTTCTCATTAATTAAGAGTAGAAAAGCTGGGACAAGCGACTAGATGTTTACATGATGCTCGCTCACTGTTTGAGTATCGCGTAATAATAGTAGCTAAGTGCTTTCACAGGGATATAAATAGATTCTTGTTTGTCAAGCAGAGTTCGTCATCGGAAGCACGCGAGTGAAAGCAGGCGGAAATGGCCGGATATATATCTATGCCTATGTCATCCCCGTTAACTGTGGACATATAGTATTAGCCAGTGAATATGAATGGAGACGATTCTCGGCGTGTTTTTTTTTTTTTCAATTTAGCAATTGGAAATTATCGGAAGTGTCGTAAAAACACTAGCACACAAAATGATACATTGCGATCTATAGGAGACGCGCCTAGCGTTTGACAGCGTCGATCTACGGCTATGTTCTTATCGCTGGCAACGAATATCAGTGTACGATAATAAGATAGTGGATTTCATTTGATGCAATATAACTTTGGTCGGAAATAGAGTGGCAGACGCGACGCTGAGCGACGAGCGTCGGCATCGATGAGTGATTTTCTCGCGTGCGTCCGGGTTACTGCGTGATCTATCGACGGTTACCTCGCTGCGGTCGTCGATTACTTCAATGAAATCGGCGTGGCCCTGAAGTGATACGGCCATCTTATGATTGCTATTCGATGGATTTAACAAATATTGCTGTTGATCAGTGATAATTGAGTGTAGCAAATTTATGCATAACTCATTAACGAGGCTGTAGATACGGGTGAAAGTTATGTGTGGGCGAAGCCCTTTTTAACGAAAAATTTTTTGACTCTTCTGAGAATTGCTTTTAGCTATAATAAGCATCTGTCTTAATATTAGTAACAGTAACACGTTCATATCACCCTAGCGTGGATGTTTTAGATGTTATTATATATACGTCAGTGTTTTTCCTAACGCTAATGGAATATGGAGCCGAGAGTTAAATTGCCGAGTTCCTTTTGCACGTGTTTCTAAATATAGGATTTTTAACTTTATTCTATAACAAACAAGCAAAATAACGTCACCCGAATTGGAGTAAAGATGTATGGTCTAGTTTCTCGCCACTTTTTTTTGTATCAGAGCCGTCAACCGTGCTCTACACACACACCCACACAAATATCTATATACGTTCTAGTACACAGCAGTATGCATACGTATATATATAGAACTGGGTACTTTTAATACTTTCACATTAAACTTACTTCACAATTCGCCATATGCTTGTCATATGTATATTGTACGATAGGAAAGCGACGTAAATGCTGGTTGAAAGCTACGTTTCGTTACGTTGAAAGCGTACGTGTTTCCCTCAACATCGAACTCCCTGTCTGTTCAAATGTTGACCCGGTACATGGCGATTTCGTCAATACGATGAGGGCATTTGTTGTTTCGTTTTCCTCCTACCTTCTCTGCAACGTGAGGAATTTATTTTTTCTTTTGCTCCTCCTTTTTTCTAATGTTTTTTTGGGTTTTACCCCTAACCCCGGCCTAACTTTTCCATTCTGTGCCGCTTTTGGTTACCCGCAGTGATAGCTGTGTGTCCTGATGCTTGTACCCCCCGATTCTGTGACTAACTCACCTCGTCGCCACTGCTAACTTCAACACCAGAAGAAACAGAAAAGACCAGGGACGTTTACGCACATTGTCATTACGGTAGTGCATCTCTGAAGAAACGAACACGAACATGCGATTTGCCATTAGATCAATATGATTGTTTTTCCTATGGTGGAAGGAACGCAGCCGAGATGGTCGTTGTTCCCGCCGTCGATGTCGACGATCGAGACAATGAAAACATGATAAGGGGTAGTAGTAGTAATACCATAGCTGAATAGCAGTTGGTCGAATGACTGTATTATAGAATAGCTGCTAGTAAGGAAGAGGCACTCGCTATCTCAATGAGTGCCGAAGGGATCGTTGTCTCTTGACGAACGCTGATGGACGGGATGCTGGTGGAAGTGCAATTGGCTGTTGGAAGAATGAGCAACGATGATGCCGAAAACATTTACCACAATCATTTTCTTTTCGGTAATTTCCTTTTTTCGTCTCCTATAGCAATTCGGGGTGGGTGTTCTTCTGCAGCGCCATTTCTGCAAGTGTCTTTTTTAGACTTTCTTCCTCCTTTCTAATTGTTGGCTGGCCGCTTACACGTGCCGTTATGTATGTCTGTTATGCTAGATCATGTTATTTGGTGACTAAGTGGTAATATCGTATACCCTTATACAAATTTAGTAAACTAAGATCATTCGTTGTCAGGAAAACGTTTCTTGTAGGTTGACTATGTTGATACGTTGTTGGATAACAACAAGCCTATGTCCAGGACAAGGACTGCCACAATTTGTCGAGTTCAATGAGAATAACCGCTATATATTAAACCTAGATACTCTTAGCTTAATAACATGTGTCGTGTATACATGCTTTGCGGAGCTCGAAGTTAGTATTTGACCCCAGCCAACAGTAGGAACAAGTGGCGTAATCTTGGCTAATTGATCTGATCAATGGCTTTATTACTTGAATAAACAATATTAGATTACTTTATCTTATCAGTTGTTGTACTCCTAACCTAATATGCTACAATCAGAGCTTTAGATGCAACATATTGCAATGATCTGGCTAAAAAGTGAGCATTTTAGGCGCTAGGTAACACTAAAAAGATTGTAACGGCTACGTTCGTATACTTTACCCCCTCTACGAAGTTGATGTATTTGTAGTTACAATAACTGTTAATAAGACTGTTCTTATTAACAGACACTGTTCTTGTAGAAAACGTACTAAATCTATGGCTTTTTAGGTCTGACTTGTCGAAACAGCAGGCAATATGTTTGCAGTTATTGTAACGCGCGACTTCGTTTAGGCCAATTGCAATCTTCTGTTAGTTTGGCTTTTGTAGATTTGTCAATAAACTTTATTCTGTCGCTGTCTGCTTGCGACAATCTGGCAGA
Organism: Varroa destructor; assembly: GCF_002443255.2. Lineage (NCBI taxonomy): Eukaryota > Metazoa > Arthropoda > Arachnida > Mesostigmata > Varroidae > Varroa > Varroa destructor. The sequence goes on from NW_019211455.1 coordinate 4,746,874, forward strand.
GTGTTCAGGAACAATGACCTGTTCAAACGAAACCTACTTCACAAAAGTTAGACCAAATTTAATTGAAAGATTAGCGGCTATTGTTAATATGTACATTAAAAAACGACTATTCTGCTTTTTTTTTTTTAGCGCTCTTAGCTCTTTTCTCCGTGTGACCGAGTCCTGAGAATTATCACTTCGGTATAGCATCAAGGATATACCCCGACAAAGAGATCTAGGAGGGGTGGCTTTATCTGAAGTTTCTCTAGTAACCTTATGAGAGACTGGCATTTTTTTTTTACCACTTTAGCGTTAAACTTTGCATTTTCAGGGCCACGGTGATATTCCACTCGAAAAAATCATTATTACCCACTCAAACTTCTTTATCCAGCAACGCGTATTAGTGAAGAAAAAATATCGACATTTCAAGTAGGAATTCTCTGAGAATTATGGTTGGACAGGGCGCGATCTTTATCTCAATGCATGTTTCTGTAGAATTACTACACTGAAAATTATATAGTCATCTATGAATATGACCGTTAAGGATTCGATGGCCACTTTTTTTATTGTCAAGCTCCTAAGGATTGATGAAAAGCATCAGTCTTTCGCCCCAAGTTGGAACAGTCTTATATGCATATATTGCTTGCTTAATAAATAAACATAGTAATAATGACTTGATAAGTAATGAAGAATATGTCGCAGTGTGTCCAAACAAAGGCGTATAAGGGTACAGCGTATCATTGGTACTTCAACACGGCAGGGACAAAATAATAATAAAAAATTAACACAACCTGTCAATTTGTTCGCGCAATTGACATCCGACTAAAAAAAACATGCATGTATATTCCGCGCGCCTTCGTGGCCCACGTCAATAGGCCCTCGCGCTGACGCAACGATGTTCATGGTCGTTGCTAAAGGCATCGGTTTACCCAGGAGAAAAGTAAGCTTACATTTAGGATGCACCGAAATAAGTGTGCGCATCATTGTCTATATTAATCTTCATATGTGTATATAATTTATTGGGTATGGCCAAAGTCGTGAAAAAGTTGCTTAAACGACCCGCTGATCGCAAGTCATCCCCAGAGGTGTTCGATGCGAGGAAGCTCAAGCCATTGGCTAAGGAGCACGAGCAGCTCTCAGAGAGACGGAAATGGCCATCCGCGCGTAGAGTTTTTTTACGCCAAACCGGCCGGATTTGAAGATCGGCGCAAAGGAGCCGTAGAAAAGCTTTAAGATAAAACTATACGGATGCTTTTTCCGAGGAAGCAGATTTACCGAAAAATCTTTTAGTTGCTGTTGTGAGAAGTTCAGCAAGTTGGAAAGTGCCAAACGATCCCTGCTAGAGAAACTTAATTTAGAGCTTCCTGAGCAAGATTCAAAGAATGGTGAGATCAGCCTTTCCTGCTAATTTTCTTACTGACTTCATATGCGGAGAAGGTTCGGGTAGTTTGAGATTATCTTCCTGGGGAACATGCCATTTGCTGGTAGGGGCACTCTCGCATTATGTGAACGCCGTCAGACAAGACCGTATCTCCGACATCAATCCAGCACATTGGCTTAATCATTTTGAACCTTTATAACGATGTCGATTTGGCGACGCGATTATTGGCGAACCACCGATGAACAGCAGTGATGGCTATATTACGAAAAAGTTAGCAAGTAGACAGTTTCTTACTTAAGCAAGGCATCCTCTATAGCTTCGGTATTAAGCTGCTGGCAACCGAGATCGCTGAAGTCGTCTAGGTGCACGGAAAACTGTTCGTCATCTGATGGCATAGTATTTTCTGCATAACGGGATTTGGGCTAGAGCACGTATATGCACGGTTGCGACGTGTGCTAGCTCATAGGAAAAGACCGCGGAATTACTTTAATGGCAACGGGTCTGTAATCCATCAGTGGAAAAGGTGAGTATGGATTCTATGGGACAAAGCGAACAGCTGAGATCATAAGGACTGCTACTACGTCAACAGGATGTGGGTCAGGTCTTTGTTGTGCAAGGCGCGGGCTCGCACAATTATTTTCAGTTCTCGGTCGCGTCGAAGGCCAGAAGTCGTCCGACCCGCGAGTCGGCTTTGGCAACACAGAAAACCTGTTTGATATGTGCAAGGTAAGATTACAAGGATGTCTGGATACGCCAGCGTGACCTTGAATTCACTGGACGCTTAAACTCACTGTCTGCGAGATGAGGACGTACCGCCGGATAAGTTGAGCTGTGATAGATCAAACGTAATATTACAGTTTAATTGTATAAACAAATACGCGTCTACAGCTATATTCATTTAAAGCGAATGGCTGTGAAGTGTACGTTTTTGCCAGACAACGACAAAGCTACGCCAATTCACTTATACCTATATATAGGTTTTCCGCTTTGGCCCGCTTTTCCTATATCAATGTACAGTTCGATACCATCTCATTCTTTTCTCTCTCTGGCCCTCGTCGTATTCTTGCTTTTTTGAAGTCCTTTCTGATGCGGCTTCCTCCACGTTCGTTGTTGACGACTCCGACGGTATTCCGTCACAAAAGCGACGATATTGTTTCAACTTTAAAACGTTGCAGGTGATAGTAGCATATCTACACAAAATGGGTAGGCAAAAATCCCCCAAACTGATCTATTGAAGGACTGAAGCGGCAAGGGAATCAACAGAGGCGTAACGATATCATCGATGAAACGATAACTGGGGGTTGGAAACGTGTGCCGGCGGACTGTTGTGCCGGTATTTGGATTGTTATGCAATTACATTGACGGCTGGAGGAGTAACAAAGTTAAAACTAGAAATCGTCGCAAGTTACAGAGATGGCTCCGATGCGCCTGGGATAGCTATAGCAGCGTCGTACTATTGCTTTGTCAAAGCTGTAATGCTACGTTTATCTGCTTACCATTGCTCGTCTTGAACCGCGTTACTATTTTTATACCGATAATATCAACGTAAACAGGAAGCATATATAAACATGCACATGTAGAAATATCTGTGCGGCTTTTAGAGCTTAGATATATATCCTGGGGCAATGGTACCTGATGTCGCTACTTCACTGTGAGTCATAACAATTGTCAACTAACTTCTATAATAAGCATAGGACGTGCAGATTACGAGCTCGTTCTCCACTTCGTCGCCGAAACCGATCGTAGCAAATAGTCGTCTACAGCCAATCTTTACGTAAAAATCGACCTTTTCATTCAATTGAGATGTAGGGATGGTGCATATACAATCGTCTAGATAACTAGCATATCGTCTTGATAATAGAGCAATGTAAACAAATTCAGCTGGTTATTGGCTGCGATATCGACAACGAAACATTGGCACAATGAGGCGTTTCGAATGAACTGAATAATTTTATTATTCCATAATTATCTCGACAAGTCAACTCTGGAAGCTGGAAAAAATGTTCCTTCTGAAAATTGTTTTTCCAAGCAAAAACTGTATTGTTGGGTTCAATGTTGATTGTAAATTGGGCAGGGCAAAAAAAGCTTTACCGTTTCACTGAAAATAGTTGCAAAATAGGTAAGTATTTAAAGTTTAAAAAGACTAATTTGTATCTAGTTTTTATTAAGTACGTCGCAATGCCCGCAATTGTTCGACAAAAGTGACTCGATTACATCAGCGTCATGCGGTTAATTATGTCTAAGTTCCTGTTATAAATATCAAAGCAGCATCCAGGTAGGCGCTGGACGAAAACGCGTCCTTTACTATATGAAAAAGGCAAGGCCAGTTAAGAATCAAAAGAAGACTTTATTTTTTATCCAGGTCCTCAGTTGTGTTCTTTGAAATAATAGCAAATAATGTCCCAAGACTACACTATCAGGCTTCTGACTATTTAGTTTACACGAAGAGATTCTATGACGACGCTGGCGACTTTTCCACAGTTTCATAAATTTTAGATTTGAAGCTCTCATAAGAATGTTCTTTAGGCATTGACATCAGTAACGTTTATCCTTTTTTTTCTATTAGTCTATCGACTGACGTAGGTTTCCCAGGGCAACAAAAGGGAACGCTGACCACATTAAGCTTTAGAGAGATCTTTATGGGCCGAGACGCACGATAACTTAGTTCGCGACACTTTGCACATGGACATTACATTACAGATACGTAGAACGGGAGCGACTGCTTCGTTTTTCGTCTACGTTCCATTGTGAGGACTCACTCGTCATTGAAGTGACATGAATACCGGCGAAGCTTTACAAATAGAACGGGGCACCAACGCGATCAGCTAACACCGTTTCAGAGCATTCGTTTTCAAGCGAACGCCAGTGGAATATATTCATAGCGGGACGCGACGTCAATTATTAGTGGCAAACTTGTCATATAAGATGAACAAACAGCTCTCGTTGTCGTCATCGCCATCATCACCATTAACATCACTACGAACTGCAATATTGGCAATTGAAGTAAAAGAACCGTGGCTTGAAATTCATACAGAATGTTCGATTCCTTGTAAGGGCGTTTCGGCTTTTCGATACGTTCTTAGCGCTGAAACAGAGGCCTCCGTCGATGAATATCGACCCGGTGAGGTATGACAGAATCGAGCATTGCTTGGGACGGTCTGGCCTACGGGCATTGCGCACACTAAGAAGGCTTTTTTTCCTTGAAACCCAACAACGAGAACTAGTTCGTGAAGAACGAATACATAACCTCATCAAAATGGTTTCTATCGAACGCTGATAGGAGGCTGCTTCCGGCCTTTCGTTTATCCTATCCTTTTTTTCTGTGAGAACTTGAGACGGAAAGCTTAAAATGGCAGTCGATGCGAAATCTGTCAGCGTCTTCTCAGTACTGGTACGATCAGACTTAGATGGACGTTCTTACATCAAAAGTAATCAGGCCGATAAAAAACTGTTTTCCTACTAGAGTGAACGCCTCGTTCTATGAATAGAATATAATTCGTAGAGTATATAATTGGCGTTTTACTCATCTTTGTTCTATGTACATACTGCATTCTTGGCTTTTATTTAGATAAATGGAGAACAAGATGCGAAGACCCATGCAGCTGGATTGCACTTGTCGCAGTGATCTGAATAATTTAGATTTTTCAAACTTACTCAATACAGACATTTTAATTAATAATTTAGATAATAATAATAATATTATTATCATAGAAAAAAGTAAACATTTAAATATTAAGATAAGATTTATATGCTAAGAGTTTACGGTTCTCATCGACTGTGTCTTTTACATGCTTTAGAAGTCGTATAGAATTTTACTATATAGATTTATCATAACTATGTATCATTAAGAATAGAGTAAATAAAAAGGAAAAACATCAATCTTATAAGGATGTTAGTAAAGGATAAACTTACACTCCATAAAGCATTTAGGCTTTCGCTATCTGTATATACGATAAAATTAAAAAACTTTCGTGTTCTTTTACAAAAAAATAGAGAATGTGATATTTTTGCTTTATAGATCCAACCTTCACACAATTGTTGGAATTAAAAATATTATGTATATATATATATATATATAAATGAATATTTGACCCTTATCAGATTCATAAAAAAAATGTATTCTACATTTAAAAAAATTAGTGAACTACATAAGATGGAAAAAAATTTATTTGCCAAAGGTAAAAACAGATTCGTGATTATTTATGAGATATGATGTAAAATTTATCGAGATCGCAAAAATATGTATTGTAACTTACTTTTTTAATAATGTAGAGAATGTATTATCATAAAGCGGAAGATCCTTAACTTCCCATTTGAGGGGCGCAGATATAAAACAACATGTTAATCTTGCTAACATATGCAGTCATTTTATGTCGCGTTGGGGCCTTTATGGTTAAAAATGAATTAGGCTTACTAAGAACTATCCCTTTGAATCGGGTGTTTCCATTTTTGTCATCTAACTTCGACGACCAATTTGCTTTCATAGACAGTTTCAAACAAATCGAGTTCTTGAAGTTTAATAATTAATTACGCAAGTCCTGGCTAGTTTGTATTTATTTGCGGAGTGGCCTTTAATGCACATGTGCAGAACGATATCGTCCCTTCTGTCTGGTGTCTTAGAAGATTCTTCGATTCGGGTCAAAGTAGAAAACTTGAGATCTATAATCTAATGCACAATACGCAGAGATGAGTGCCCTTGGAGCACAGAAGATCAGCATAACGGGTCTTCACCCACCGCGCTTGCAGGTCTGTGGTGAGTAACTGAAAAGTTTCATGGCTCAATGAGATGCTTCAGTAGAGTAGTTTTGGAATTGGGCGGACGGAGGTGTAGACGAAAATGGACACAGCTTGGTCTTAGTTTGACGGAAACAGATTTGTCAGGGCTAAGTGTGGATAATGTCATTGACTAACACTGAAAAATCTAAATACAAGATGTTGAATCCTAAAGGCTGATCTCGTTTGGACAAACTAGAAAGGGCACGAATTTGTATATGCCGTTTTCTTACAGCAAAAAAAAAAAAAAACTACTCTGCTTTTACGTCGTTAAGATAGAAGAACAAATTGAATGTAAAAAAAGTACGTTAAATTACAATTAGTACTCTTTCAGGTGAAACAAACTTAATGGTATCCAAACGTGTCCTGATGTTGCATATAATAGGCATATCTAAAGACGTCCTTTTTACCGCTACCTGTATCGAGTAAAGAAAGCTATGCTTTTGGCTGTTCGTATCTTGTAAATAATATTTGGCCCTAACTAGATCGTATTGTTTGATGCTGCAGCCTTATTTACGACCGGTCGAAATGAATCGGTGACTCTAGACATAACTGGCCGAGAATGAATGTAATAACGTGCTCTTCATGTCATATTTAGTCGGGCTCCTGATTTTACAGACGAAACCAGTATGCAACATGTGTATCTCGTAGTTTGGGCCACGTTTGCAGGGGGGGAGTTGCTACAAATTGATTGCCCCAGTTATCAAAGCTTCGTCGTTGGTAGCTTGTTGTCGACGAAGAAGACACCAAATGATATGAACAGAAGGAAAAGCCAAAGAGGATGATGTATCCAAGGGCAATATTTCAACAAGCCAAGATACAAGGCCTCCGGAATATTAGGCTTATTGTTTTGTTTATGTGGACGATGCATGCCTTCCATTCGGTGGTCTTAATCGTTTGATGTCTGGCAAAATGATATGCTACGCAGACCGATACTAAGGTATAGAATAGGCCCCGAGCGGACTGAGAGTATACCAGAATGGCAGATTAATAGATAAGATCATCATAAAAGTAAAACAAGGTAACTATGATGCATTTAAATAGGAAAAAAATTGTGTGTTAATACGAATGAAATTCTCAGTAGCGTCGTATATTGTAACCGCACAATTAATCTAAAAGCTTCGAACTTGCCAAAAACACATAGGTACTACAAAATTTGTGTAAATAGAAAATTGTTATTAAAAAAATGTTATTTTAGATCAAACATATGCGTAGATAAAACCTCTTTTGTATTAGCTTATACGATAATCTCAGAATCGACTATGATTTGACGATATTTTCTTCATTGCGTATGTACGGAAGCCATTGCCCCACCATCGCTATAAAAAAGTAAATGGTCGTCTAATAGCAACCTGATTAGTTTTAATGTAAAGAGAGGTTAGTTTGGCACGATTTCGGAGACAGCGAAGGCCGTATTCAGGGCGGATTTTCAAAACAGCCGCTATTACTGCACCCATTACACAGAGTTTCTTTCATTCTTATCTGTATAGTTTTTTGCCAGCTAATTTATTTAGCATTATTTCTATATGTTATTAAATATCGTCATGAAACGTAAGGGCTACATTCAGTCTGGTCGGAAGATGCGAGTACTTCCATATACACGATATAATACAGTATGAAATGAGCATATATTGAAGTCATAATGAACGCTCTGCGCTTGTTAAGCTGTGCAATAATTACGGTTCGAAGAACAATACTTTGAAAGCATCAAAATGTTACTATTGTTATTATTATTATTACTACTACTACTGCTATCACGATTGTTACCGCAACGATGATGGGAAATGCAGCTTTGGGGCGTGTCCATAAAAGACTTCTTGATGGTGGGGGCAGATGTTGAAATGGGTCGTCAACGATTATACGAGGACTTACAAAGGCGGGGGCGACAACATGGCTGGCATCATTAGGAGAGCGGCGTAGCAGACCTCGGAAACATCGGGACCGTTCGGTATCACGTTTTGTAAAACGGCAGATATAGAAATTGTCTATGTATCCAATCGCGTACTAGTGATTGTATTAGAACTTTTGGCCAATTACCTCGATAAATTCTTCCACTTGATTAAGAGATGGGGTTCGATAGCGTCGGACTAAAATCACTGCACGGCCGCTGAAGCCAATTTGTCAACGATTAGCCTACAGGCCGATGAGATAGGCGTTATGATCCCATTTGAGAGTACCTACTATCTTCCCGTCAGGCAATGCAGTACACATTGAAATATACCGATGATTAAGCATACGTATATGCGTGCCTATGTCTATATGATATTCTAATATGTTTGTCCCGTCTCGAAGTATCTTCTGTGTAATGACAGACGTCCGCCGCATGCGTCATAATAAAACGCTCATTTTAAAACTTTTTTCCCGTTAGCTTTCTACGTCTATTGATCTTGCCTTTTCTAGAAACGATATTTAACTATTGCGGTTCCCTGCCCTGTATGTGTCTTGCCTTTGCCATAAACTAAGCAGGTTTCTCAGTTTTGTTTACGTGCCTGTGTTTATTTTTGTATTGGCTCTTGTTCTCGGCGACTGTTAGGGTTTAGCCATGAACTTGCTACATGAATAAATCTACAACGTTCGACGCTGAGCTCTAGATCATGAGTTTACTATATCCAACCGATCTTAGTGGCAATTAGCTGGGATCCTCAAATCTGTGTTATTGCAACACAGGAAACATGTATGGGCAAATCGATATCAAAACTCTGTCTAAATATGTTTGAGTGTTACAAAATAGAAAAGACAAAGTGAGCCATTTCTTATTCCGCGAAATATGGTGAACGTTTTCGTGTTTCCGTTTTTACTTGAACGTGTTAGTTAGAATTATGAAGCGTCACGTATTTTTCGTCGACTGAACATCGTGCTAACTATACGTTTTCGACGTTTGTTTTCGTAGCCTTGATTATCTTAATTATCCAAGTGTATATTGTTTTAATTATCCAAGTGAGATAATGAATGGTGGCTTGTCAGTTCAGAAAAAAACGTAAACAGATTGGCTAATCGATGTTATCGGCCATCACTTCAGATCACACGTAACAGAGACAATAATAACAATTTGAAATGTCTCTGTCACATTGTCATTGGTATCTATCGTCTGATGTATTCATTCCGTTGCTCGTCAATGTTTCCAAAAGTGTCTGGGCCTGTTATTCAAAAGCTAAATTTTTAAATATATTTTGTATATTGAAGGAGTCGTACTTTTTATTTCGCTCTCACAAAGCTCTCCCGCGCCTACGGTGTTAAATGCCGACAATTACACAGAGCATCTGGTTGAGATTCTTCAGTTTATGGTACAACCCTTGCATCCCTTTCAGAAACGCCCGCCGTGGTTCGACTACTTTTCGAGCCTTGCCCAGATGGCTTTCAAGCTCATGGCTTGAGTTAGCTTCCATTTTAGAGACGATCTGTCGGGAAGCGTATGCGTCACAAAGACAGCAATGCCTTGAGCGGCTTGAGGCCTATTTGATCGCCGATGCAGATCATCAATCACAAAAATGATTAAAGCACTGTTGGCATCTCCGTAACATGCTTGATTAGTTCCTCAGTCTTCCTGCATACTTTATCGGAGATGTTTATGTTAAGGGGTACGATACGAGGTACAGTGTGGTAAAAGAAGATCTCAGTACAACGTGATAGCTTTCAAGTGCAGGAGTTAACGCAAAGCCTTGCGAGTCTACGTAACAAAAAAAGCAACCGGTCCAGAAGGAGCACCTTTGCAACGACCATCTCGAGTGCGCTGTCGTTTTGCCACCGTCCAACACGGTACTCTCCCAGTCCAATAGAATGGTACCACTCTGTCAGTAATCTCTGTTAAAGCATTCATAGCGAAGAAAGGTGTTTGTTATAAGCTGCTTTTTCGGTTTGATGACTAGAAGATTGAACGACTACTTGAAAAGCATACACGTCATCCTAACAGAGTAACACGAAATCCGGAGAGAACGCCCTTCAGAAACGATCTGCAGGATTCGACATCAAAAGAGCACTCGTCACGCCGCGCGATCCACTAAACGCATTGTTCGTCGACTTTAAGGCAGTCTTTAACTCACCGTTATGGGACAAGGTTAAACTCGCGCGTGGGTGTCGCTGTGAACGTATTCAACTTCGCTGGGACTCTACAGGAGAACAGCATAACCATCGGCGATGGAGTGATCGAACTTTCGCCTTTCACGCAGACAACTGGCCTGGATTCGGGGGGCTCATTCTTCCTTATTGCTTTGGTCCTGCTTAATCAACTTACGCGGGCAAAAAAGCAAATTTTTATTTATTTTCACGATTTAGTGATATACTGATCGAATAGGTTCTAAAAGCAGCAAGCTCTGACCTGGCCCCATGTAGTGGTCATACATTTTGGACTAACTGTAAACCCCGTCAAGACGAAAGCGATAAAGTCTAGAAGGAGACAGGACAGCGACGGTGCATCTTTTATACTTTGTCAAATTGCCGTTTGCCTATGTTAACCGGTTTTCGTATTTGGGGGTTGCTCCTCTTCGCAAACAGTAGAAGCCTCACTGTGCATGACAGAAAAAGGTGCGAGAAGGCTATGTTGGCTGCATGACCGACCAAATCGCTTTGTCGCTTGTCGATCGCAACGGTAGCAGGTTCGCAACTTATGCGATTATTTTGGAAGATCTTATGGTGAAGGGCCTTAAAAAATTCGAAGCCTACTTTCTTAAAAGAGCAGTGGGACTATATATGGGTGAGCGGAAATCGTCTCGCGTGTTTCCTAGCCAGCTTGTCGTTGCTGTCCGAGGACCTACCTTGTCACTTGCGGAAGCCTTCTGGGCCAATCCTACAAAGTGGAAACAAAAATTCGTAGCGATCCACGGAGATCTATTTGCCTTGGTAGCGATGAGGAATAACGAGTGAAAAGAAATTATCCGACTAAGAAGTCATATCGTCACTCGTTTTATCTTGCAAAGATTCCACCACAGATTCTACAGGAAATTGGATTTGCACGAACCTAGCTATATACGTAGATACGGGGGAAACTGTGATAGGTATCATGCTGCTCGTTGCATCGTAGTCCTATTTTTAGGATATCTCGCAAATCTCTTACATCCTAATTTTACAAACTCGCCAAAACTCGTATAACCACTCTCAACGTGCTTTTTCACTATTATTAGCTAAGGTAAATTAAATTTGAGAAACTGATGGATTGTAGGGAGAGCTTAGTAGATTATCACTCACTGTAATTCATCGTGATATATATATATATATATACAACGAATAGAGTAATCAATCAATCCATTACTTAAATCTCATTTGCTTATCTTCGCTTGTCATAGTCAAAAAGTTCATATATACGGATTAACTACACAAATATCCAAATATAAAAGTAAGTGTATAGAATCATTGAAAACGCTTTCCGATATATATATATATATATATATATATATATATATATATATATTTCAAAGTTGCTGGTATCTATTATACCATAATTTTTATAGCTTTATTTTCATACAACCCGTACAACCTTAACTTCGGCTGCTATCATAATTATAAAATTATAGTAGCAGCAGTAATAAAAACAAAAGTAACTCAGCCTAAAGCCTGTGTTTATTTTCTCGAAAAACGGACACGCTGACGACTTACCGTGAATTAATACGTTAACGATGCTGTTGCTACGGCTGCGCCTGCAGTGACCGTCATCTAAACTTCATGGGGGCGCCAAATGACCTGATTATTGTTATCGTTCATACTGTATTGCAGGAATGATACGAGCGTCTGCCACGGAAAGAATCGCGCCTCGTTTTCCACCGTCATAAAAGTAAGAACTATACAAGTTCTGGCGCTGCTGCTGTTAGAACTGGTCTGATTTGGTTACACATACAGTAACCGCAGTAGCAGTTATTACCGGTGATGACGGAAATTCGAATTGGTCCCCTCCTTTGTTTCTAGGCATTCGCAGGCGATGTAATCACCGCCCACCGCCCATCTGTATACTAGCAACTGAAGGCATCAATAATATATATCCTATGGGTTTTGTTGAAAAACGATAAGTTATTATTGAGATACGTAGTACTTGCCCTATTCAAGTAAGGCGGTGAACACGCCCCAGAAAACTGCTTGGATATTATTGTTCCTGGAAGGATTGACTTACTGTGGGTAGCCACGCAAACATTAAATCGCTATCAAATGATAATCTCCCGTCCGATATTTAGCCAAATTCGATGTTTCCTGTATTTGGTTGGTAGGTAAGTTGCGATGTGTAATTAGGTGTGCAAACTCATCAAAGGATAAAGTATCGGCTTCTTCTGGTATCGCGGGTAAGGCAGTGACACTTCAAAGGAACAAACCTCAAGATTTCTCCAAGGATGAATGTCAGAATGATGCCCACGATCAAGGTCCTGCGGAAAGTCTTTTTCTTGGTGGAATGTGGAACGCGTTGATCCCACCCGTAGTGGCGAAAATGTTCTTACCTTATTTATATTTTCATATATACTGCGACTCTGAAATTACTACGTGAAAACATTGCAATAAGCTTTAAATAACGGACGCCGGTTGTCGTTTTACAGTAATAGCAATTTTATTTAGTTGTTTTTTCTATTTTTTTTTGGTTATAAAATAAAATAAAGTTCTAAAACGTGGTTCGACCAGGCTGACTCTAGTGGGTCTCAGGTACAGAGAATCGACGTTAAAATAAATGGTAGTTACTGTTACAAGCGAAAAACACATGTAAGTTTAACTAGAAACTGAGTGAACTTCAGTTCAGCCGTTTGATAAACCCAAACCGCCCACAACCTAGTATTGGGTTTAGAAAATAATACATTATCATTAAGATATTTGTCACTGATTATCTCAGCGATTACGAGGTCGCAGGAATAAAGGTGGATTTAATATTCTTTAGACACTATGTGTACGTTTTCTAAGTCATGATATACTCTAAATCTAAACGCAATCACATGTAGGACGGCTACCGTTGCTAATATCAGCAGATGTCACAAAAGATGGTGATTATGACTGCAAGCAAGAAAATCGAATTATCTAGCGTTATGTTTTATTAAGGCATACGTCGCGACCTCGTAAGGAAGAAGGAGAGCAGTTTGTTCCCATGCATTTGTTCGTTAGGTTTAGCTCTAATCTTGAGATCTAAAACTTCCGTGAGAAATTTTTAAAATATGGCAGAGAATGAGTCTCGGCTCACCCGCCTAACCGTTGTTGTCGTCGTCATCGCCATTATCGTTAATAGTGACTGGAGAGAAAACATTATTGCCATTACGATATTTGTCAACACTAATCGAACAACATCATATCTAACTGTTTAGTGGTCTAACGCCCGCCCTCGCTCTTGAGTATGGCAAATACAAATGTTCAAAACTTCCTCTTTCGTTCAGCATATCTCCTTGTTATTAGAATAAACATTATATATATTTTGTCGTCACCTCTTTAGCTAGGCTTACATCTGCTGTCACGGCAGTTGTTGGTTCGTCGACGTTGTGGGCTTTGCTCCCACTTAGTACATACTAGAAAGAATGGTGGGACGGCCTTCTATTTTTAAGCAAGCCATAGCTCGGCATTCGGCTTATGATGAACCCGTTGACCACGGCTAAGGCCGCTGTTTATTGTACCCATTTACAAGTGTGGCTCGTATAAGTGGTCGGCCATGTATTGTGATGACACGAAGTGGTTTGAGCGACTGCTCTTAAAAATGATGACACCTATTTCTTAATGTCCTTGTCTCACATAACCAGTTGCACACATCATCCCATAGGCAACTGTACAGGCAGCGACACACTTAGCGGGTGCGTGCCTGTTATCCCGCTTAAGTTTGAAATTATACCACGGAGGGGTCCAAGGGTTGGTAGGGGCAGTGGGGGGAGAGGGGGGGAGTCCTGCGGGAGGAGCAATATCGAGGGATGGACGAATAAAGATGGCACTCGCAACAAAGAGCGCTCCGCTCCTGCCGCAATTCGCTCTGTTCTGATGTTGTTTTTCGGGCTATTGTCCTCGTGGTGTATTATGCTCGGCTTATATTGTGTGTCCGTTGTTGTCGCTTCTGTGCAGTTTTCCGTACAATCGTTGTTTTGTTATTTGTAGCCAATGTTTATTACGTTTCATCGGAAAAATTGTCGAATTTCTACGACATCTCTGTTGATGAATTATTGTAGACGTTTATGGAGTTACATTAGCTATTAGAAGAACAGGTGAAAGGCATACTCGATGTCTGGTCGCAAAATAGCAAGATTGTTATGGTGCTGCTACTACTACTACTACTACTACAGCGTGTTGCGTTCATCAAGAACTGCACGGCTATATATATACCTGTAGTGTAGCTCTTGGTTATAAATTATCTATTTAATTTTTATGTTGCGAAATGGAACGTAAGAAATGAGTCATTTATACCGAGCAATATATTATACATCTGCATTATACAATGTATAGTAGAAGATTATCACGTGTGCTAGTATCCTCTCAGAGGAATGTCGTTGGTCATCTTATAGAATGAGTCTCCATAACAATGGGTATGTGTATCCTAGAAAAACGCTGAGTGGGATGGGCCGTGGCGACAACTAAGCTTCCAGCTAGCAGGAAGAAGAGCGCTTCTTTATTTGTAACTTGTCCTTTCACACTGTCACCTATCATAGATTTTTCTTTCAAGCGACGCAACAGAATACTTACACATGTGTTAGAATAGCTTAAATCGTTTACATTATGCAAAAAAAATGTAGTACGATAAAAAGAAAAGCTCGATTTGAAAGGATTGGTGTTGATTCTATGCGTCCATTAGGTAGCAATTAGCGCGAGTAGAATTGCTGCGGTCTGAATATATAATTAACTAATTTTTAGCTCGTTATTAATTTTAGATAAAAAAAAATATGTGCGCTCAAAAAGCATGAACAGAAAGCATAAATTGTTAGAATCAACAAACACAGTTTGGACACATTTGGAGTACAATCCAGATGCTTAAAGATCCCTTACGGCAGTCTTGTTTATTATGTACATAATGGCAAAGGTAATCCATTAATATCGATTGTTGCACAGGGGCAAAGTGCGATTCCTGATACGAGTTTTGTGTGCGCTGTACATCGCTATTAGTAATTAGCAATATTTTCAGTATGTGACTATGGAAACTTTAAGTGTGACGACAGAGGTCGTTCACGACGATGCTGTTGATCTCCGTTTTCGTATTCACAACAGCGGCTGAAACGACGACGCCAACCCTCACAACATTATTGGAGTCGCCAAAAGGCTGCCGTCCCGTTTCTTGCTTCTATATATTCGTTTATCGATGGTATCTTCTGCTGTTGTCGATCAGACGCCTTCCTGTAAAGGTTCCCACCTTCCCAGGTTCTTATATACTTGTGCTGCTGCCTTTGCCCTGCCCTTGTCAATTCTGTAGCTGGTGGTGTTTTTTCAAAGTCTAGCGGGGGCGGAAAAGTCTTCCCAAGCCACCGCAGCCGTCGCAGTTGCCGTGTGCGCTGCCGCAGGTGATACGTTCGCTTCTCGCTATACCAGCTCCTTGTAGGGCTTCGCCTTCGTTATCGTTGTAGTAGATTTTTTCGTCATCGTCTACTGCTTCTTCTTTTCTTGTAAAAGTTGCCGTTGCTCGAGCAGCTAGGGCTAAGTGAGAACTGCTTCTCTATCGAAATCAAAAGTGCAGGTAGCGTCGTCCATCTTTTGTTGCTCGGTGCCTTTTTGTTCGTCATTATGGTTACGGATTTTTCTAGGACAACGAATGCCCCCCTTGGCGGCCAGCTGCCAGGAAGCGCATAAACGAACTAACCGCCGCTGAGTTGGGCATTCCCGTCTGTACGCTAACCCACACGTGGGGCAGAGATATTAACCACAAGAAGAAATAAAGTCGCTGGCACAAGCCATGCTGCAGACGCATGCGTACATACACGCATAGATGGGTCCACGAATACAAACATAAAACACGCAACTAAAAGGAGCTCATGATATAGAATCATTTATCTGTGAACATTTACAATGACACACTTATGCAGGCATCACATTGCCGCCTCGTTCAAATCGAAGCAGGGGTTCGCCGAACAAATGAGAAGAAAGAGAAAACGCGGGAGGTGCGAATCAGAGGCTATCTTTCCGTTTCCAGAAACACTTGGAGGAAATTTTTTTTGCTCGTAGTAATAACAGAAACGACGTCAACAATAACCACCATCAAAATAGTAACGCCAATATAGCACACACGGATTCAGGGATCTGTGTATGCTCATGGATGTGTGCGAGCGCCTTTACATGCACGTCTGTACTTTGTTCGCGCGCAACCATGTTAATATCCCACTGCCTTGATACTACACTGATTATTTGTAAATCGTTTCTCCTGTCGTCCTTCCTCTAGAATCCTTTCTGGTATATACTAATTAATTTTAAATCTTATTTCTGTAGAAAGAGTAGCGTGATTTTAATATGATGCTGTTATTAATAGGAATATAGATAGCTGTTTCCCGTTTCCATGCTCGCATGTACATACACGAGAATGTACATACGTATGTGTACCATGCTCATCTAACTGCTGCGTCTGCTGTTATTACTGCTACGATCAACGACAGCAGTGGCGTTTAGTGATCGCTGATATGATGTGTCTGAAAATGGAAATGAGAGAGAGAGGCTGCAGGAACCAGAAGTCTATGGAACCTCTGGTTACTTGAAGGTGAGAGGGAGTCCGTGAAGAGTCGCTGAGGACAACGATGTTGTTGCCAGCAACGGCGACGGCAAGAACTGCAAATGAGAGCTTCATGGTAATGCCCTGTGCTATAACGCAGCGCTCCTGATAGTTCTCACTACCAGTACCGTTGTTACACTTTATTGTCACGCTGACTGGCTCTAAAATATCGAGCACTCATCTAGCTGAATCAATACATTACTAGGTATCAATTTTAGGTGAACGAAAACGTATGGACAAATATAAAGTATTAGGAAAGGGGTATTTTATTTCGACAACTATGCAGGGTAACAGGTGCATAAAGCGTAACCACAACACGGCCCTCTCGTGATAACGGTGCTGATCGTTACTGTTGAAAATGTTCAGCATTGTTATAATATTTGATTTTGGTTTTTTTTTCATTACATTGGCATATGGTATCGCTTTGGCTTTAGCTGGTCTCACAGAAGTTTGGGACACTAACTGGGGCATTTAATTACGCTTACATACACGTACAGATTCGTGCAAGAGAGACATGCTAAGTCCAAATGAAGAATTTTTCTGTTTAAAAGGACTTCAGCTTAGAATAGGGTTGTTGGTATTCTGCCATGACTAACACGTAAATGATAAAGTGTTGTTTAATATCTAATGAGACTGTGAGAAGCAGGTAAAATTTGAAGAAATAGGTTTAATGAAGAAAGACGACATGCACCGCTGCTTGCGCCTACAAAACGAGCGTGCTATTTAATATATCCCTAATTAGGCGGATATAGCGTGAGAAAGTTCCTGTTAGACTGGATTGGAAAGCCACGAGTACATGATCTACTTTTGCTTCCAAAACAAAAGTTACAGTAAAAAGTTGCTTATCGACAAACGAATTCTTACGTTGCCCTAGTGCGATCGTTGCAGTTTTTTTATCGTTGGGGAAAAAATAATTGCTAGCGAAGGCTAAGGAGACTTTCACAGAACTGAATGCCGTTGCAAACTACAACATTGATATCGTACATAGTTGTCGACAATGTTCGCAAAGCACTGAGGACCGCTTTTTCCTTACCCTCTCTTTTGCTTTGTCAAGACCATTCCCGCCCCGAGCTACTATCCTCGGTCCGGAAGCTGGCCATCGGCCCGACACCGTAACCTGGCCATAGCAACATCTCGACAACGCGTGCTCGTTTAATAACAACGTAATGGCAGCTACGCCGTAAGTCGCAGGCATAGTATTATATTTTTATGAACCGTCTAATTGTCAGGACCAACGTTCGGTAGTGCGTCGCTTGCCCTGATAGCTTCGTTTACACAAAACGTTAGATTCGCTTAGAAATTTTCGGAGAGCAGATAAATGGTAGCGACCTTCCGTCAATGTTTTGCTTCCAAAACTAAACATAGGCGTGTAACTAGCGGGTTGACATTATCATTGTACATGATACAAAACAGGATGTCAGTGCACTGCAGCCAGATCACGATAAGGCAAGCGCTGACCCTTGTACACTTTTGACCGTATATCTTTGGCCAGAACATTGTGAAGTGGGCCGGGGTTCTCACGATCAATTGTGAATACCACAGTCTATATTGCTATTGCCTTCTAAATAACTAGCTTGATCAGTAAACTTCTCGCATTTAGTTGTCTTTAGCCCAAGACCGAGTACCAAACCTACATGGGCAAAATGTATATGAACAATACAAAATGAGATCGGTGTTAAGCCGGGTCGCGGAAGCGAGGGTAGAGTTCTCAATGGAAAGGCATAGTGCAAAAAGTTTTTGTCTACTCTAGTCTGAAATCGCGGGTTTAGTGAGGAATATAATGCAGCTGACCTGATCGTCTTAAAGGTTTCTCTGCGAAACCCAACGTTCATGACTTAGGGGATGTAACATTTTCTGAAGTATGTTTCTTTATTCAATTACCCAATACACTTTAGTTAATTTCACTGCTATAGCAATCAGTAAATGAATCCATGGAGTGACAATAAATGCGTTTCGTTTGGTCGAATGGCTCGAGACTAGCTACAGGGACTTGAAACCGTCCTTCCTTAGATATACATTAACGGATAGAGTCATTACTGTACTTGTAAGTTTTTCAATTAAATTTATTAGTAACTTTAAACTAGCAACTTCAGACAGATAGCTATCTATTTTTACTTCGACAAGCTCAATTTAAGAAAGTGGTCCACTAAAAATGCCAGACCTCTAACTATTAAAGACGTATTTCAGCAAAACGTATCTTATACCATACATTGTTTATTTTACGGTTTTATACAAATGTTAGCACATAATGAGCACCTGGGGGAGAGTGTTGAGATTCAATCCGTATGATTTAATTGTACAAAATACTTTTAATAAAATTGCTTCAGATACATTGCGTCGGTTTCGTCAATTCTGATTTATATGCATAGGTCTTCTGAATCATCTTGGGATTCTTGACAACTGAAAAACACCTTTCGGAAAACTCGCAACATTAGCATTTAGGCCAAGAAGATGGTAAACGCGGGCCAAATTAGGCTTTTTCGTGCCAAAGGAATATACATATATAGACTGCCGCAGTACCGCAGAAAGTACAGCATTGCGATGTGCCAAACGCAGCCTGAAGGTGCGGTTAAGCCTTGGCAGTGCTAGCATTAGTTAACGCTATTCCCTATTATTCCTATATGAAGGAAGTTGATTTCTTCGATTTCAGCCCAAGTGAAGTTGGGCCCTTTTTTTAGGCAAACCCTTCATATAGTTTCATGTAGCACTCAATGTCAAATGCTTTGAAGGAAGTTCTTCGTTTCTAATAACCCGAGGACAACTGTAGGTTCTTGTTGTGATGAAAAGAAAGATAGCGGGTCACCATAATAACAGCTCTCAGCGGACAATTTATAATTCTATAGCTATCAAACTTCGACCTCCAGATCATCGATCAGGTGGTCGAAGTACGTTTCGAAAGTGTTAATGCTATGATTGTACATATTATTATGGCAGGCAGTTAATAAATGCCTTTAGTATGTTTTATCACAATTTCGTTGTAAATTCAAGGCATAAACGCCTGTTGTATCTAATACAATATAGATAGCCTTTCGTGCACCTTAATATTGAAAAACTCTCTGCTAACGGTCCGTGCTTCTCGATATATCATGCCAAGTGCCAATTGTGGACTATCGTTGGCTGATCTCAACCCTGCATGTAACATACGCCTTCCATATAGGAATGAGAAAAAGCTTCATGGGCAGGAGTTGATACGTCCTTGAAACGACTGCATGCCTCATTGTCTATGACCGGTTGCTTTATAAAAGCATGCTAGTTACACCCGCCTACATGACGGTCTTCCATGGCTCTCTCGCGACCCTTTTGCCTCCCCTGTGTAGATGAGGAAGATAATCGACCCAATTTGGCGTTGAGGTGTCAACTTCCAGCTTGTTGCCGGCACTCAGTGACGATGCTACTTTTGTACTGCAAAATTAGTTACGTTCGTTTTAAGATATTTTTAGGATTTATTTTTAATGTTTACATACTAAGCGTTATAAAAGGATAGCCTTGGGTGACTTCAATGAGCACGCAAACGAGGAAGGTTGGAACAGGCTGCTGCTGATGTTGCCGGCAAGCTTTCATGGGGAGGAATCGGACTAGGAAGAAAAAGAAGAGGAACTTGATCATCGATGATAGTCTCTTTTATCATGTTGTCCTATATCGTACTCGTTCTGGCCATTGTTGGTACGTTGCCTATCGTTTTCCACCAACCCGATAGCAGAAATGGTATGGACAAATGTTAATTAAAAATTTCACGCATAACAACAGCTTCATATTCAAACAAGTTCGAACAAAAAAATGTCGAATAAAAACAATATTAACAGCAATTTTTATCTTGAATTTTAGTACTATACCTTAATCGTGGGCATGCAATATTGGAAGTCGTCGAAGTTTATAATTAAAAAAGAATAATTTTTCTACTTCATTGGCTATTTTAAATCAGTGGGATTAGCTAATTCTGTTTAACTAATACTGAAGTACCAGCATTTTACCAGGGTTAAGCGAATTACTCTATCGCTAAGTTCTTTGTAACAGTGAATTTAATACAAACTATATTTGTTCTTATACTATCCAGTGTATGTTAACGAATGTACTTAACTTGTTAGTTGTTTGCACAGTAACTTATGATATGCTTCTGATTACTGATATATATTACAGCTTTATCTCATCAATATGTTCTATAATGTAAACGGACAAGTGACATTAAACGGTCTGTGCTGGGCTGAATAGAAAATACATTGGTTCCTTTTTCTAACGGCTCAGAGGCGGAATGAACGCCTCAATGGGAAACCGAATTGCTGGCGGAATAGATCGTTGCCGGACGCCTGGAAGTGTTCGGTCAGCTGCACGGGCACGTCGTTCCTTTATTTACGTTCCATATCGTATTTCGATAAATGTCCCTTTTTTATTATGCGGCTTTCGTAGAAAATCTAAATAACGTCTTGCTCTGTGATAAGTAATCAACGAATAGTAATTTGCTCTATTTCTATGACGCAGAATTAGAATTTGGCTAAACTCCTATATGTCTAGGCTTTTGACTATTTACTCTGAAGCCATTTGAATTACCTACGCTAGAGGCTTTTTTTGACCGCGCTAGCTAAGGCTATCATCTGCCGCAGTTGTTTAAATCGACTACCGCATTTGCCTTGCTACCTAAAGTTTGCCGAGCTATGTAAGAGACCTTTCCAAGCTCATAGAGACAAATATAAACCTTACTAAATTAAATTAGGACGAATATAAACATTTTATGCAAACGCGTTTACGGAAGGACGAATGCTTCACAAACGCACAATATCGAAGGCGAAGAACAGACGAGGGGAACAAACTTGATGAAAAACAATCTAGTAGTATTTAACGTTTCTTACTTACCCAGATGAATGAGTCGATCTCTACGGACATACATCGTGACCCATAATGGGTCATATAAATCAAATCAATGAACATCTAACAAGAGTTGGATGAATAAGGGTTCGCTGAAATTATACTGGTTCAGTGTGTTTGACGTTCTCTATAGCCAACCAATCTCTCAGGACCAACGAGCGCGCCTCACGGCCTCCGGCCCTTGAGACTCACTGGACATTACAACGAGAGCTTTGAAGTGCGACCTCGTCGCCACCTTTTTTTTTCTTCATATGCGTTCCTCCGGCTTGGTACTGACCAGGGGACGTATTGATCTTCTTTGTCAGCCAGCTAACGACCTAATTGTCTCATCATCAGTGGTCATCGCGGTCGTCTTTCGCGTTAATCTATAGATAATGAACACTAATCGTAAATGAGCGGATAGGGAAGCATGTCTGCTCAAAACAGGAACGACAAAAAGGATGAATTGGCATGCAAGAGCAAATCTCTAAAGTTTGACTTTTTGAAAATGCTAGTGACGGATGACTGACGATAATTTCGTAGATTTTATAATCGAATAGAACTCCCTGCAACCATAAATGATCACCACCGTATCCTTCAGCGACAGAAAGGCCTGTACAAAAAGCAGTAAGGAAGAGCACGCTCGTGATTACACTGGATTCCGAAATGCAGTTAAAGATTCATTTATGATCCTCGCTAAACTAAGTATTCCGAAAACAAATTATGCTAATTCGAAGTTTGAAGTTGATGATGAAGCAACAACTTTATATGCAGTACCGAAAATTGGTAACAGGAATTGTATGAACGCAAACCATTTTGTGTGTTATGGTCATGTTCCCAGGTAATCAACCACAGCTAATGGATAAAATAAAGTAACTGGAAGTTTTATTCAAGCAGATATGCCAATTTAATCAGTACCAGGCACATCCAATAGGATCAATAAGAGCATCCCACCCAGATAAACCCAAATAAATTTAACCACCTAAGGTTCCGAACAATAATACGCTTCAAGAATACAGATACGAAAAGGTCAATTAGATATAGATTAAAAAAAAAACAAAAAAAACAAAATGATAGGTTACAAGTAATGAAGTAAACTTCACGCCTCGCGCACCAATTCTGTAGGCAGGATCTATAGAATGACACGAGCTAAGATGTTATAGAACGAATATATTTTTTGCGGTCAACTAAGATTGTCTCCGAATAATTATAGCATTATTATTTTCGTTACCAATCGCTATATGCGTTGTATCAGTCCACTATACGGTGTCTATTCAGATAAGCATTTTAATAGAAAATGCCCCTTGCAGCTTATAGGCAGTGGCATTATATTGGCTGTTTCGCACATATATCTACAATTGAGATATAAATTTATAAGATTGATATCAGTGTTGAACGCGAACGCGCGAATGAACTTTTCAAATCGTTGTACCTTTACTTTCCTATTTCGTATTTGTGGCTGGCTTAATGGCGGGAAGCTATCACAACGATTGGCTGCTGGACAGATGAGTCATGAAGAATAAACGCAGCAACAATGAAGAGTTCATCCGTATAGACCAGAGAAGACCCGCGACTGATCGCCACAGTAAACTCAACCCAAAAAGATATGAAGAATACGGACAAAGGACACGTTTCAGAGTTTAATATTATACCATACGACGCAGCGATATGGCCGGTAAAACACTGGAACCTGGTCAAATCAGCAGCGCAACTATCGAAGGAAAGTCTATACATTGTCCAGTGTCACTATAAAAGCGCTCATGGCTTGAGACTGGTCGACCCTCGACGCGTACCTGAGAGGGACTTGATGAAATATATGGGCATATACAGCAATAGAGCCTTTTGCAGCGCCCGCTAACTTGCGCGTCGGCAAACTGCCCATGAACGATTTAGTGACGGTATCTTTGTTTGCTAAAAACGCAAAACTAGGACAAGCAATAATGGCAGTGGATAGCTCCGATGGTACCTTAAGGAACGTATCTCAATTGCATCGTTTGGTATATCCGCATAAGAGACGAAGAACGTTCTGCTATCGTGATGATTACACGTTTTAGACACAACTTACCCTATATGCCAGATGTTGCAGATCGAAACTCTAGGCTAGAAGGCCCGGATTTCCACCAAACCAAAGCGTTACGGAACAGGTTTAGTGTTTTTAGTTGCTGTGCAACCAGCGGCAGAGTACATTGCACTTTATCGTTAATTGTTGACATTTTTGTTACGAATCTTCATGGGGGCCATCTATATTACTTTGCCGTTAAAGAGTCGCTCAGGGAAGGCAAACGCCGTAAGTGGCCAGCTAAACTTAACTACGTGACTAACAGCAGGCGCAATTCTAGTGCCCAAACGTAAGTAGTCGTATAAGCAGTTCAAGTTCGAAGAACCTTTCTCGTTGGAATTCACCTCATCGTAGTCGCAATAACTTCATGTGACTGGTAGGGCGCAAATATAAATTGACGCCATAATCAGGCAAATTTTGGATTAATGATTCAGGGGCGTCTGCATTATTAAATACGAAAATGGGTTTCGATTTATAATTGGATCATTTAGTGAAATTATACTAGTTCAAAATTAATTACCAAAAGCATTACCGAGTGAGTGTCGCGCACAGACGATCGGGCCGCCAATCAACGCAGAGTTTTGGTTAAAAATAACTGTAGATCATTCAAGCTATAAATCCTGACGATGCATCTCAATCTAGCCTTACCTCATTTGGGTGTTGCCATTTTACTTTTGTACCCGTCAGCGAAAAGTTGAATTCGATTGCGCTCGGTCGTGTTTGATGCGTCTTGGGGGCGACCTTGACAGTGGTAATGAGCCCCCTAGCTAAGTTCATAAATCATAGACCTACCTGGAGATCTTTGTTGTTCTTGATCATTCTACGCCAGATTGGACGTACAACAATAGTGGATATCAATAACTAGGTTGCTTCTTGATGTCTTCATTTTGCCAAGTAACTTAGATAGCTTGCTGCAATATTATAGAAAACAACCATCATTTGTGTAAAATTGGTTCGTTAAATGAAATGGAGAGCATTTTTGTGGTTACGTATTAGCGATTAGAAAGATCGATATGTCATGAATCGTATTAAATTCCTTGCGTTTCTCTTCTTCAAAATCTATGATACGTTTAAGTTGGACAATGAAGAGAGTGTCACGGACTAAATAAGTTATCGTAGAAGTGTTGGAAGGAAGTTATTACGCTGTCGTCGTAAACTAGCACTCCGGTAAAAATAGGCCGTACCTTAATGTCGACACACTGAAAATTGAACCAGAGATCAGGCTTGTTAAGCAAGCTACACGATTTTTGGCGCACGCTTTTCAGAGTCGCAATGCTCGACTGTATCTTCCTCGTAGAGGAAATATAACAGCGAGTTACCTAGAATGAGGTCGAATGCATGAAGATGTCGAATAACGGAAGAACCTAACAGATGAAGGACAGGGTATAATACGCATAATCGAAGAAGAGTCTATAACGATATAACACAGTATTTAGTTAGAACGTTAGTATTGCATTTTGCGAACAAGTTGACAATGGCCTGTACGTTAAAACAACTCCGTCCTCCAGCAAGGAAGATTCTTAGATTCTCTCACCAAGTTCGACAATTGGACCCAAGGGGAACATTTTATTGCAGACGTTCCCTCTTTGATTGTACAGCACCTTAGTTTTTTAGAGGTATTTCTGAACACATAATTCTATAGGCTAATGCTTATCGAATAGCGTACTGAATTGAATACCAAAATGTGACCCTGTGTATTATTTTCGCTGAATGAGCGGTCGGGACAAGGTTTACCGATGCAACGAGTAAATAACATCGTTTTTTTTTATTGACCCCAATTTGCTTACGGTTTGTCGATACGTCTATAATGATTTAGACATTGATCACTCCACCAGGCAGATTTTTTTCATCGATCTATTGAGGGCCCATTGATCACAAAGATGTACCCGTTAGAGCGAAGCGAAACTTCCCGCACGTCGAACAGCCAGGCACACTGAGAATACATCTAGAAGGATGAAGACCATACTCGATATTCTTGTCCGTAAGTCATTATTGTCTATAAGTCTGTAAGTCTGTATTAGAGTCAAAGCTAGTATTCATATGTAATGAGATCAGTTTCGAACTACTGCACGGTGGGAACGGCCGAAATGAAACTTTACCGCTTGCGAAGATTTGATACCAGTTCTCAAGCCTTGACTGAGGACTATCGCGTACACGATCCGTTGTTTAGACGCAAGTGGCTTGAAGAGCCCCTACATTTGAAAAAAGTACCGTGACCGTTTTGAAGTATCGTTTATTTACTTTGATGGCTGCCGAGTAATTTATTAGAGGCAACATACGATATCATCGTAGAACAGGATCATTTGTCGTGTTCCTTATTGTCTTACGATTGAAACATTTAATTGCTTTTTCCAAATTTCATAGAGCCTACAATGCTTGTTAGTATACTTAGGTTTGTATGTTGTTCAGATCACCGAAATACCTGGGAGATATTAATGCGAACGGACGCTGTAAAAACAATGAAGTCGGCCTGCTCTTGTGGTGTTTAAGTGAAGCTGGCTTCCATTGAAGATCGAGCAGAGGTAAAGCTTAGATTAGTTACGGAAGGCAAATCTAAGTACCGCACGTCTACAATTGCGTGCAACGTGCAATTACGTTGTCGCCAACATGTCTGTTTTCTTAGAGCTCGCGGTAGGATCATCGGTTACTTCAAGACAAACTCCAGACAAAACACTAGTTTATAGCAAGCGTTCGTTGTCGGGATACTGGTTCTTCAGAAGCGACAAAATCTGCCGACGCAAAAACGTCAATATGATCTGCATGGTTAATTAGATCTCCAGTAATATTAAGGTAGCTCAAGCGACTTGTGTCTGGAATTGATTTTGGAATACTATTTTGAAAATTAATTATTGATCCAGAAATCGGTTTAAGTACTTATTTAAAAAAATCAGATACCTCTAAACTTTCGATACGTCAATGTGGTTCTTTTTTAGCTCGGACTTTATAACTCGGACCCTATGGATCTGCCTACCCATAAGAAATGGGTAATTTTTTAAGGGAGCTATTTAGGAGACTACATCTTACTTTTCGGTATTCACAAATCTGAGCAAACATTTTTTTAACTAGTACACCTTTGATACTTGATTTCCTACGCTTCTACGTCGGCTGCAGTCCATAACTGCGAAGTTATCTGATATATCGCCAATTCCAATCAGAATTTGTGCTATTACCAACTTATTTGTAGTTATTCCTTTTTTTTTTTTCTCTTATGACTTATCTATTTTGTCATAGGATTTTTTTGGTGTTTATACACACTCAATACAAATGCACGCACATTAAGCGTCTGCTAAGGAACCCAGTGGTTGAGTTCGCATTCTCCCATGTTTTCGTCTCATACTAGATGTCCCTTCGAAACTGATATATCTATATAACTGGGATAATATTTAATGATAACAATACCTATTTATGGTACTGATGTGTTCTCTATGTGCAGGACCTGTCATTAAGGATAATTTCTTTTCGCGGTTTCGACGGAGTCGAAGATCCCTGCACTCGATAAACCGGTGGAAACCAGTGCTAGCGTTCAGGCAAAAAGGCCGTGACATGGCAACAATGACGAAGGGTTATATAGAAATAATACTGTTGCTATGAGCAATCAAAATACGTACGTTATATCATGTTAATAAACTAATGATCAGCATGTGAAGTGGCCGAGAAAAGGACAACTCTAAGATAATGTAACGTAGGTTTAGGTATAGATATAAGCTTCACATTGGAACAAAATAATTATAATAACAATACAATGAGAAACACTAGGTATACAAGAAGGCACAAGATCTAATTTTCTGGGTACAGCAACTCCGAATATGCAGAGCCAGCTATATGCAGAGGAAAGCGCTCCCTTAAAATGATGCCATATGGCACATCTATTTAAGTAAGTATGTAGTAACTATAAAACTTTCAAGCTAGTTATATTGCCTTTTCCTTCTCGCCATATAGTGGTTCGCTAGACATGAAACATGACAAGGTCAACCTTATTTTTCGAACTTTTCTCGATTGTTTCATCCTTTTTTTCAATCAAAGTATACACCATTTATATGATCTTCCATGTGGATGGTAACTTATTTATTCTACTGCTGTAGAAATCAGCGTACAGGGATCGATGAAATTTCAAAAAGTAACTTCGATATTATGTTGAAATTCGGATAAATTTCCTAGCAGTAAATCACTGTGATTTTTAGTAAAAAGAGGTAACTTGTAAGAGCAATGTCTGAGAGTATAGTATATGACAGAGCCCACAACCCCAAAGCCTGCACTTCTGCCATCGTGATTCTTATGTCGTTGTCATGCGATAGGAGTGCTTTGCTTTCGTCTACTAATCTCGGATGCTTTACACGGATTTTTTTCATTCGTTTCCTTCAAAGGTTAACGCTAAATTTCCACCGTAATAGATAAAGTAAGACTCATAATGCTACACTGAATAACACCTGCATGATACCGCCAAAATGGTAAATTATATTTAGGGTGATGTCCTGTCGGGTCAGCTGTACCTATATTATGAAACAACCATCCGCGGCTATCGGGAAAGGTTTGTTTCTAATCATAAGTTACAATTCGATGCACGAATGGATGGATCACTGTTATAACATGACAAGGATCAGAAACAAATTTTTCAGTGTCTTTATTTTTAATTTTCGCTTAGATCATGCGGCACTCACTTTTTTAATTTATTTATTTTTATCTTATTATTACTTCAATAAAGATGAACGGATGGGGTATTGTCACATACACCAAACCTGAATGCTGACGCTCTTGCACTTTGAAATAGGTCAGCTTCAGCCACAGGTCTGAATACCTCGTTACTCACCTTTATTGGGGTTGTTTCATGGGACCCATTTTAAATGGTATTCTCGAATTTTTTCAATCGACGACTCATCGCCGTTCTAGCAGTAGGTGCTTAGTCGAACACAAGGTTTATGCGAGTTGTTTTCATCGCTGTGGTTTGAAGAAAGACTTCATATTCGTGAACCACTCGTTTTTATAATAAAGACCCGGGCGATGATATCCAAGTTAGCGGTCTCACACGCAAGCGTATCTTAAATTCAAAGAAAATATCATGAAGTCATAACGACCTGATAAAACAACAATATATATATATGTGCAGCTATTTCTAAAACTCCGCTGCTACTGTTCATTATCAGTGACAAACAAAGAACTCCAATCATAGCGTTTTTGACCGTTTCGCTTAGCTCTCAGTAGATCAGATTTTTTTTTATCGAGAGATCTTTCCCCGATTTGTTTCTGCACGCAACTTTCTTAGCTAGATTTGTCACCGACCGTCCGCTGTGGTTTTTTTTTTGAAGTGTGGAAATGAGGCTATCCTGCATTTCGAACGAACTGCTCTTCTGCCTTTATTCGTTAGTTTCTTTGTTTTCTTGCATTTTCTTTCTGTTAGCCCCCCTCAGTCCTCCTTCTCCCTTCTTATTGGCCTGCCGCTGAAGGATGAAACTTTTCATGGTCTTCACGCCGCTTAGCCCTTTGCGTTTCCCTGATTTTCCGCCGTTCCAAAACGTTGCCCTTATTTTCAGCAAATATGGACGAACAAATTCACCCATTTACCCTTGCCCATTCTTTTTTTCTGTTCCTCTTACGATGTACCAGCCGAAGAGCGACAAAAGGGCGAGAGAAGAAAAAAGCAATCACGTCGACAACGGCTTTAACTTAAACAGTAAAAAAACAAATCTTCAATGCCGACGCGTTGCCCTTGTCCTGGAGAAAGGGAGGAAAAAGAAAAGTGAAGGTGGCTAAGAAAAAAATGAATAAACGGACGGACGCATGTCAAGGGTATACGGGGACGAGAACGGAAGAGGTAGAGCGTTGAGGATAAGCAGCGAGCTTATGCAAACGAGGCAAGTGATTCGAACATGGGCGGCGGAGGAAGAAGGAAAGGGGGCGAATAGTTGGCGGTAGATATGGATATTTATGTGGGCATCAAGTAAGAGGAAGCGTACGGACCGGGGTTTGGGATCTTACTTTGAGACGCATAAAGGCTGGTTAGAGGGAGAAAACGAAATAGGCGCAAGGGGACGCGACTACGCGCTCTGAGTGCGACCCAAGTGTACGAAGCGGCGCGACGTTTGCTGCTGCTGTAGCCGTTGACGTCGGGCCAGAACATTTCTCTGTTTGAAATGCCGGCGGCAGCGATGAGGCTGACGGTAACTGGCAGGGCAAGAAAGAGCAGCGGCTGCGGAAATGACAGTGGTGAAAAACGCTGCACGATTTTCTTCTTTCTTAAATTATCCAGAGAACTTTGACAAATGGAGCGAATCGACACTCGGCTGTTCACTCTCTTCGCCATCGTGGGGATATTTAACCTCCATCTTCCGTTAGTTTCCGTTTCTTTTTACCGCCTTCACGATCTCATTTCTGCCGCCACCACTTGAGACTGCTTCTTTTCCATCTTCATTGAAGCCGTCCTTTAATGAATTGATAAATTTTTCTAGGTCTATCTTTGTACTACGTCGCTGAGATTGATCCTACAGGATACGGTGGCATTGAACAGGTACGTCGTCATACCGATGCAGTAACATTTGAAGACGCTGAAATTATGAGGATCTAGTGAGGTTTTTCTTTATACTTGTTAAGAGACTTATGTTTTTTGTCGATAGATTGTTTTACTACAATTAGTTGCTTATTTCTTGTTCTTTTTCTTAGTAACTATGAAATCTTTATTAATAGACAACTTTAGAGCGGTCGGAAAGTTTTCTGGCTTGAGATTCGAATTGGTTGTACGTACGATGCAACCTAAAATGTTTAAGGTATATAAAAGAGGTGAATAATAATAATAGTGCGTGGGCTTTTTTATTTCATTTCAATAATGTATTTATTTAATTTAAATATTGCTATTCATGGAATGAGTAGGACATCATCCTTTGAAACGTAAGTTGTTTGATTTGTTCTTATGTCAAGTGTGACACAACATCTAGACAATGACTCATTAAGCAAGGCACATAGTACACTAAAGGCCCAATCTTGCTCCTAGTATTATTTCATTAGCAACGCCTTTTCAAAGGTAACATGATAAACAAAAAGGCTGCCACCGTTACTGAATGGACTTTCCAATCGTTGTAATATGACTTGATTACAATCGAATGGCACAATATGACTATACTAAACTTCTTCAAATTATCGGATAGCATAATAACTATATCAATATTGCCTCTCGTATGGAGGAATTGTCTGTATACCTTAAAATGTTATTACCTCTCGTAAGAGCGTATCTTCATGTTTTGAGTACGATTTTGTACCGATATGGCGAACATTTGAGAAGGAAGAAAGTCAGTGGCAGGCATACCGGGTGTGACACAGGCGACGGTCTTGGGGTACTGTCTCTGCGTAGGTTTAGCGTAGTACGGAGATCTTTTCGGTGGACCCCCTGTCGCGTCCTTCGTGCGCTTTCTTATTATGTTTAAAAAGCGTATAATGTTAATTCACTGTTTCACTCTAGATTATTCTCCTGGTTGGGTATTACTGGAGGGAGTGACACTGCGAATTGTTACCCTGATAGCTGGTTCATCTAGTGGATGCATTTACATCGTAAACTTTTTAAAGAGCATATTCTAGTTGCCTTTAACTGTAATAACGCAAACTAACTTAAGTTGACACGAAATTAGGGGCGTCACTTTGCAAAGAGATGAAATTCAACGAGACACCAACCGTTTCTAGGCCTGTTTTAAGGAAATAGCTAAGAGAATTCAGTTATCACGTAGTACAATAGAAAATGTTCTGAGTGACTCTTAAATGGAGAACTTTGAAATATGTTTTTCTACATATTCGCTGTCCGGAATTATGCGAAAACGTCTGAACGGATCTTTGACAATATCTTGCGAGGGATTCTCAAATTAGCGTACAATTATGGAAGGACTATTATTTAAGTTTAAAAAATCGGGAGCTCAACGGATATCCGGTGTGAATGTACCACTCCTTGAGGAATCCTATCTTGCACTGATCATTTTATTCTTAGATGTTGTACCATTATTTTTTTATTAGAATGTAAAAACAAATACAAAATATGAATGATTGTAATATCTTCCCATATTTAAGGAAAATGGCAGTTTTCAGAGTTGTTTTCAATTTTTCTCTTACTTATGACACGTATGAGCTGCGTTTTGCTGCTTCCTTCGGAACTCCCTTGTTCGTTTCGGTTTTCGCGTACTTGCTGCTGTTAAGCAAACCCTAGCTAACGTCGTAATTTCTCGCGACCTATCGATTAATTGACCTCCAACAACTTACAAATTGGCGAAAATTCGTTACTGTTATCTAGATTTAGGTCGTATTTGCTGATTGCCTTCAACTTTATATATTTTCTACTTTATCTAATCAAAATTCGATAGGACACACTATCAACTTTATGTCGCTGGTAATTTATTCGTACTCTATATCGGCAGCTTCCACCATCATATGCACACAGTCACAGTTTAGTACCATTTCTAGAATAGCTATGCCTTTTTGTAGATAGGACACAGGGGTCGATTATTCATAGTCGATTTTACATAAATAGTATCTTTATGAGTCTTCCATATCAGTCGTAGCTGGTTTCACGTGAGACAGACATATCGAACTGGTATTTGCACAGGAACCGTCTCCACTGCTTAAGCAAAATGATTCAGGCTCGCGTGTACACATGAGAGCCCCACTTGTGAAATGGAGACCAGAGCCTTCTAACAGATCGCACAGGCTCAAGTAATTAATGCGGCTATCGGAGCTGACGATTGGCGTGTCGGCGAATTCGGTGTGAAAAATGACTTCGCACTTCAAAACGTTCGCATCAAAAGACGACACAAATGAAAACAACATGGCGGCAATAATAATAGTAGCAATAACAAAAAACCGGTAGAACATCGTGTCGGCGAAGTCACACAGCCGAAACACGAAAATAGCACTTCAAAAGCACAAATAATGACTGTGTTATTAATATTGCCGTGGTCGACTCTCTTCCAGGAGCAAGAGAGAGAGCTACGATAATGAAAATAATATCAAATAAAAAATAGAAATCGCAGATAAAACGAACGAAACATAATGTTTATAAGTGAGTTCCTGTATCTCGTTATTATGATAGAGATATGGAACGAGGTCGTTTAATTTGTGCTGTATGATAATCCCTACGAATTTACCCTAGAAGGTAAACAGCTGACGTTTTAATCTATGATTTCAATCTACGTTAGAACATATATAAATTGGATATGAAGCAGATTACCTTATTGTATCGATCCCGGGTACCTACTCGAAATAAACTCTACGGTTGCTTCTCAGCAAAGGCCCTTTGCTGTTTTAACAATACTGCCTGGTGTCACATAATATTTCTCACTCAGACGGGATGAAAAACAGTGTTTAAATGGGATTTCTTAAAAAAAAAAAGAAAAAGTAATTTCTAGTAGTAAAAAAACATAAGAAATAAGGGAAAATAAAAATCATCTCTACACGCTTTGCGTTTTTTCGAAAATGAAATAAAGAAAAAGTATCTTTTGAACCATTCAGTATATCATCCGTGTGTTTGGGGGGTCAACAAGCCTTAACCTTGCGTAAACCGTCTGCCGAATGCGACAAACGCACTGCTAACGTTAACCTTGACGCCCGTCATGAGTTACTACTGCTGGTGAATCATGCCCGTGCGAAATAGCGACAACTTGTATCAGGACAACAAAAGAAAAAAAAACTAACAGACAACTAAAATACTACGAACGATTGTTCGGTGACTGAAAAGACAATAATTCGATGCCCGGATGTATCCGGCGAGCCAATGAATTGGAGATACGGCGCTGGCGCAGCAAAAAAAAAACCCACTTTAATCCGTACAAATGAAAAAAGAAATTGGAGGATGGTTGCGTCCATGACGACGACGAGGATGACCGCGCGCTGCCGTGCTGATGACGAGGGCGACGAAACGCTCTTGCGCATTAACTAAACGAATAAGCCTGCACGTTTATGTCAAAGGCAAGTTTGACGGAAACTAACAGGAGCGATAGAGTTCAATTTACTCTGCCCATTTGTGTTTGTACG
Source organism: Varroa destructor (assembly GCF_002443255.2). Taxonomy (NCBI): domain Eukaryota; kingdom Metazoa; phylum Arthropoda; class Arachnida; order Mesostigmata; family Varroidae; genus Varroa; species Varroa destructor. The sequence continues at coordinate 4,780,525 of NW_019211455.1, forward strand.
ACTGTGAATGCTTCTGAATGTGTTTATATCCTTACTCGCATTCATTTGCTTAACAATTGGCCTGTTTCTATCTGTACACACGTAACAAAATCAACAAAAGGAAATTGCACCTATCATTATTATTACCGTTGATGTTATTACAATTACTTTATTCTACTCTTTTTTTTAATAGGCCAAAACAAAACCAAAGGAAGAATAATGAACGGATTTAACGAGAGAAGCGGAAATTGTTGCTACACATGTTTACCGACCTCTGTTTTAGCCGTAAAGCTTTTCCTGCAGCCCGAGGAGCCGATGCTAGTGTTGTTGGAACTCTCATTTCTCCATTCCCATTAAGCCATTATGAGTTCCTTCTATCAAAGCACATATCTATCCATGGATAGGTATTAAGAGTTGATTCGATACTGCTGCAACTTGTGTTGTCTGTGGGATAGTTTCTTCGGGTGGTAATTTTCTTTGTTCGCCCTATTTTCGTCTAAGTACACTGTGAAACCATCGATGAGCAATGTTCTGTACAGGATGCCCTGTCTTAGCTCTACCTTCATTATTTCTCCTCGTAACTACGAGTGACTTAGGGGTGCCACGTACCATTTTTGATAGACTTATTTAGTTTTCGTAACACACTACTTTATATTAGGAAACTCGATTTAGTGTATTTTACGCTTCTTTTTCGTTTCATGGCAAGAGAGTTTGCCACCGAGAAACCCTGTGCCGCGTATCACGGCGTAGTGTCGTTTGTTGCAAGTTTACTGAAGGGACGTGTGGGGGTGAGTTTCGAAGATGTACATATTGAAACAGTGAGATGAACTGAGGCATCCGTGCCTGATCAGAAGAGCTGATCGACATTTTCGCGACTAAGTAAATATCGTTATTTCCATCGCAAGCGGCGAGGGCGGAAACGTTTGATTGGAGTTGTCCGCTCTTTTCCTTTGCCGGGTAGGTATAGAAGTAGTTGAGTAGATTGTGCCTGCGCCACATACTACTTGTGCTGCTGATGAACAATCATCTTAAACAGAAACTTGTTCATTTCATAGCGAATCCTGCCATTGAACAAATAATAACAAACGCTGAAGCCGAAGGTTGTCAATAAGGGCATGCACACACGAGTTGTATGTACACCATTTCGATCTCCATAGAACTTCGTGGAGACTCAACGGTGTATGCACCCCAACTGCAATGCTGACGCTGCATTGTAACTACAGCATTTCTCGAATACTTCAAGTTGAGATGGATCGTGTTCCGAGTGAACTGGCACAAGTTTGCGTGACGAACTTTTTCATTGTTGTGTCACGATCGAATCGGCCTAGCCATGAGACAGGCTTTCTTCAGAAGCTTTTAGGATTGTTGACCTACTAATTATGCGGCAGTTTAACGTTATTTTTATTAGGGAATGGTACTGCGGTTTGTATCGCGACTAACGCATACACTCTACTTAAACGCATACACTCTAGTTACAGTTAACCGTCCTACCAATCACACTATTAGATATCTTTTATACCATATAAAACTAATGTGAGATGTGCATAAATAGATCAGAATACGAGTTCGTTTTGGTGTTTCCAGTTCTAGCGTCCATATATTTCCCCGAAATGGTAAGCAATTGATAGTTCTGTGATTGTTACCCAATGCAGTCATAAAATAACTGTCTCATCGGGTCACAATGAAATGCTACAAGGCCTCATTAGGCCTAGCTATTGTCAGTCACAAATCATTAGCTGCGTACCCGTCATTCCCTATCCAGCACAACCGTATGGCAAAGTTTGCAGCCTAAATAGACTTCGCTTGCGAAGAATATCATTGGGGTATGCCATCCTTTCGTTGTTGCATTAACCAATAAATGCTACTTCTTCAGGTAGGCAAGAACCTTTCAATCAATGGACTAGCAAGCAAACGATTGATCTGTGTAAAAACTATCGAGGTTGAAGACAATCATATCAGCTGAACGCTTTTCTACACCGGGATTCATCTATTGAACATATTATCCCTAATTTTAATAAGCAGTAACAAACGAACTCAGATCTAACATTAGAGGTTGATCTCGATTCTATTTTCTGTACGCGGCAAGGCGGCCTGACACAGAACGAATCGCAGCTAGTCTGCAGAAGCTCTGTTGCCGTCAGCAACTCGAATTTCGGTGCTCGATGTATGTATTACCTGTATGTATTACGTAGCTATCGTCTCCAATATTTGTTAAGATTATTTCTATTTATTGTATGTAAAAATAATCAATTTACTATTATTCTGCTACATTGCCCTTTAAATCTATCAATTATTGTTATAATATTCCTTCTGAACAACAGTACACGATTGACGTAAGCTAGAAAGGCCCGTTGCTTGGGATGCGACACTAGGCAACGTTGCGGGAACCTCGTTTCTTCATAAGCCTTGCCAGAAGAAAACATTGTTATACGACGTTTTTATTAAACTTGTGTGGTAGATACCTATATTCATAAGCGATCTATTTACGCACAACTATCCACGTATCGGTCGTTCAGCCATCCTGAAAAGAAACGTCAAATTTTCGTCGCTTCGTCATCATGGCTTGCATTCAACATGAAGGGAAGACAGATGATAGATTTGCTTCGCTGAAAACCCCCATGATTCCGCGTTATAGATATCACAGACCATGCTATACCTGAGAATCGCTTGCTTCAACACAGAAGAACGCGACGATTCCAGTGCTAAATTTCAAAAATCGTTAAAGATTTTTTGCGAGCTGGAATAACGCATTTTCAGAAGGCGGCGTTTAAGGTTTTGCATCACTGAACACAAGTGCTTATGAATTTAGGGCCCTGTATTTTTCGCTTAGGCTGTAACAACGCCCAGACGATTCTAAGACGTTTGATCAAAAAAAATCATGAGGGGAAAGTACACACTCTTGGATGGAGAGAAAAAAAAGTTCACTTTAATTTTAGCACTAGATATCATTTGTTTGGGAGTCGATTCAGAAAGTATAAACTCGCATGCTATTTTCGAGTACATGTGGAAAACGACCCCATTTATGAGTATGTGCCTGCGTACGCTAGGAATCAAATTATCTGATATCTGTGCAATGAGACTGTAATTTGAATAATTTTTTTATCTATTAAATTTACCTGTATAACTGAAAAACATCAGGTGGAAAAAAGGTAAATAAACATAAATATATAGTCACTCGAGTAACGGTTGCGTCTAATTAGGAACTCCCCAATTTCGATACAGAATAACAACACGACTATAGTTTTTTTATATTTTACCTATAATGTACTCGAAATTGCCTTTCTCTCCTTGCCAAAAGTAATATCAGCAATGCCGGAGTTATTGGCTCTTCTTCATAAACTTTTCGCTTCTCACTAGATCCCTCAACTACCTATGATTAAAAAGTTGATCATTGATAAATACATTTCGGTCCAAACTGGGCTTTTGTGTGTAGTTTTGAGTAGTAATATACAAATAAACGATGTGTACATGTCATCTTTAACGATTGTAACACTGCACACTATTTCCTATTAGCGTACATTTCAGACTCCTTTTTTTGATAAGCAAACGGATTTTGAAAAGGATGTCATATCATAATAACTACAGTTCAGGATATGATTCGCCTACGTACGGTCGTTAGACGTTCAGTACACATATCATAAAACGGTAAGCGTTTAGCTAGCTATACGATAGGTTTGGAATCGGCAGCCGTTCAACAACCAGATGATACTATCGTTAACAGTCTGCTCTCTTGAAGTGATTTAGAAGAATATCCCTATCCCTCATAGCGACTGACTCGGCTGAGGTAATATTTAACCCAACATGGATGGGTAGCTAAGTAAATTCCTCGTGTCTTGCCTCCATCAGCCTAAACACGCTAGTTGTTATGGCCAGCTATCCAGAAGCGGGCAGCCCAGTTGCTGGGATTCCAGCAATTAAGGGATTTTCGCCCTCGCTGCTGTTACTGTCTGAAGAATGTTCACTCATACGAACGAGTTCCAGCAAGTTACTATAACGTTTTAAATAAATAGTATATATCATGAGCGTGGTAATAAACTTAAATTCGTCCAGACTCTAAGCTGGCGGCGGCTTTTATAGCGTTTGATGTTCTGAATAGTTTCATCGTTTTGCTACTACGATTGACTTTACGGAAATTGTATTATAGCGCATAGTAACAATTACTTGGTATTAGTAACAATTATTAAGGTGGCGCAAGATGGCTCTAGTTCTGGGCCTATTCTGATTTGAGATAAGCGATTACCAGGAGCCAGTAATGACAAAAAAAAAAACACAAACTACGGCCGACCAGTCTCCTTTTATCCTTTCCATCGATGGGAGCCACGTGACACGCACGTATGATAAAATATATCGTCTAACTTAGTCAGTCGCTATGCTCTCGTCGTTGATTGATAAATATCGATGATTGATCTCAACGTATATTATTGTTGGGTTTCTCGTATTATGGTTACGGACCGTATCGTATTTTGTTACGCTATCGCACCTATGCCATATTTAAATATCTTCTCAGGGTTGAAATGACATCCGGGTAATAGTACAATAGACTAGTTTCAGCTAAAGCCAAACGTTACTGATAGTCACAGTCGGTTTGAAACGAGTTTCACAATCAGAGCCCATACGCAACGACGAAATCTGCTCGCGGAACCTTCTGCTGATACGTACACTATGACTATTTGTCTGTGAAGGATTGTTCGAAGAACAAGAGGATCGTCGTGTTTACGTTCACTGCTTGGGCTTTGCTAGCCGCGTTATGAGTGGGAGTTCGACAACCGGTTACAGACTGACCAGTTTGTCGCTTTTTGGTAATGTCGTCAATTTCACTTGGATATTCCCACTCATTTACTCATCCCCGCCGTAATGTACTTTTCGTCGTTAAGCGACGCGTCTCGCCAGCCGTACAGCGCGCAGAAGTTAGGCCCATCGTCAAAATTAATCGCTACACGTCAGGGTTTCTATCTAATTTCCGGCTTGTCGAGTAATTGTCACTTGTATAAGAGTCGTTCATAGTGGTAAATAGACAAAATGTTACCAAACGTAAAATAAAGCCCGCTGGTAAAAACCGACGTAGTTATTATATAGCGGTAAATACCTACCACCTATTACGAGCATCGTGGCTGTAGCGCTAGTAGCAATAGTAAACAATGGTGCCCATATTGAGAACGTATATCTATGAGTGTGATAAGAGCACAAATAACTTTCGATGAATCGATAGATCTCCCAGTATCCAATACGTATGACATTACGCAACTGGCAAAATCATAATAGTTAATGTGAAACGTAACAGGTATTGGTGGAAACATTTTTCGTGGCTGTCCAAATAGTGAATGGATAGAAGAATACAGGTTTAAGTGAAGGCCTTTTTTTTTCGAGAACATATTGTTAGTAGGCGGGCGGGCGATCGACCACGAGCACGAAATGCCATTACAAGGTTTTGAGTTTCGTAAACGAAATCTACACTAGCTTCGATTGATGATCTTATATAGCAATTGCAGCTTTGAAGCGGTACGTATTTACGTAAACGAGAAGTGATTTTAGTTGCGAGAATAGTCGTATGCCACCGCGTGTTAGAGAAGGTTAGATTCAACAGGAAGGCACTGCTTCGTCGTAATGCTGAAAGTCGATGATCTCTGGAGCAGCCTCTAACGACAATACTGGATGTAAAACTTTCAATATCTATTACAAGTATGTTGGAACGTGATGATGATTCTAGCGCGCACGCACGCACTGCCACTAAGAAAAAGGACTATATTATACCATCGCTGCTGTTTATTGTAGAAAGTCTGACGAGAAAGAACGACAGTGACCAACTGGATAACATATATAAATAGCTTACCGGACCGCTTCTAAAGCGCATTGCATAAAGATGCGCTATCTCCCGTGTGTCTGTTAGGTTGCAAAATATTACATCACTTTATAACAAAAATGACCTCTGACCTGGCGGATTCTGTGAATTATATAGGAGCATTTCTCCCAACGAATTATTTAAAGCAAAAGAAAGATCTGGGTAACGTGTTGACCGGTGAGCATTTAATTGATTCGTCAATTGTTCCCGCGGCGGGTAACGTGACACAGCTTATAAAGCGCCCGCTCGTTGACTGCAGTTGGATCATCAGTCCTTAATAAACGCCCTATATTAGCATCTGCACTGATCTTCAAGAATCCAAGTGATTCGATAGAATAGGCCTCCCTTAAAAGACAAATGATGAAAAAAACCCAGAAGATAATTTGTCACCTGTTCGCTTCGATTAGTCGTAAGATATTCACCCCCTTCCCGTCGTAATGATGACATTACAGAAACCTATTAGGCCTAAGTATATGACTCAATGATTGAGGTCGAATGGTTGCTCGTTCAGACGTTGAGGATCATCTAGGAGAGCTGTACCTAGGGCCGAATAAATTTGTCATATAGAAGTCAGGCAAGGAATATCGGTTTCAATCATACGTCGAAATGCAAAATTTATGGCGTAAATAAGAGCTTCCTCATTCACTTCATTATAATAGAACATTATAAAAGATTTCATTTGTTAGAGCACAAAAGGAGAATAAGAAAATATAATAAAAACTCTCAAACACGTTTCAGACACTGTCAAGAGAGTCCTGGTGCTGTCAGAGTGTATAGCTAAATACTATACTAACCTCAGCAGGTAGTAAAGTGTGTAACCTATCTACCATGTAATTATAATAGCTTTGATTTGTTTTTACAATATAATAACGAGCTACACTTGGGCATTTAATGAGCATACGCCATATTTTTTAACACCGTAATACGATTTTTTACATACGACATAAGCACTGCTTAAAAATGCAATTAGAAGCCAAATAACATATTTGGCGCTTGCTATAATAAAATGTATAGGTTTTCCCAAGACATCCTTGCAAGCTTACATATATACTTTTCTTTTATATAGCCGTTATAACTGTGCAGCGATGATCATCGTTTTGTGGATCCTTTTTGTGTCATTGCTTGAAACTAGGCTTTAAAGGCTACTTAATCAGGCCGTAAATTTGCTGCTATTGTTCGAATCCCGTATTCATAAGGGATTTGTTTTAAAAGAAAATTATATACTAGAATATCTAAGAGTGAACATTCTCAAAAGAGCTCATACTGAATCATGCTGGAGTACTAACTCTATTTAACGTCTTTAACGTTTCCATATTACTAGCAATCTTCCAGACCACAACATAAAGTCAATATCATGATTGTCTAGCAGTTCCTGATACTAAAGAGGGAACCCTATATGAAGAAGCTGCACGTAGATATGGCAAACTACACATGTACATATTTTGCAGGACTGTGTTGGTAACTTCAGTCGACAAAAACGACGACAATTATTCAATTTAACTGTCCGAGTACGCGGAGCTCGGTAACGTCTACTGCAGTCATAATAATAACCGTGCTAAATTATCGACACGCAAACATCATTGTGCCTGATCTTCACAAAAGGAATCAAGAACGCGTATACTGTCCCTGCCGTTTACTCAAAATCTTTCATACACCCCTTTAGCTTCTGTGCTCATCGACAGCTTGCACTCGCATTTCATTAGCTGATTAATGAGAAAAACAACACATTGACCGTGCGTTATGTCCTTTGCAACGGCCGTAGTAAAAGTGATTTAATAATGCTGTCAGTGATATATGCTCCGGCAGCACAAATAATAGCGTTAGAGCATATATAAAAAGATGAAGATGAAGAAATATAATGGCGGTGGCCATCCAACCTTTTCCGAGGACATCTGGCCTAATCTACTAAAGCATATTCTGTGCCCATTGGAACTCCTACTCTCACATCCCTGATCTGCCGACGAGGCTCGCTAAGCGTCTAGCTGCTGTGTCTTTGCTGGTAGCAGTCGGCCGCTGCTTATCTGCCGCCATTGTCCGTTCACTGCCAGCATGTTTGCGGTGAAGCTTCAGCGTAACTTTCTCTTTCGTGCGTACGTATTCAGATGGTCACACACACATCGATTTACACATTCACTCCCTGCAGCAGGAGCAGCCGCTGTCCGTCTGTGGTACGGCCAATGACGAGCATCTTGACAGACAGATAGACGGGCAGGCCCAAGGGAGCAAGCAGCTCACTGCTTAAACGCGATGCGCGATCGGTGCAGAGCAGAAGAGCTACGAGGGGTCGCCCCAGTCCAGCGAAACTCCGTCGTCTTCGTCGACAATCGCTGCGACGTTTGGTGCTTGTTCAGCGTTGTTCAAGCAGCGTTAGACCGTGTTCGCTACTGCGGCCGCGAGGCCGCAGGGTTCCAGCTGCAAGCACAACCGAGGGAGGATCGATTGGCCCCTTCTCCTTTCACTCCGCAGCTTCTTTTGGGCAGAATGCCAACCCTCTTTTGGATCGGGTCGTTGGACGACAGCTGCTCTGAGGTGCGGAGAGAAGGATCGAAGCCGCGGGGAGTGACAGTATGTGCGAACGAACATGTAAAGAAGCCTATCTTCCCCGTGGTGTGTCGGAACTAGACGCAGTGAAAGCGACGCTCCGGTATTCGGGCACCTCGATGGTAGCGGCGGCCGCAGCGGTGGCGCGAGCGAAAAAGGCACAGAAGCACGTTGCACCACATCGGGGCTACAGCACACGCCGTTAGGCAACGCAGCGCGCGGCCACAACGCCTTTTTACACGCGCAGCTAACCGGGCAGTGATTCTGACGAGAAGAGACGACAAGAACATCTTGGAATCACAACCGCTGCAGGCAAAGACATAAACTAAACACTTAAAGGCATATATGCACGAGTGATAAGTACTTTGCGCGTAGTGGTGATATCAGCGTATCTCGATATCGTTGTGCTCCTATCACAGAGGAAACTGTTGGAAAAATAGTGCGAAAGCTTGCGGACTTCCTAGCAATAAGCTCCTTGAAGGTGTACGCGATAGTACGAGGTACAGGATTGTGCAGGGACGTACCAAGCACACGATAACGCTCTTTGGGTAATTTGTGTCTTTCTAGTAACGGCTGTGTGTATCACGAGTTTTCGTGCGCTGTGTATTGCGATTAGTACCTGAAGTGCCGCTGGACATAAGGAAAAAAAAAACATTTTACTTAGTTATTCGTTGATTTCAGTTTCCTTAACCTACGAAGACCTTTTCAACACTTTGATAGCCGTGTGCCGTTCGACCTTAATTAGATTGAGGATTCACAGATTGACCCGTTAATTTTGGTAAGTTAGCATTAAGACATAACGCTAAGACAAAGTAGAGAACGCATTCACTATGCATATATTCATATATACATATATAATATATACATATATATCTTCCTTACTAAATTGGCAGTTATGGAAAGTAAAGAACTTGGCAATATCAGCGCGGGCTTGGTATCCGTGTAACTTTCCGCATAAACTTACTGAGTCCTTAAGGACAGTAAAAGTCCTGTAAATATGCTTGACCGATATAAGCAGCATGAGGCAGACCTCTACGAGTTTTATTTAAATTGGACTCAATTTTACCGCGGTGAGTAAGGTCAAACATTTTAAGCCAACATAAAGTTGAAGATGCTTCAATTAAGGTGTCCCTCTTGGTTGCCCGTGTTAAAACTATTAAGTCGTACCTCTGCGGCCGACCATTGACAAAACAGTTGGCGGGTATACGTACGATTGAGTAAAAAAATGCCTTGCGATAATTGGTCCTGTAGAAACCTTCATTTTAAATTTCGAATTACGCGATATTTGGAGGTAATCAGATTTCTGGTTAAGCAATCGTTTTGTAAGATATGTCCTTCGCTGCATTTTATATATATATACTTTACAATCCTTCCCCTTTAGAGAGAATGGATAGGTTGCTGTTCAAATATAACTAATTACTAAATAAACTACCTTGTCCAACTCATGATATTTATTTACATAACAGTAACCTCCTTTCCAATCAATTTTTTTTCAACATAGAAATTAAGCTGAAGGAACATAAAATTGATTTAGGATGACCCTTAACCGTTAACTGTTGTGCGCTTACTTATTGAATTACAAAAAATGCTTAGTTAACTCAAACTTAAGAAAACAAATGAATTCTCGGTTTTTTTTTTTTAATATTTGCCACTATTTACATGTTTCATGTGCCTTAATAAAAGTTCGGCCATATCAACTTTAACCAGGAAGTTGTATTCACTAAAGAATTATCAAACGTCAGCAATCGTTAGACCAAGATAGCGAGTGAGTGCACTTACGGGTGTTGAGATCCGCCAGCGTATTCAAACAAAATAACACGCAAATAATCCTGGACTATTTTCCTTTTTATTGTACTGAATCCCTTGCATTCATGCTCTACGCTAGATAAGTTCGTCTCGAAAGCACCCGTTACGCGTCCTTCTTGGTATGGAGACATTACGCATACATTATGCACAGCAGCCTGACCCGATCGTTGACCCGACAAGCAAAACGTTTGTTTAATGCCGTCAAAGTTACGCGAGCGATATTAGCGGGCCTAGATTTTATTGATTATTAAGTCAAGTTCGAAAGATAAAGAATGGATGGTATTATCTGTGCTTCTTCGGAGTGTGAGGAGTCTCAGACTATGGCCATGGAAGACAGGTGGGATCTGTTGAACGCGCATCGCTCTATATAGACCTCGATGTTGACACAAACGTGGACGACATAGGCAGTTCATTCTTTTGTCGAGAGTGTTAAATGTTTATACACAATCTTTATTGTCGTTGTTTAGTATTCACTACGTATTTTTATTATGTTTTATTTAACATCGCGAGAACTGCTAATGTATGTCATTTGTAATTTCTTAAAAGTTTATTGTACTAACTTCTATAGTTCTAAAGACAATTGCCAAAAGTTGTTGTGTTGTAGTTCTTAGTCATTACTTCTTTCACTACGATGAAAGTTTACGGTCAACGCTGGTACAATACATTGTTGTCCTTAAGGACATGGCATTTCTGTTGTGTAAATTAGGCGTACCGATGGATTGAAGTACTGCAATTGTCCGATACAAAAACGCACAGTTTATGACTGGCCATAGCGAGCAGTATCCGACCCAGTGCGTCGCCATTAAACTGGGTAATCATAAATAAACCGCTACGCCATATATACCTGAAGCTTTTTTATGGCTCAAGCGTCCGTGGTATCTTCTCTAATCACGGTGGGTTAGATGGCCAACAACAGTAGCTCGTATCGCCAGAAGATATAAACCCGATTATCTCGTAGGAATGACAAAACATTAGTTGTTAGGTATGAAGAGACTTATGCGCCACACAGCGTCGAGTTTGTTGCTGTTGTTGCTGTCGATCGATTCGAACCTATCATAATAAGCATTGGACAACTTGACAGTCAGGCCAACTTGAATATTTCTACCATTAGTCTATGAAAACACCTAGTATGTTTCGCAGGTTCTGTCCATTTGTATGCGAACTTCAACCTACGTATTAAAGGATATACATCACTCTCTAACAGCTGAGTCTATCGTCATCACGATAATATGCGACTAATCAGATTTACCTAGATTTCATCTCTGTCTGTCATCTGTCAGTAAAAATGTATTTCCTTAGGTAACGATGATTCCAGTTGCATATTCTAGCTTGCTTTGTGACAGCAGTGAGGTATACCTCTGCTTTTGTCTGCTTACCGGGTCTGTGTGTTTGTATGGGTGTTATAAGATTAGCATAATGTGATGGTGCAATTGGAACTTTGCGCGCTAACTACTACTTTTTCGCAATTAGTAACAACTGTTCAGGCAAGCCTTGTCTCGTCAGATGCCAAACGCCCCAACTTAGCTTGTCTGTCTGTCTGTCCGTCCATTTCTCGTGTTGCAGGACCCGTTCCGGTGATATTTTATCTTGTTACGCGACGTCGATCGCACCGCTTTCGTGCGGCTGATGCCCACTTCTGCTTTTACTGTAGCTAATGCTGCCACTGCCAGTCTGGCCGTCGCTGCCACTGGTGTAGTTTTGCGATATTCGACCTTTTTCGTTACGTTTTTCAAACACCACCGGCAGCGGCATTACATATATTGGCCTTAGATGTCGGAATTAGGCGACTCGGGTAAGGGAGAGTTACATACGTACCAAGTCAGCTCATGTGGTTCGCAGAGTCGTCTGCCGCCGCCGCCGCCGCTCAGCTGTCCGACCTTCCGTCAGCGTCTTACTTTGCTACCATCGCCGAAGCAATTGCCGTTGTCATTCCCTGCGAGTAAGTAGGCCACTGCCGCAGTGAATCGTTAAGCTTCCGAATGACATCAGACAACGCGTCTAATGCTAAGGCAGAAACAAGCAGCAGCAGTGGTACGTTAAGAACGCTCTAACCAATGCACGTGAGCCTATTTAGCCAGGTCCTACCATTGGTGCTATTGTTGTTGTTATTATCATAATTATAGTGACGTATCGGGCATAACAACAGCGATGGTAACGTGCGTACTTGTCTGTGACGCGCATTGTCGAATTGTGTTTCGGTGATGTTGACGCCTCGCCTGCGCGTTTACCATCAGGCTGCTTGTTTGTCAACCTATCAGCATATAGCGTCGTCAGTCACCACATGGCGTATATAACTATCATGGTGAAGAATTGGACGATAACTATTTTCAAAACCTTGCGTCGTGTTCGTGGCGTGATGCCCCCCATTTATAGCGGATGCATAGCACATAGTATTTAATTCACAGGTATTCTCTCAGCATATAAGCTCTAAACGTGGCCGCATCATGTGAACTTACTAAAGATAACAACGAACTTTCCTGCCAACTGATCGTACATGTCGGGGATGAAAAACAACTGTTGATGATGCGTGACGCCGAAAGAGGTCATGTCTTTTCTCTTAACGGTACAATGCACACCCCGCCGACTGTGGAAGCCTATTCTTTAATACGTACATAAACTTCGTTAGACGAAATATCGTTTTGAAGTGGGTGTGCCGTATAGACCATTAAGAGGGTCTGACCGTATCGGCGATGCTTCAACAATATAATTAAGCCATGTAAGATCGACGATGGCTCCTGTAATGGCAAACAACTTTGCACACAACGAATCGAACCATCGATATAGAATCACACACAAACGCATTAAACGATACGTGGTACCGTATCAGAAAGTGACGCGCCGATTTGTGTAATGACAACTGCGGTGCCATTCATGCCTGACGACTTGTTGGTGTCGGTGCGTTTAGTTGGACGCTGACGGGCAAACAAATCCTTCGAAATGTTTACCTATTCATACGATTAGTCTTCATTCTTCAGCGGCCGGCTGGCTGGCTGGCTGGCTGGCTAGTTTAATTGAAGTCAAATATGAAATGGCATATATTTAGAAACGCTAGTTTCGAAAAAGCAACCACAAAAAAACATTGGCGATCGGTATACCAACTAAAACATAATTACTTCGCAGTGATACAGTATTAACAGGCAAACGTTCAATATGGCTCCAAGCATTAACATTATCATATGTAATTCTTGTTTCAGCCCTTTTATCTTTTAGTATCAACAGTAGTATTATATCCCTGGGTGAGCGTGGAGTTTTGCCCCCAGTCACGTTCGTGACAGACACCTACACCGTTTTATCATCCATTCAGTTTCTCTTTTAACTTATAACCGCGCCACTAAAATGAGAGTCAATTACACCATTTTATAAAAATGTTCATGCATATTTCATCCTGGCCTACGTCGCCTGGTTCTAAAGAAGGACGGTAAAATTCGAAGTTGCTAGTGGATGGCTGAATGCTATCAGATGTTTATAGATCTGATAGTCATATGTATAGCTATCAATAGATTTCGTTCATTTTACGAAAGACAAGCTCTGCCAATACAATATAACAGGATGTTAGTCAAATCATCATTAGCGTCATGTTCACATTACCCCTGAACTTGACGAGCCTTCGCATTGAGCATCTGTTACCTAATAATTATGCAACGATCTGATGCCGCCAGAGATCTGCTGAATTCTATATGGCTATAGTTTATTAGTGACGTATCAGGAACACGTAACGCAGTGCTCCCGCAAATAATATTTTAATGAATAATGAAGCTCAATGTTTTTGGAAGGTGGAAGAACGGCCACATTTTGTTTTTCGAGGATTAGACGACAGCTAACGACGAACTAACTTCCGCCCAAAATGCTTAATAAATTTGCATAAGGAGCATGGAACAGTGGGATTAAACCATAGCGTTTCTTTGCATCCCAAGCGAACTAACCTGAGCAATTGAAACAAAGTTAAGAACTTATTCAAGTGCTAGCTTTAATCACGTGGGCTACAGCCCGCCGTTTTAGCGGCGATGATTAGAAAAATTGGCCGGAGAATCGCAGATAGAGATAACACTGTCTTTCTCAGTTGTATCACAACAAATCATCGCGATCAGATGATACGATCATGTGGGTCGATCTATATGAGGAGGAAACACTTGCACATGCCAAAGCAGGTGAATAGAAGTTCGAGATGACAAACTTTGCAATGGATTGCATACGACGCTATTATATATATATATATTCTGCTAGACTGTTACAAGCGTTATTTTGTTGATTAACGTTACAAAATTTGTACGTAGAATTCATCTCGAACTAGTCTGGAGTCAACTAACGGCACTCATTTTTTACCCAGTTTCCGCATTTTCGGTATTTGGGTTACAATGTGAAATGCTAGCCCTGGCAGATAGAACCTCTGGGCTAGAACTCTGCTTTTGCGAAAAACCTCTTTGGTTGCGGCAATACTGTCTTGTCCTTCGCGTTTTTACACCTGGTTACCTTCTCGATGGTCTTCAACTCTCTAGTCTTCATTCTTAAAATGTTTATACCATTCACGCGCTGTCAGCTTTTGCTCCGAACTTTCTTGCTCATATTCTCATTAATCTTCGATGAGTTCCCATGCTATTGTGGCCTTAAAGGAATCAAACAATGACCAATTTAGCGCTGATTTTTGAGATCATAAAGTATTTTTTTCTGAACTCATTTCTTCTGGAGTAAATTGACAAGTGCCTAGAAGAGTATGCATTTATTAGCCAAACTTTGTTTGTTACTGGCGCCTAGTTAAAAAGTTATTCAGTTTCAAAATTCACCGGATTCGCTTGTAACAGGCTAATATTATAACGTGCATCGTGCAAATAGATCGATGATAGTCACATTGCCGTACCTCGAAAATTGTAAGTAGTATGATATATCTCGACTTGAGAGGAGCCTTTAGTACTAGAACATTTACTTGAACACATTAACTAAGAATCACCATTAACGTGGCAACTTTTTTATGTAAACAGGTCGAAGTTGAACTCGTAGTTATATGGAACTATTCTGTTTGAAAGTTTTCAATAAGTTTACGTTGAGACATATTTTCATCTAAGGGATGCTTTCGTGGACTGATAGTCAAGTGCCTATTTAGCAGAGAAAGACGGTCAATCTAATTAACACGTGTGCTGTCTATTGCATCTTCCACTTTTGTAATGGCAGTGGGTATATATATTGATGCCAAAGCCACACTTATTATGGCATTCTAACGCTAATGAAAAAATAAACTTACATTGCCAATAATAAGTTAAGCGCGTCACAAGCTTTGTCACAAGGGCCTTATCGACTGAGCAACCGTGGGACTGGATTTGATTATAAATTTGGTCCTATGATTTGCTGTTAGTCAAGTGGCTATTTTCCTTGCTCTTTTCCTTTGTCTTCCTGTTCCGCTCAGTCCGACAACCTAAACAGCTCATAATTAATCGTCTAATTATCTTTCTACTACTATTAACTGTGTTGTGGATGTTGTTGTTAACAGCGGATCGCTCTGAGGTAACACAGTGACGCACAGACGACCGCTAGTCAGCAGACAAACAGAAGTAACGCCCAGGCCTGCAAAGGCAAAGGAACGTAGAAAAGATTTGACCGATTTTTTGGTTCCTTGTAACGATCTGCAGAATTATCTCTATTGTTCCGTTTATCACCATCGCTGACCGTCACCACAAACGTTGGGAACTATTTATCATAACATGACGTAGCGTGAAAACAATATTTGCACTAATCCGATCGGCAACAAGGGTTAGTGTTTGTCGGAGCTGGGGCTTGCGGCTTGATTGGACCGCCCGCCGAAACGTCGTGCAGATTCCTATCATTATGTAATTGAATCAATCATTATGTCATTAATATGAAGTAAATATAATTGAATACTGATAAGGGCACGTTCCTCCTGCCTTCGTTCTAACAAACCTCAATATTTGCATATTTCAGTTCCATGAATATTTAGTAACAAGCCAGTATAATTATATAATAACGCAAATAGCTGCCACTTAAATTATCTTTTTGTGTGCTAAGAAAAAAAAGATTTAAAATTGCCTTTAACTTATTTGGAAAGAGACAACTTACGACTAACTAAACCCAATGTCGAACCCAGTGAATGTTGTCGATTGTGCACTGTTTTAACTCGTTGACAAAGAAGAAAAAGCACACCCCGCAGCTATGACTCGAAAGGTAACACCACATGGAATGTTTCAGCGATACTGCTTCTACCTACATGGTTTGCCCGAAAACAATTCAGCTGAGCTTGTATCTTGCCCCTTCTAGTCTGAACATTCTTACATATATTTAAAGCGTATCGTAACCTATATGAACTACTTTTAAACGCATACCATATGTTAGTATGTCGTATGCGTTATTTAGATGCATCCCTACGTATCTGCTACTGAAAGAATGGTCACAACCTGGGACGTCCAAAGCAATTTATTTTGTTTACTGT
This sequence comes from Varroa destructor, assembly GCF_002443255.2. Classification (NCBI taxonomy): domain Eukaryota; kingdom Metazoa; phylum Arthropoda; class Arachnida; order Mesostigmata; family Varroidae; genus Varroa; species Varroa destructor. The sequence goes on from NW_019211455.1 coordinate 4,797,126, forward strand.
TAAAAGTATCCATAAAAATGACGGCATCCGTTTACCAAATAGGTCGCGAGTACGGCCATGCCATGAGGATTCTCCACGTAAATCTATTATATACGGTGATGAAGGTTTGATGCCATAGAATGATCAGCCAGTTTCAGGTGCTATTTCCTTGACGGCTGCTTGTTTGCATTGATAAACACAATTGCCCTGGTCTTCCAATCGTGGCTATTAAACTGATTAATCAGAAGACAACGTGGCATCTTATTTTATCAATTTGTTATTCGTGCGTGTGAGTATACGCGTGAGGCTATTTTAAAGGGCCTCTTGTTAAACAGTGTGCCCTTTTGACATGAATGATGCGCAAGGAGTGCCGCTCCTTAGAGCGACGCACAGGAGGGCGTCAGAGGGGCGTAGGAGTGTTTGTTCTCGTGTACTCTAGAAGGGCACGCGAAATGCACGTCAGGAACACAATTTGTGTGCAGTAAGCGGGTGGGCGGGCGAGCGAGCGAGCGAGCGAGCGAAGAATTCGCAGACATTTCCTCTTGACTTCACTAAGTACCATAATCTGAATTGCATAAATGTTTGAATCTGTAAAAGCTCAAATTTAATTAACTGATCTAATATTTTTGACGTATATATTAGGGATCAGAGTAGGGTTTTAAAGAATAATTGCAAGATATATCGCACTTTGCCGTTTTCCATTCGTCACAGCTGAACGAAGTGGATAAATATGCAACCATCACAACTTAATAACACTTTTATATGAACGTATTTCAAACGCTATCTCAAAATGTTTATTTGCGCAATAATAAGCAATTTTATAGTTGGATTGTTTTCTAAAATTCTAATAATTAGAGAAATAAGATGTAACCAATGAAGGATAAATTTAGAGCATCTATAGGCGACTTCTTTGGAGTGCTGATATTATCCCCGTTCACAGTATACATGCTTGCATGCGTTTTTCTTTTCACCATATAATGGCACGTGAAATCTCTAGCGATTAGATGATTTTACAGATCAATAAACGGACGATCAATCAGTCGACCCGTCGTTCACTCATTTCAGGGTCCTGCGGCTGTGCGTGTCAGTCTGCCTTCGGTGTGAATTCACGATAACACGCGGATACAGAGAAAAAAACACCGAACGTCATTACTAAATAATCTGGCTTCGTAATTTGCTTTCATCGTGGTCGCTGTGCTACCGCTATTGAAGCGAGCGTCCGCATATACTGCCGGCCATCTTGTTCTAGCCGGTGACCACAGGCAAAGATCTTTTTTTTGCGTTAGCCCTGATAAGGGCAAAGCGACGCAATCGTCGTCCTGCTGTTGTGGTCACCTATAATTTGATTTTTTCGAATTATGTATAACAGATAACTAGATATATAGGTTGCTTGTTCACTCACACATCTCAATGGGCAATACTCGCAATATCATGGGTGGACGGACTCAGGTAGTTTACAGATATGGCTATGGATGTTACATATATATAAGTGACTTCTATATCGCTGTGATCAGAGTAAAGGGGATTGTAGCAAAGAAGCATCGATCTATTTTCGTTCTGTCGTTGTCTCAAGTAAAAGAAACCGTAGCATAACTGTAAACAAGGCACACATTTTCGAAAAAAAAATCGATTGAAATCGAATTTGATAATATTATTATTACTATTACGGTTATTACAATGCTTAGCCAATATACATTTGGCAAATTAGCGTCTTGATGCGAGTGACTGCGCCCGCCGGTGAGGGCATATATGTTTATATGCCAGCGGCTACGTTCGCTCTGTGCATGTCTGTGAGTGATCTGCTGGATTTAGGTGGACGACAACCGAACAAACAACCTTGTTGCGTGTAAATGACAATGAGGTGTAAGGGGGGTGCTTGAAAATGGGGGGGGGGGGGGGCGGCGGACATCAAACTGCTGAAGTCGTGAACCTGGCGCCTTGAAGCGCCACGAAGACGACACATTATTCTATTTTGGCTCAATACCCCGTGCTTCATGCGCTTCCTAACTAGCTTGGTCCGTATCAAGGTAGATCGCTCTCACTCAGCCCCTCTCTATTCCTTTATAAGAGACTACTCATACAAACAATCTCATACGTTACATGGGATGCAAAAATCACACGTGATCATTTGCGGAAACATAGACTGTTGTTGTCGTCGTTGTTGGCGGTAACGGCAGCCCCAGGTGACTTTGAGAGCTTGAATGATATCCGCATCTTGTAGAATAACAACAAATCCCGCATCAACGTTTCAGCGGTATCTCGTTCCTTGAGCGCTTCATCAACTTGGCATATTGGATCAATATAAAGATACATCGCTGCGTATCGAAAGTATTAACTAAGGATTTTCGTATTTTACTTTGTGTTCAATACGCAATACATAATGGCTATAACTAACCTTCAATTACAATACAATAGGAAGAATGATTTTTGTCGGAATGATTTGCATCGGACATAGGATGTAGGTTATTGCTTTATTTGGCTGGCTACGTAACTATAAGAACTATAAACTATAGTGAACTGTTGACGTTCGCCTTTTTTTCATTCATATTTATTTAGCTGTACAGGTTGGCACCATTTCTCGACAACTGACAGAGCATCCGCACACATAGCAGATATAACTCTTTGATTAGTAATTTATCGAAATCGTTCGGGTATAGTAACAAATATGAAACGTCAACTTAATTACTCGCTCTGCATTGTCGCTGTTCATCATGACGGGCATGTTCCAAAAAGCTCTCGGCAGTCAGTGTAGTGATTGCTATTATTATTCTTCAATCAATGCTTACTTTATGGTACATAAAATATATGCTGCTTTGTCACACAGTGGTACTTCGTTTCTTTTTATTTTACCTAAACAGATGATATCTTCTTCCGTTGTTGCTCGCAATTGTCTACCGTGTTACGGCTGCGGGCCTATTTTCGACCCCAAAGTCCCGCTAGCTCAGTCGTTTCTTATGATGCGCGAATCTGAAGTTCGCCAGTAAACCCCTTCGATACGGCCAATGCTGATGGGGCTAGTCATTGCATCGTCTCACTTGGGATTGCGTTTGTTTTTACCACAAATTTCCTGTTGAGATCGGGACGATAAGTTTGCTGCGTTTGTCTAGCTGGCAAGGGGTTTCCTATGTCCAATTTCGCACGAAATTCACGAAAAGAATGACGACAAAATTATACGAATGCTAAGTATTGATGCTAGCACTAGGCCTAGAATCTCAAAATTAACTGTAGTGGAAGAGAATCGCTGCCTGTGCAGCTGTCAGCAATGGCTTCGTCGCCGACAGTCGGATGATGCGCCAGATGTCGATGAAGTTGCTGGAATCCACCGCTGATTCAGTGATGTTTCCGTAATTTCCTTCGGATTGACCTAAATTTATAGACTGATACAAGTGATTTTGTATTTTTTTTTTTGCTAATATAAGCTAAATTTTTATGTAACGGTTCCGTCATTAATAGTACTGATCTTGTAGAAGCGGCACGTTTTCATATCTACCAAACCTGAATGCTATGATCACTACCGATCAATAGCGATCGAAGGTAGCGATCTATTTCCATATATGGATATTGGCCTTTTCCGTTATTCGATGTTGCACGTATTGTACGTGTATACACCCCTGGAAGAATTAAGCGGCCATCGATGTCTGAACCAATTCTGCAAGCACCAAATGAAACCGGACGCCTATATCTACTGCCGGCTGCAGGAAAAAAAAAGGTGAAAATCATGGGTGCGTCGTACACAAATGGCGACAAAGATTTTACCCCTTTCTTTTGTCCGCACTACGATGATAAACACAGGACATTTTGACAAACAGACCGAAGTCGAACAAAATTACCGAATCGCTTTTCGTACTGAGCCATCCCGCAAGCAGGATAAACAGATCCTTCCCTCCTGCCTATCGTTGTAACTGACAAATGTTTTAGTAGAATGGATTACAGATAACAAGTCAACACATGGTCGTCGTATATTTAACATCGTATTAACGATAATGAACGGATGATGGCCGCCGCTGCGCGCATCCTATTGACAGGATATGTTATATCTAACGCAATTGTCCCGTGTTGTTTCTAGTTAATAATATGTATACATGATACGTAGCTATCTGTTAAATTTCCGAATCCGCCAAGTCGGCCGTGTACCATACGAATGATTTCGGAATAGGTAACTGCTGTCATCCTCGTCGCTCGCTAGAACGAAATTAAAAAAAAGCGACAGTCTTCGTTTTTGCGCAATTTTTCATTCCACAATTTGAAGATGGGGCAATGCTGATTGGTCCCATTCTAACTGATTTACTCCTCTCCGACGTTGCCAACAAAGGCTTGATCGTTGCGGGTAGCTTGCGTGTGGTGCTATAAATGCAAACGTCAGATGTAATCACGTTCTCATTTTTGGTTTTCACGCCATTCCTATTTTTTTGTGTTTGTTGTTTTTGTCGCTGTTATGGCTTTTCCAACTGGCTCATCAATTGGCTGAGGAAGGAAGGCAGCTGCAGGAATTCGTTTTTTATTTGCCCTGTTGTCAGACGCTCAATTTTTTGGCTTTCCTTCTTAAATTGTTTTACCGTTATTCGACATTGAGCTGGTTGGAAACACCTTGTTAGTTCGTCGCGAGCTGTTTAAGATACGTTGGGTTTGTTTTGTATTATTTCGGTCCAGTGCTCCTTCCAATGTTACTTTTGAATCATGGAATATTTTTCGCCCGTTCGTGCGTCTTTCACTCTTACCGTCCTGAGATCCTTGCTACTGAAATAATTGCATTTGTAATCTGCACGCCTTTCCTCCATTTGGGATCAGGACTGCTCAAGTACTCCTGTCAGCGTGCTCGTCACTGCGCTTTCGTAGCTGACTCTGACTGAAATAGCTGGCAACCGTCTGCACTAGCTTTCGATCTCGCCTTTTGACAGTTCTCAATCACTCAGTCGCGCGGTGAGTCAGGAAACGCGTTAATATAACGTAAACAGAGACAGGCAGAAAGATATACAATACGGGCAGGCCACACGTTCATGTCACGGATCGCGGCAAGTAAAGGTGGAAACAGGTGGCTCCCTCTGGGCACCGTTTCTCCAAATATATCCCATCGCCGCCATGCGTATGCTGCTGAGTATGTACGCAATAGATCGTTACTGCTTACACCTATACAATTATCCTTAAGTAAGCTTTCTTTTGATCAGACATGTTACCTAACTAGCTAAGTACCATTTCCGGTTTTAGACCTCGTTACAAGTAATTTCGCTAATTGTACAAATTAGTTCTATTTCGAGATGGTATAGATCGAAACTAAATATCCTGGACTAATGCTTGTTACAAGTGAATTGTACTACATCGCTGTTACGCTTAGCACCGGACGCCATTTCGGATATACGGTTATAACTTGTTTTGTACAGCGTCGATATTCTTCCTCTGTGATTTGATCTTCCGCTGAGCTTTGATTGACAAGCGCTGGCCTATTTTTCGAGCACGATTACACTACGCGGCGACAATGAAGACAGATCATAACCTTTTTTTGGTCATTGGCCACTTCAGGACAGGATGAAAACGGACGACTGATTATCAACATATGATCGATTTCCTTACTGTATGTGTGTGCGAAGGATTAGCCGTAACTAACAGTGACGAAACGATACAAACAATTTATTATTATAACAAAGATTATTAGCTATACATCTAACAACATATGGCACTCGTACACAATATACTAAGCCATAAGATTTCCAAATCTCCGATTCATTCGTTTGCGTGATCTCTTGCCATCGCTGACTTTCAACTTACCTGCGAGACGTATCCATTTTGCAGAATGAATAGTTAATATATATTTTTCGTTGGAAAACTACTTCAAGCGCGTCTCCAAACGATGATCTACTACAGCATACTCACAGGTGAGCTAGACAAAAGTGTATTTAATTGAATGTTTAATATAAAGATCAAACGAGCTGTTGGAAGTAATTGAATGTAAACGTTTAAGCTTTCCAGTCTACATCGGTATATCTCAGCTTATAATATGACTGAGTAACGCCGACCGCCATGAGAAAAGTAGTCTAGTTGAAGATGATTATCAGATGATTTAACTAATAGGTCGCACCTGTCTTCCGCTGACATAACGGAAGCTTTGTATGTCGGTGATATAACCGCTGCAGAGCTGACCTTGTCGTATTTTTCGCACGCTTCCACCTTCGGTGACGGCTTGACAGTAGTGATCTGAGATGGTAACCCCAGACCCCTACCGTTTAGCGTGGGAAGGGGGTCTGGAGACAGCGGCATTTTGTGCACGGCGCATCCAGACGTACGGCGTCTAGCTAGACGGTCAGTCGTGCTTTTTGTAGTGTCGGAAGCGGTGTGTTCGTGACCGGATGCTTTCTGGACGAATGGAAACGATACGAGTCAAAAGTTTTCTGATAAATAGCGTGAAATCGGTTGGTCGGTGGGTCGTTCACTTGTTTGAATCTCCACTGGCCCGTATATCCACTTACCGTCGAAGATTTTCCGGCAAGCTGCCAACAGCTAAAAGCTTGTAACAAACACATTGCAAATAACAGGTAGTAAAAGATAGGCCGCCGGTAAATTCGCGTGGTTATTTTTTGCACGAAATGGTGACGTTGAAGTGTGCGTCGACTTTTTTTTTGCTCAGTTTAATATGTTGCTTGGTTTAATGCGTTGTATCATCTTAAAATAAAAATGTTTGCACATGTACATGTATGATTTTTGCCATCAGTTCAGGCGAGAAATACCTTTTAAATTAAAAACTAGTCTCGCCTGCCTTAGACGCTCATGTAAAGCTAGGGGAAAAACATTGTTTTGCACAATTCTTATCACATGGTTATTTTCAAGTGTTTTCGTGAAAGAAAGATTGGCAATTTCTGAAAGCTGCGTACGATGTTTATATTTAGCGGGTGTTCATGTGAGGTGCGCTCCATTGACATACACGAGGCGCGGACCACTCGATCCTAATATTTAGGACGCAAATATATATCGCAGAATCCACTACGATGCAGTATTTTCTGTGGTAATTGAGAGACATGAGCGATCGCAAGACTCGCATCCTTTAATCCCTAATCTTCGCCGCTATGGGCATCAGGAGAGAGATGAGAAAGTTCTCATACACTACAACAACGTTACAATAAACGGCTGACATATTTCTGAGACAGTATCGAGCGAACTTAATCACTGATAGGTTAGTTGTGTACAAACGCATTAACTCAAATAGGAAATCTCATAATTACTTAGCTTCGGCGTTTTCTTATCGTCTTTAACAGACAGACATTAGCACTCGATAAGTTCAGATCTACTGGATTAAACTATTATGTGCCAAATGAGTAGGTGCTGAAGTCAATCATTCGTTGGATAGATTTTGATTTGGGGAGATTGAATAAAAGTCGGATGAGCTGGAGTATCTATCTGGCTACCACTTAATGTGGCCGTTTTTATGAAATATTGTACACCTGATGTTATAGCTGTAATAAAATTAGGCGATAACGACATATAGTGCCCAGGGCACAATAAGGGCATGCCCGATTATATATATATATATACGCTTAGATATGTCATAATATATGCTTGGTGCAACTCAGGCTTTCGTTATATAGGCTCACTTGGACGCTTCTTATTCTTTTCTCGGTAAGTAGAAGTTCATTGCGGAAGTTTCAGCGAAGACTCACAGATCAAATAGCTTCCTGCTAAAGGAACAAAAACTTGGCGACTCCATTTAAAATCGTTGCCGCGTATAAAACGAAACCTCGGCCGAATTTCACCAGCAACGAACGAATTATCGTTGCTGCAAAGGCAATTTTCTCAAGAAGGCAAACTTTGTTTGTGCTGCTATATAATACATTGTTGGCTATACATGCAAAAATATTTCTACTTTCGTATCTATTATATGAATATATAAAAGCATTTCTGTGACTAGTGTTCAGTTTATGTCATTTTAGTAAAAAATCATGGCGGCCAAACAGTTTCTCTTGAACCTGTTTCACTTTCTTAGTCTCAAATATATTGTTCCTATTAGTATTACAAAAAGAAAAAGTTAGTTAATTATATATTAAGAAATCGTTCTAGAAACCGTGTTTTTTGGCCCGTTCGTTTACATGAGATCATATATTGAGAGGAGTAAAATAATGCCCACTTTTCCAACCAAGCTCATCACTACATCACTGTACAATAATACTTATAACATGAGTATCATTAGAAGTTACGGGCACAGAAGTTTAGGTGGATGTTATGCTGCTTTTTTACATCATTTACACAAAAAATTGGTCGGCAGTTAACTGAGAAAAAGTTCCCAACTAATATTGTTATTTAGCACGAGTTCGACGTAGAAGAAATGTGTGGGCGTTGTTTGTGATTGTGCGAAAATGTTTCCAATGGATGGATGTTGTTATACCTTTAAGTAAAAATGATGTGAGGAGTGTTGCTACAATACTTAAGAATACAATTTTACACGTTGCCATAAAAAGCGAGAATGGGGCAAATCAGACGCAACTTCAGCTGTGACTTTTTGAGGAGCTAAATTTCGAGCTATTTCAACGGAAAAAGGCTAATTTCGATCGATTTCTATGAATGCCATCGTTCCGTCGTACGGGTTACTTCGTTCGAAGAGGTTTTCGATTTTTGTAATAATATACTTATTGATGCCTAAGAGCGCTCGATCGAGGTGGTCATCTTCATTGTTTCTATGAGCTGTCAACAGCCGCAGCTGAGTGTGGCAATTATATATAGTGAACAAACAGACCGCATATAACAAAAAAACAAAGCAGTCATAGCATTGCAACGTTGTGTAGAGTACCCCCCGATACCTCAGCGAGTAAGCACGCACGTCATATTACTTGTTTTATAATGATGCTACAGAAGGCTGACTTGTATTACTAGAGCTGGGCGTCAGTCGAGGCAAACGCAGCTATTTTAAAATCAACATTAGTATCGGTAACGGTTTTATGGAACTGGTAGATTCCGTAGAATTACAACCTGGTTGTATAGTATAACATAAACAATCAAATATGCAAAGTGTTATGTACTAACAGAACAGGCAAAAACAGACGGCAACAGCAGTAGTAATTTTTCATAGCGATAAATTAGCTAACCTGACCCTGATATCCTTGGGTAACAATGCTCCGTCCTCACTTTGACCGAAATCCAGGTTTCGACGGCTGCTTTCATGTCCGTAAGACCAAATCGATTAGTCTAGATGCACTTACCTTTGATTCGTTAGAATACAGTACAAAATACGGGATGAAAATAATAATATTATTATAGCCAAGTTACGGAAATGGCATGATTATGAAGATGTGGAAAAGTTCTCGTGGCAATTTGCCTATCGTCCTGATATCGAGTACGAGCATCTACAATATTTCGATGAATGAAGCATCATTATGCGTGAATGCGAGGCTTAGATGAAATATTCTTTTTGTATACCTTAGACAAATGCTTGAACGGGAAATAGAACCTACCCAGACTGAATTGCTTTTGTTACCCAAAGGCACGTTGTAGTTAATATTTTTTTTTCTATTTTCAACAACCCTTAACGTTCGTCATTAATCTTCTAGGAATGCCCCCCCCCTTGGGAAATCAAGCGGATGACTGATAGCTGATGATAACTTACTCGCCTATAGTAAATTCAGTCTTAGCCTAATTATTATCCAGGCGCTACTTTGTGAACTAGAGCTATCAGGAAACGCTCGTCAGAACAAAGCAGAAAAGTATATTTACTAACGTCCTAAGATAGTCAGTCGAGACTACAATAAGCAATAGATTTTTCTAACCCATATATCCTGTAACTCTAAGTAGATAACGCACCGTCCCCTTACTGGTGTCCTCTACTAGCTGTACATCAATTTGTCTGTTTTAATTGCCACGTTAACGTGTCTGAGGCAGGATATGTCGATGTGTTGTTACTTCGTGAGGGAACTCTGCGAAGGCATGGGAAGACCCGTTGCAACTCTCTGACTAATGTAACAAACAAAAATCGCCGAAGGTTCGCGTCTTGTTGACCTAAGCGTAAGAGGGAATTTCAAATATACAAGTGGTATGATGGTGTATCTTGCAATTATTGTCATTGACAACGTACGCTTTAGGATAAGACCAGAAGAGGGTTGAGAACCCAAGAAGTGGACCCAGGAAACTGGCGAAGTTCCGTCGATGCGGCTCCTGCCGCTGACGTGTCGGTATCAGCGGTGCTACTCATAATTCTGCTGTGATTGCTATTTCAAGTGAATAAAAGTGGAGTTTCCTTTATTCCCATGAGAGTCAGTGAATATGAAAATAATCGCTGTGATAGTTTAGGCTATTTATTGGCTTTCGGGATGGCACACGGTGTTGTATTGATTCTCAGATGGGCGCATTTCTTCATTGAGCCTCTATTGTTGTTGTCAGAAGAAGGCAGCGACAAGGTATAGGGGGCGGCGTTGGTGATGGTAACAGCAATAGCACTAATATACCCATCTGAGCCCAAAAACTGCAGCAGCAGCGCCACGCGTGACTGGGTCAACAGCATCTCATCTAGTTCATGTTGGAATTAAGTTGTTTCTACGGAGACTGGTGTACATTATTCGCTGCTGCTGCGTCGGCTACCGCTGCTGCTGGCACAATGAACTCTTTCGGATTGTGGGGGTATCAGGCCAGTTGTTTGACGTCGGCGTCGTCAATTGATTAGCTGGATAGCGGCTACAGCGTCAGACTCAAGCGGATACGCTTTGAACCTCACAAAACGAGCAAGGTATTAGCTAGAAGTTGGACATCCGTTGCAAGGCCGAGCCCTGATCCTTCAGCGCCAGGGCGTAGAGTGATGATCGCTTCCTTCAGCAGCAGAAAACATAGTCTATCTGTAGCGGTAGAGTGAACATTGCAACGATAATTTAGCCGTAACCGCCATTGTCCAGCGATAACAACAACCGTATTATTATCATTATTATTCACCACGCCTATGGGAACTGCGGTCTTTTTTCTACAAAGAAATATATCTATGTTTGTCCGTTATTTGCTATCATTTCTACCTAAAAATATACACGTTGTTCTGTCAACCTATTGTTAAGGTCATTAGCTTGCTCAGTTGATTGTGACTGACCTAAGTATAAAACTATACAGACTGTCGGGGTCTGTCTTTTACCCCATCTATAAAACCACTCCCAGAGAGGTTTGAGCTGCGCTGAAATATAAATATTGTTAAAATAAGATTGGATAATTTGAATATAATAAGCTTTTCTGATACCATGTTAAGTTATTGCCACAGCTATGACAAGGTGGTCTGCGTCGGTAACGAGTGATATGTTTAGACTAAATATGTTTGTTATCATATTTAGCGACTCTGCAGTAAATACGTCATTGTTTGATTTCTATATAGACCTGTATCCATTTGTACTACCTCCTAATTTCGAACTAGTTCCTACTTTCTAGAAGTTTTCTAGGTTCGCAGGTCTGGCCGTCCCAAAATGATCTCTCATTGGGGCGAATTGAGCTGATCTTTTGTGGGTCGCTAGAGCTCCATCCCGAAAACATTTTCACGGAACATAGAGCCGATTAACCATGTTGTTTTTCGTTTTTAGTAAAAATTTTGCTTTTTCCCCATAGGGCGTAATGTAAAAATCGACGGTAGACGCCCCTTTTTCATTTTCCGTCTTGGAAGACAACGCCGTACTCGTTCACAAACATCTCGACGACCACCAACATCATTCGCGCTTATATAATCATTAAATATATATTTTTTATGGAAATTGTATTGCGTGACAAAGTGTGCTTAGTTTGTATTGTATCGCGAATTGTATTGTGGAAGAGGTTATTAAGTTTGCCCTAAGTAAAATTAAATGTATTTAATAACAAACATGCGTATGTTTATATATATTTCAGTTGAGTTAAGCTAATAAATGCCTATACTGCCCAGTTTGAACGCGGGAAAATTCGATAACGTGCGGTAGACATTTAAGTAATCTGTATTCCACTCAGTTACAGTCAGAAAGTTAATTATTTAATTATGTAATATTACATGGTTTAGCTGATTAACTTGTTTCCGCTGGGCAATCCGCAGTCCATAAAACAAGCTGTATGCAGTAAATTGTCATATCTAACAAAACAGCAAAAGTAGTAGTTTGCAACGGTTTCAAGAACGTTATTTTTGTTTGTTAGGGATAAGACTCTTTTTTTTACATAAAAAAAAGATGTTTATTAGATATAAATATCTGTGTGAGCAAAACTATACAAACAAATTGCAATTATGTATTTTACTCATATCTTTACCCGGTCCAAACGGACTTTTCTGTGGAGATTTCTCAGTATCAACTTCCTTTTTAGCCTATGCTACCTTCAAAGGAACTTCTATTTCTTCTCCAGTTCATCTTACTCTACCGTGAGTCAAACTTGGATTTACACTTCATACGACAGAGTGCATTCCAGTCTGTAGGGTTACAGACTTTTACTTGCCAATAACTACTATAATGTTGACCATATCAATTTAGAAAACGTAAGATAATCATCTTCGCAACGGACCGACCCAACTCGAACATTCAAGATAAATCTATGTTAAATCTGGAAGAAACAAATCTATATAGACACTCATTTGAGCTAGGCCGATAGTTTCAACGAGGCCAATGAAGTCACTTCTTTCCTTCTTTATTGTCGAGGGACGTCGCGGTAGTACGAATTCTAAATGGCTTGTAAAGATGATTATAATGGTCAGTCTGTAGCGCTGATTGAATCATCTATGAAACACTATCAATGTTTTAAATTACTTCGACAAGGCAATAGAGAAGTAAGTGGGTAATCTGATGACATAAAACCTTGTGTCTCACTTAGAAACCCGATTTAAAGGATCTTTTTTAATTTTGAAAGGCATTAGATATACCAAAGTGCATAGCACACGGAAACATGTGGATAAGTCAACTAAAAACATTCATCGGTTTGGTATACGTTGATACCTGCTGATTTCGGCCGTACAATAGTAGGTATGCTATGTAATTGTGTACGCATATATTTACTTTCTAGCCCTAATAACATATGCAAATTATTTTGATTAAAATTAAATCACCCTAATTTTTACTCTAATTGTTTCAGCTATACTCGTGTATATATATTCTATAACAGTTCCATGAACGCTGCTCCATAAACCTTCTATTTTGTCCCCAAAATCCCGTGCGCGTTGAACACTCCATCGTCATTTTGCATGCTACATTTAGGGGACTCCTATTGGCCACGGTGAGTGATTTTTAAACAGTGATCGTTATTCAGATTGACGAGCATGACATTGAGGGTAGCGTCGCCCCCGTCGCCAATAAAATGTCGCCCGGAATAAAGTAATTATTCAACTCGATGGAAATTGAATTTAAGCCGAAAGAGATTATGTACCGGCGCCGCTCTCTGCTACGTGGAAAATCTATCTCTTTCCTTACGTCTCCGCGTTAGTCGGCCACTTTTCCTTGGCATTGCTGCAGCCAACTTTCTCCACGCCCAAAACCCACCCCCTATTACTGCTCACATGGATACATTATGTACGATGAGTGCATGCGTGGGTTACTGTTGCTTAGCGTCGTGCAACGAAATTTATGCATGGAGTTTGTCATGCGAAAGAAACGAAATCGAACGCTGTCACGTGAGCTGTTTGATCAGCTAGTTTTCAGGAAAGAGCCATCATCGCTGCTGGCCCCATTACCTTGGTGTCATCTTTAGCGCTGATGGGAACATGCGACGGTTCCTCATTGAAAATTTCAGCAAAAACTGGTCGACTTAGTGCTCTGCCGCTGTTGCTACCGCTTACGAGAGACCTTTGAATAGATTTGTTTCAAATTGGCTAGTAACGATCGATCATTACCACCGCAACCGCTACAAACTTTGCAGATTGGCTCGTTTTTACGTCTCAATGAGACCCAGACTCGCGCATTTGCGAACAATGACTGTCGGGACTCCTAGAGGACGGAAGTCACAGAAACGGGCAAGGCGACACCGGTCGCTGACGCGGATGCTGCGAAGATGGTTCAAATGACTGCGGTATAAACGAAGGTTTATGCCGCCGTTATTTACCGTTCGCTCGCAAATAAGTGCGTTCTCTTGTTCCTGCCGCCTATGGGGCTTGTGTTTGGTACATAAACGACCCACGAACAATGAGAAAATAAAACGGAATCAGCAGGTGAGAAGCACAAAGCGTAAAAGAATTGAAAGAAAAAGCCAAATCATGCCGCTTTATATCGTCGATGAATGGCGGACGGAACGTACGAGAGCAGGGAAATGCGACGCAAGCCTAAATGTAGCGATCAACTACTATTCAAGTGAAGCTATTTGGTATTATCTTTTGTCTTATTTATATATTACAGTTTATTATACGTTACCAGCAGGCACAATGGAATATTGAATGAAATAAATAAACTACGAATTCAAAATTGCGTTTCTATCATTGCCATAGTTAACCAAGCTAGTTCACGCAGTATACTATAGAAGCGATTATTATTATTATCATCATTAATTTCAGAGAGATATTTCAGAAGTTATCGAGGTTTCAGATCTGAGACAAACTAATAAAACTCATGGACTTTGGCTACATCAGATCGTGTGGCCATTGAAATATACCATGATTTTAGCTTAACACATTTTTAATGTGGCGATAAAGCGCAATTCGTGTGAATTTCAGCCGATGTTGTATAAGACGCCTAATATTAGTAAACAAGATTGTGATCGCCTAGGCTATGACGGGCACAAGATTTTGCCGAAAAAGCACTTAGTCTACTCCTCGTGATAAGCAAGAGAAGGGAGCAAAGTAAGTTGTTACTCAGTCACCGATATTCGGTGGAGGCCACTTGGCCAATCGCTTGCGCTGTGTGAATGTAAAAAGACCTCATCGAGATCTGTTTGCTCACTTTTTAAGCGCATCGCTCGTGAACCATCATAAGCTAGCGGGGGAGAAGACAGTCTGTGGCAGGGGCTGTTTCTGTGCGCATTTGGCACAACACGTTACAACATAAAGAAAGAACAAACGTAACGATGATCGCATTACAAGCAGTAGACAAAGCGACTTGTCAGTGAGTAGGTCAGACAGCAGAACTCGTATGAAGCATCACATCTGGGCAGAGATGATCAAGGAAGCCGCGATCATATCGCTTGGCCGGAAGTAAATTGAATGAAATGATAAACAAACATCTGTTCGTCGTGAAAGCAAGCCCACTTCATCCTTGCGCCATCTTACATTTTCCCAACCCTTCCCAGAGAGACCGAGTCACTTAAGGCCAGCCTCGGTTTTCCGACGTCTCGCTAGTGGAACGTATAGCGGACCTACCTAGCTTTGACCAACTGACGCGAAAACGAGCGAAATTGTTTTTCTTCTATTTTTCCAGCAGACGTCAAACACTGAGACGTAATATAATCCGGAAAAGTCCGCTTGTATAGCACAGCACTACTACATAGGAATGACGGAAACGGAGCAACCAAACGGAGAAACAGGGAAGACTGCGCTAGCAACCGAAATCAACTGGCCAACGGTATCTGCAATCGTTGATGATTGAGTGCCTAAACAAATGGTCATACTCAGCTCTCATTACGTGTGTACGATATTGCTTCTTCTTGAATGAATACCGCAACGTCTCAGGCGTTTATCAATCCCGCCAACTATCTGAGATACGTGTGTGTATGCGTTTGGTAGTTATCTCATTTGTTGAAATGTTGTCCTAATATAATATTGTTTATGGGCTATCGTTGATTGCGACGAGAATCAAGGTATCTTGTGAGAAAAAATAATGAAACAAGCAACAAAAAAAGGGGGCAATTGTTGATGTTTGGAACTACAAATCATATGATCGAATGGCCGTGTCTCTGAGTGGAGAACCGCAATGTGAGGCTGACATTATGGCACCTCGACGTTGCAGCCTTTTTCGAGAAGACACACACATAGACGGTATAAATATGTATCAATTTGTATATGTGTATACATACGTACACATACAATATTATTACAATTCCTTATTCAAAGCAGGTGTTGATTGTATGATACGTTGTTGTTGTTATTGCTACTACTGCTGCTGCTGCTGCTGCAGTTATTTGAATTGATATGTAATTGCCCAGTGGCTTTTCAGCAGCAGAACACAAATAATACCCATACGTTTGCTTATTTGTGTTTTCGTCTATTTGTTTACGAATGTACCTGCTGTCGCAAACGCGTCCAGGATAGTGGTGCAGAACATACAGGAATTCGGTCGGGTTTGTTCTTCTCTTTAGCGCCGTTTCGGCAAAGCCTCATGACGATGATAACTTTATTAAATAGCCCCGTTCAACGTGCGAGAAGTCAATCCCTAGCGAGATTGCTACCTTAATAGTTAGAGGTGATTGGCAGCGATCGCCACCAGCAGACTGATCATATAAGTTGGGTCCTCTGACGAAGATCGGCTGTCGTAGCGAACAGATCTATTCTGCCGGTATTGCTATCTTGGGGCCACGCATGGCATGGTGCACGTAGGTTGTGAACAAGAAAAATCGTCGTCTGATTGAATAAAGCAGCAAGAAACAGGCACAAAGGGCTCGTAACTGAAAACGGTGCATCGATTTGCGTAGAAGACGGATACACGGACTTATATAGTCACACACACGCACATGGACATGCCGGCTACGAGCGTACGAGGGCGATTGATGTAGACCAGTGACTTCGTTGTTAAAACGGGAGAGAAAAAGGCCGTCAGAAGGTACTAGAAGAAACGTAAAACAATGAAACATACATGAAAAGCTTACCTAAATTGTGACGATGTCATTGCAGTCATCAGAACAAAATAGAAACGAACTACAGGATAAGCGGTATTGCAATGACATTTGTTTCTTTCTATACCTGTAACGAAACGAGCGTCGAGCAACTGAGCCGGCAAGATCAGTACCGCTATTCAGCTTGACATATCGTTTTGACGTGCTGGCACCGGCTGCCACGACAGGCCACAAAGTTATATCACGCAAACGGACTCGTACATTCGCATATGCCTTCTATCAAGTCTCCGCTGCTCTAAAATGATTACCGCCGCCATCGCTGATAGTTGATGCTGTCGTCGAAGTTGCCAGTGATGCCTGTTAGAGATTTTCGTTTTTGCAGGTTCTGCTTCCCCAGTACCGACAGCGTTCAGCGGCGTATCTTCTATGAAGTTCATTCGTAAGAACAGTCCGGTAAATAGTGAATGACGCGGTGAAATTATCAGGGCACCTTTAGAATGACGGCCTTGCGTAGACAGCCGCTTCTTGCGAGACGTACACGCTTTGATACCGATAGACGACACTACGAAAGACGGATTCTACTTAGACGCTGGGACGCTAAAAGCGACACAAAAAGAGGATTTGGGTAAACACGTAACAACT
Source organism: Varroa destructor (assembly GCF_002443255.2). Taxonomy (NCBI): domain Eukaryota; kingdom Metazoa; phylum Arthropoda; class Arachnida; order Mesostigmata; family Varroidae; genus Varroa; species Varroa destructor. The sequence goes on from NW_019211455.1 coordinate 4,814,388, forward strand.
AGTCCTTTAAATCATGACAACTGCTCACGACTGTGGCGGTGATGGTCCGTTGGTGAGTGTAGTTCTTTGCACAAAGATGTCCGCAGCTATTTCTGTTCACAGCTGATCCCAACGGCTGAAACTGTCGCGAATGTCATTCCTGTTTACAAAAAAAAGTTACAAAAAAGTCTATCAAGGATTCTGTCAATTACGTGGAGAAAGAAAGCACGCAAACAGCTCTACTTTCTCTCGGGCCCCACGGCGGGGCAATTCTGAATTAGGCTTACTTTCACTTAACACTTGTTCCTCGTACATCGTTATATTTCTGGAAAAGTCATTCGCAGGGGCTGCGAGCGCATGTGACCCCAGGATACTATTTTGCTTTGTTTCGAACGATATCATGGCGCCGTAGCTGAAAAGGCCTTTTTTGGATTTAAAAGTTGGGGTGCTTCGAAGTTACCAAAGATGCCGACAGCCGCAGGCCAACAGGTTGAATGACGCCTGGCCTGCATGACATAGTTCTCGAGAAATTGTTTCAGTTTGTCCTTTCTGCCGATGACGATTTGTTCGAAGAGATGACCTACCCTGTTCCTTTATAAGCCCGGTGTTTTGACTTCCACATCCACCATAACGTTGGAGTAACTGCGCGGAAGAGAAAGTATAAACGTTTTTTGTAACGATATATTGGCAATCAACTTTTTCAAGTCAAACTTCTGTTCGAAACAAACATTTGTACTCAGTACATGTTACACAAAGCGTTCATATAACTGTTTTAATGTACAGCACCGCCCAAAAAATTTTTGATAGAAGTTACTTTGCCTTATTATATTGATCGTTACTCTCTTCTTGCTATAATCCTTATGATCATGGATACAGCTATTTACTTCGCTGGGTAGCCGGCATTCCAACGAGAATGATGCAATAAGATTACAAGAGATAAAAAAACTAGACGAGGGAGTGGGGCGGAAGATAATGAATGCCATGCTACTGACGAACCAATCGCTCTTTTAGAGATTCATTTCCTTTGAAACAGCTCATTCGCCCATCCGTTGTCAAAGATATAGACGCGAACACCGCTACTGCCGCTACGATTACTACCTGTTCTTGGGAAATAACTATATATAAACACTTGGTTAGTTAAAACAGCAGTGAACTAAACCTAGTAGAGCTATTAATTCGTTCCCTATCTGATTTCACGTGGATCACTCTAGTCATCATCGCGTAGGGAGCGAACGCACGATGGATTGAAATGATTGCTCTGTAATTCCCCACGCTGGGTTTTTACTTTAGTCTATTTTTTCTTCATTCTGCATCATTTTTGTTTTTGCTGATTGTTCATGGTCTTGGTTTTGTTAGCCCTCGTGCAGTTCCCTTTCATTTGAGCCTGGGCCACGTTGACGCGAACGCAAACGGTCAAGGAAAGCTAACAGACATTAATTTCGTTCTTGGCAGAAGACGCAAAGTGTCGGTGTATGAGTTTCTAATGAGGGCGTTCGCTTGTGTGTATCTGTTGGTTTTCGACGTTTTTATCGTTGATGCTCGTTGTTACCGCCGACACTGTTACCATTGTTGTTATTGCTGCCGTTCTAACTGGTGGTTCTTCTTCTAGCCCTTTTTCTTCGAAGTCTTCTCTCTTCCGACGTTCGCCACTATCAGCACCCCGCTGTCAGGGCGCAGACGCTCTGCAAGACGGAAGCAGAACGATGACGACCACGTATGAGGGATGGTTACTGGTACAGTGGCGGCGGCAGCAGCCGCAGAAGCAGTGGGAAATGGGAAGAAATGGGAGAACTGCCCATGAACTAGCTAAATCACGTAAATTATGCTACGATGATATCGTGACTCTTGCGCAAGTGCCGGGTAATGTATGCGGCGTGTGTTGGGTGTCTGGGAAATGTTATGTCTCTGTGTTTTGGTTTCGGTAACAGTATTAGTCCCATGGTCGAACCGAATCCGGTCTGTGTGCAGATATTAGTAACGCCACCGCTGCTAAGATCGTGTAAGCTCGCGTTTTTGCGCGTTCGCGCTCTTGAGTGAAGGTCCATAGGATTTCATGTCGTTCTATCCACCAGCGGCATCGGTTTGAGTCGACAAGTGTAGGCGTGCGCGATTCCTTTACTCAATTTCTTCTCATAAGATAGTGAAAACAATACGACAAAAGCAAAGCATATAAAGAAGCTATTCAGGGAAATGAAAACCGCGAAGAGAACAGGCTCTGAGGTAAGGCTACGGTTTAGGGTGACAGATCTGGAAAAGACTCACTTAACCAAGGCATAAGAAACTAATCAAGACCCAAAACCGCACGGATGCTTCAGTACTGGGTAGCAATTGCCAAAACTCAGAAACTGAGGGCTCATTACGTCTCTGTCAGTTCATTTCCCAACGGCGGAGGCGGAGGCGGAGACGCCACAATCGCCTCCGTCTCCATCGTTCCAGAGAAGAGACCCAACGTATAAATCATTTGCAAGCTATAGTCATAATGTAGATAAAAGTAATCATACCACCGAGTTCGATATATATACGTATAGTGTGCGGTAAAACTCCCTATGGTTCGTTGTAGTTAAATTAAAACACAGCAAAATCGAAACTACCGCGTCTGCGTGATGTGGATATTAAATAACAGGGTGAAACGTTATGCTGTCTTTTACTCGGTGTTTGCCAATATATTATGATAAATCTATTTTTTAACAGAATTTCATTTTCTACGAAAACCATACAAAAAATGATGATAGTATGGCTAACATAGAAAAGTAACGAATTAGATAACTTCGATTAAGCCCGGGTCCGTAGGAAACAAGTTCGATTTATGGGCGACGTTTTTATTAAACATGCGCATTGAGGTCGCCAGGGGTGCCATCAATTAGCTTCCAGTCGAAAAACAATGAAATTAATTTATTGTTTGAAATGTTTTTTTTGAAATTTTTTATTGGCACCTGTTACGTGTTAGAGTGGAGCTCTAAACTGGCTATCGAAACACTATCTTTATGCCAATGGAGGACCTCGTGATCAACAGCCTTTATACCTGTAGCGTAAAATGCCTCCAATAGAGTCTCATATGTACTCTTGAAGAATTAATCTTGATGAGCTGAATGCGCGCAGCTGAAGAATACGTACTGCTACTGCGAGTACGGATAAGACAACTAACTTTCTAATGTTCTCACCGCATCATTGTAGTCTATCTTCAGTAGCTACCAGGCTACAGAGTGAAGAATGTTTGAACGAAGATAGTAGTTGACCATTGACCGAAGCTCGAGCTGTTAATTTTATATTTCCGTGTCTGCAAGCCGTTACGTTAGACTGAGCAACTCAACTCTATATATATATATATATCTGTGTGCCATAATTACGACGATGCCTCTACAGTTGTTTTAATATATATTCTGCAGTAGCGATCCTTATGACTCGATTTCGACCGTAGTTAACTGTTTCGCTTGGTTTGACCCGTGAATTTAACCATGTTCCTGTTAGTTCAATACAATGACTCATAAACAAAGGATAAATGATTATAACTTTACAATCTTTCTCGAAAAAAATCGTCCGTTTAACTGGCAAGCTGACTAATGATAAACAAACACTTATTAAGTGTCAAGTAATTTTACATTTTACTTACTTGTTAACGGGCTTTGCTGCCAGCAGCTTGCCATCGCTAACAACTGCTAAGTCCAGCCTTATTGGTTTATTACGAGGTATGCAGGTGGTGATACGCTATCATAACTTATCTTAACGCTAAAAATATATCTATATACGTCTAGCTATGTGATTTATTGCCCATAAAAGCAGGGATTTATCGTTTTTGTAGAATGATTTCCAAGTTATCATCGCATGTTTATAAGCCTCAGAAAGTCCTTGTCCTGTTGATTCATCCGTCTGTCTATTTGCTCTAAGCAGGTGTTACTTATTGGCTGGCTTGCGATTATTATCTCTCTGTCTCTGCGGAAGCATCTTTACTAAATGCAAAAGTACAGGCAGATTTCTCTACTATTACCGGGGTGTGGTTAGCCATTTGGCGTCTGCTTTTTTTTTGTATTTATTTTTCGACGTCGCCACAGTTGCGGCCCTATCCAAATGGGGCACACAAACATCAGGCCGTGCCAAACAGGCATCCCAGCCAGTCGGCTCTCAGGTGCGTCGACGCTGTTAGGAAGGTGGAAACGTATGCCGCCCGATAGCAGCTCGGGCTTTATCAAATTAACGTTCGCAAAATATTGCCCCAATTACTATAAGAGACACTTAATATCTTGATCGGCACTGGCGCTTTTTAAATAATAATAATGATAATAATTAATTATACTGTACAGTCAGATAACTAGAGTTATGGTGGTGCTAGATATATAAAGTCTCAGAGAAAGGTCGCATACACGGGAATTCATATAGCTTTGCCAAGTAAGTGAAGGCGCGACCAATCGACGTTAATATTCCGTTTTGTGAACGTACACGGAAACGATTTTGTACTTACGTTGTACTTTTTTGTATTTTTCTATGTTCGTTTATTTGTGCTTATATAGTCATCTTTGTTTGACTGTAAGTATGCCTCAGTAGAGTTTAGTTTAAAATATATCGGTTTATAATTAAAGTAGGGATTGCTCACACTGGCAAAAACTTTTCTCCTTGTAACTAGAAATTTTATCTGTTCATAGCTATAAGCCTACCACGTTCTAAGTTATCTATTTTATTACGAGGACTATTAACTAGAATACACTTTCATTGCGAGATACAGATAGCGTTACTCATGAGATTCGCAAATCGTTTTCAAAGTTAATAATAAATGAACAAGATACTAATTATAGTAGTAAATAAGCATCGACTGTTTTTCTAAGTTTACACAGACGCAGGAACATATTGTTCCTATAGTTGTTTTTGCTTTCCCCTCACACACAAATAACTTGGAACTTTCTTCATACATCTGTTTGAACAATAGCTGTCATTCCAATAGCGTACACAAAAAAGACCGTTCAAAGTATTCTATACTCAATTATTTTTAAAATTTTTGTTTTCTGCCGGATACTACCCTCAAGCTGACTTCGAAGCTTACCGGATCCAGTTGAAGCAGTCGTACACGTTCACCTTTGTCTCTCAATATGGCTCTGTTGGATGTTAAGCGACAAAATCACAAATAAACCAAGAGTCGCATTTGTTATCAGCTGACGATCCGTGAGCGGTTATCTGTTTTGTGACAGCCGTCTATATTGATTTGGCGAGACGCATTATTAGAGATCTAAAAAAAGCTTCTCTAATCCAATGAATACGACAGCGATAGCTGTAAGACACGTTTTTGGTGTATGTTTTCATGATTTACCTTTGAAGCAAGGTCACCTCTTGTTTTCAGATGGAATTTATGATGTATCAGTAGATTTATGCACTGTTTATCTTAATTATTATAAGCAATCGATTTTGTGGGATCGTTACGGTACGATAGATTGTTTTCGTTCTCTATTATAATTCGGATAACGTTAAAATTACAAAAATAAAAAAAAAAAAAAAAGCTGTGCAAGAAAGCCATTTTTGGTGCCGGTATGTTCTCTTTAGATATTATAACGACCCTATTTAATTTGTGAACCCTGCTATATTATTTTTGCCAAACCGAAAATGAGGAAGTAAATAATTTTTATGGAGTAATAAAAGAACAAAACGTGAACTATATCTCTTTGACAGTCTTCCACCGTTTTCCTTGCCCATATGCGTGCACTTTTTAGGTGAATTTAAGGCGTATGCATATGAAGATTCTCAAGCAGACCAACGCATATACTTCGAAACAATCAATGATCGAAACAATCAAAATTCAATGGCGTGGCTTCACTAATTATTTATAAGGGAAAAGTCTTCTAGCTTCACGTTCACCCAGCTAGTTCTTCACCTTGAATTCTATATGTTCGTAGGCACTTGGGAACGTGAAATGTCTGTATTTCATCTTGTTTTCTTCTTGTAAGTAGTTTTTGAACAAAGAGCCCGACTCAATTTCGTGTTGACTTGAGTCACATGTATTTTATCCTAAATCCTTTTGATTATCTCTATTGAGGTGCTAAAAAAAGACCATTTCGGTCGAAAAACTGACTGGAACAATAGCTCAAAATAAGCAAGTTGAGGACGTTCCGTGAAGAAGTTTATTTCAATACATATGACGACCACAGAAATGATGAGACAAGATTTCCACAACTCGGTCTACTGGTAACAACTGGTAGCTTTAACATATGGTTAATATGGAAAACAAGTCAAGTCCTTATGTGTTTACCTAGATGCTGTCACTTACAAAGTGAAAACATTTAAATTCGTAAAATAGATACTCCTCGAGATACAATATAATATATCCCCTATCGTGTTTTTGACGATTTTTGAGTAGCCAGATCCTAGAACTGAAACTTATCCTGAAAGTTTTGTAAGAGCTTCAAAGAAGCAAGTTATGATTGGATAGTAGGGACTTCATACAGCAAAACTGGCACAAAATATACGAGAATCTTCGCCTTAGGAGATCATTTTTAGGATCGGCGTGGGAGCCGATTACGGCAAAAATTTTTAACTGCTTTCACCTCAAAATTGCAATTTTTAAGTAACAGGTAAATGAATTTCCCTTTATGAAATGATTTGCCCTAGCAAAAGTAGATCTCAGTTCCTTCACACGAAAGCCTTTATATATATATTAGGATGTGACAAAAGAACACAGTAAGCTTTGAAATGGAATAACTTTTTGTTGAATTAGTTATGATGATTCTTTAATATGCCTTATAGACGGTGTCCATCATCTTTTACACATTTATCCCAGCGTTCCTCTAGGCAACCATACAGCTACCACTCGCGTTCCCACATATAGTTTCTCCATCTACAGTATATCTATCGTGAAATACATTTGTCCGCTAGTTCTTCTTTGTAGGGCTCGGAAGGCCCCATAATCGCATAGATTTAAGCTAGGGCGAGTTATAGCCAATGTTGTATATGTTTTTTTTCAATCCAGAAAATAATTCCGGCATGGCAAATAGATGTGACGTTGTCATCAAGTAACCAGACTGCGTGCCTTCGATTGTGGTTCCAATGGTCAATGGATCTTGTAAAATACTTGAGATGGTGAGCGAGTATCGTTCTCGGCAGTTATCTTATGCAGATGCCCCTGATGTCGATTGCCAGTATTACCGTCACTGTGTGCGCGAACCCACCCAATACTGCCACCGAATTCGGGTTCTCTTGAGGGCAACACCGTTTTCTTGTCTGGCTCCTTCCTAGTTAGCGGCGTAGGTTGAGTTATGGCTCGTCTGTGGGGGACGTACGCTTCACGCGGTTTTGGAATATACCAGACGCATCCCCAACTGACTCGATGCTAAATCACGGGAAACCTACTTTTCACCTAGTTTTTGCATTTTCAGTATTTGGGTTATGATTCTATAACATGTGAAATGACAGTTGTTACCGACGAAACCCTTAGACTCCAGTTTCGTTTCGTGAATAGCTTGCTCGACTACGGCAATGCGCTCTTGTCCTTCGGATTCCGATGTTTAATTATCTTATCACTAATTTTCAATGCTCCAATTTTCGTCTTTTAAGCGTTTGCACCATTTATGTATTATACGTTTGCGTAAGGTCCCCCTGCCTAACGTCTTTATCAATCTCCGATAAATTTCCGCACTTTTAACGCGATTTTAACGAAACAAACACTTAATAACTGAACGTTGATCCTTAAGTTAAAAAGTGTTTTTCTTCTGAGCTTATTGCTACTAAAGGAAACGCAGGCAATCTTCTCTAACAGGATTCTAGGTGACCGTGTTTTAGCAGTCAAATTTTAGTTGTTAGCGGAGCATGGTTTTAAAGTTACTCAGTTATAGCTTGCCGTATTCACCTGTGTAATATATATAGGACCTAGTTCGGAACATCGAAAAAATAGGCAGATATCTTAGGCATGATGGTTGCAGATTGTGTTAATGACTTCATAGAAAAATCACATGGCCATGAAGAACTGTTTTTGAGGCGTTATTAACAAGTATGTATTGTGGTGTGTTAAACAGGTGGTCGTAATGGAGGAGTAAAATCTATAGTCGATAGTTAACACTCGCACAAGAGAGGTCCGGGCGCGGACCAAAATGAAGGTCTGCGCAGTTCCTTCGGCATTCGTATTGGCCGTTATATGTAAGTACTATTTGTCACTGGATCATAACTTCAGGGTAGAAAGCACCTAAGAAATAAAAAAAAACATAGATTATTAGTTACTCTTTTGCTTTAAATGAGAATGCTGTTTTTGATATCCTTTTATATCAGACTATAATAGTTAAATTATTAATAATTTCAAACGAATCATCACCATAAATGTGTGTGTAAGTAGTTATATTGATTTCTCGATGAATGAATCAGGTCTTGTAACAACAATGCCGACTGAAAAAAATCGCCACTAGAGTAAGTTATTAGAGAGGGTTACTTGTATGATTATTACGTCGTTTTTTAGAAAAACCCCCAGTACTATAGGGTTACCTCGGCTAAACCCCCAAAGTGGGCTATATCTAAAAAAAGTGATATTGAGCGCATATTCACAGAGCGCAAATGGCGTAAGACGTTAAGGAAACCTCTTCGAGAGTGAGACTGGCTATTACATAGTTATAATTTGGCTGCATGCCTTTGATTCTGTTAAAAGCAGGCTTGCCTTATTTTTTACACTGGACGCTCAGAACAGTACGAGGAAGCTCTGCTTTTTAGAACTATTGGAGATTAATAACCGCTTGACTCATAGGCTATTTGATCTAACTGCAGGATTCAAATGCTGAGCTGAGGTTCGACATAGTATCAGGTTGAATAGGCTCGATATAATATAAATATATAGTTTACTAGCAGATAAAAGTAGCTGATTTGTTCTAGTATATCAAATTGTTTTTATCGCAATCAAACACGACGTACTTGGTAGTCTACGGAGAGTTCAATATAAAACTGGGCTTTAATGAAAAAAAAATTAGGCTTACATGTTTCAATTAGCTGGTAACAGAATACAAATCGATAGCTATTTTACCTGTATACAATAGACTAGGCCACGTCTTCAATATGGCTAGACTGTTAGATCAGCCGTGATAAAAAAAAAATGAGGTTCGATGGGTTGGAGTGAAGTAGATTCTTCCGCTAACTTGTTGTGTTCTATACTGTGCGGCTACTAAGTGTATTTTGTGCTCTTCGTTATTTGAAGTTCTTTTTGAAACACTACGGTGTTCGCTGGTAGTTTCCAGGCTTAGGGGTCCGCAGGAAGGTTCCTTTCACGTATTTATTAAAAGGGAAATAGTGTTTTTATAAATATCATACATTTATTGTATAAAAAATATAATACTATAGATGACATAAAGGTAATATATACGTATATATATGCTTCTCTGTCAAAGGATTACAACGTATGTCATAAGTTAATTGAATGCATTGAGATCGCATTTAGGTTTGTTATTTGAAAAAAATAGAGTAAAAAAAGTAACATTTAGTGTGCATACTATATAACACATCGGCGGTTTACACGAGGCTGCCATACATGACTCCTTATACACACGTCACGATTGTAGACATTACCTGTAATACTTATCACAGTGAAAAATCGCAAGAGGTCATCGTCGTGATATACTTGAAGCTACGTGTTACCTTGCGGAACTAGAAGGCGTGCTCATCTACTGCGCGGAACGTTTGAAGATGTATATTCTGAGCAGATTATTGGAGACTTGCCATTTATTTAATTGTAAAGGGCAATAATACATTTTCGTAATTCACGCATTTAAATCATATCAAAATTACTGGTGATGCTTTCAGGTGTCTGGGTACTGCAGATAGAACGGGCAACCGGTGACAGGGAACTGATTGCGTCGGCAGAGTACGACGACGAATCGGAGCAGGACGACAATCGCCCCTTAGCCTCACAGGTTTTAACACTCAAACTCACTGCATACTATAATGTTATATATAATTAGTATAAATGTATCTTTCAGTGATAATACCTTCGAGATAGGCTCGACTAAACGGTAGGCCGAGCTCTATAAACAGCCGAAAATGTTTTCCACATAATTTGACGTTCACAACAGATTTGCTTCCATTGGAGGATCTAATGTGCCAATAAATTGATTTCATTCCTAGTAGCGTAAACTAATGCTTCTCCATATGTTCTAAATTCAGGATGACAGCAAAGAGATTGCCAATAACTCTATACAAGAACGTCTTCGTGTCTTATAAAGTTAATTAAAGGGTTAAATATGAGATTTCAATGTTACTGGCTTCGAAATCTTGCTCCATTAGTTCTGATTCCGTCACCTCACAGTGTTACATAGAAATAATAGCTGCTGCTTTTCGTATTGTCTGCTTCTGTCTTGTTTATAAGATGTCTCTGTCCCCACATGATCTGATGAGCATTTTAAATAGACTTGAGCAACTCGATAAATTAAAAAAATTCACTGTTTATTACGCGCAAAAGAATCATTTGCTACTTCCCTTATCTAATTTTACAGTTGCTTATAGCCACTTGCTATAGTTCATTGCCCTCCTTGTTCTTTGTCCTTCAAGTATATTATTATCGACCTGATTAGATAGAAAATATTTTATCCTAACTTTGAGTTGCCCAGGTGGGGATGTATGGCGATAAGGAACAGTTTTTACCGATTGCTTTACTCCAAATTTTCCCCAACGTCAAAAAGTGATCCTGTTCGTTTTCCTAATTTGTTTGATTGTGACGAGGGTTTTATAATTACAAGATAATTATTTGAGAATAATAAGGACTCCACAGATAGAAAGTGATTTAAATAGACGCTGACCGTTAGACAAGGTCACGGCCTTATCTGGTAACTTGACTTCTTTTAAAGCTACAGTTTAGGCTAAGTAGAGTGCATTCTTTAGACCGAAGGGGCTATTTAGGTTTGAAAGATCACTTTTGAGAAGCACTTTTAGCTATAGGGTCATACTCATCTCGAATTGTTTCGGCAGCTCATTGGCTTTAGTGAATGATAGAGTGCCGGCTATACGTACGTACATCTTTGTAGTCTGAATTGATAATCCAATGTTATGATCCGAACAAAATTGTAATAGCGCTTTAACAGCGCTGATCTGATGCTTAATTATCAGCAGATAACTAAGGGACGAAGTATCAAAAAAGACAAGCTGCTGAAGAACGGCGGTAGCTGAGCATACTTCTACAAATATTATATACTATGGTTTCAATTCGGTAAAACTTTCGGTACAAAGACATTGCCTTAGCAGGCTTAGTATCAATGCATCATAAATAAATATTTAAGTAACTGTACAGGCAATAAAGCTCTATTGAATTCAAAGTTTTCGGCCAAGTATCATTCAAAACCCAACTGATCTTGTTCCCTCTTCCTTGTTACGTATTCGCGGATAGAATGCGGATAATCGTCCTTATTGTATAGTGTAGTTAGAGGAGGCGCAATATTGCAGCACAGAAGCAGAGGTGAAAAGGTGTAATTGTTATTATGGCTCGTTCTGATCGTAGTGTTCTTACCGTAAGCTCAAATAATTGAGATTAAACCTTTTTTTTTTTCATAAAACTAACAATGGAGATCACCCAGGATCACTCTGTTTTATCGCCTTTAGACTAAATTTCTAAAGAACTTCAACGTAACTTACTTTCTAAAGTTACTTTCTAGTATAGTCATATGTGGGATGCTTGAGCCTGAAGTGGGCGAGAGCTGAGTTCACTAAAAAAACAGCTACGCTTAGAAAAGATCACGTAAACACCCCTTTTCTGCCCCTCACTCTCTTTCAAGTTTACGTTGTAGCGCGTCACAAACCTACATGCATGATACAACAAATTTATTTCGGGAATTCGACGGCGGTAGCAAAATTTAGCCCACCATCTTTCGGCTGTCTTTAGTCACATCTATTTACAATGCATCCTTGCTATTCCCTTTCAACCCGTCCCTCGTAAATTTTATCTGTTGGTTACACAAAGACCGTATGCACCACGCAGCTAACGTATACAAGAATTTTCCATTTGGTATCATCCATGGACGACACCAAATCCTAAAAGGCAAGTTGTTGTCATACCATAACATCACTCGACAATATATGGCTAGCTGTCATACAATATCACAGTGTGTGTACGTGTTCCTTGGAATTCCGCTGTCTTATCCCGGAACAGCTTTGACAACGCTAAATGCTTTGAATTGGATACTACAGTTATAACCAAAAAAATGCTACCCTTCAGTAGATATCACTTTATCAATATCCAGGTTATGGTGTCTTAACATGTCAGATAGATGTAGTCGGCCATAGGCCTTTTTCTACCTTATCCAATAATGATGTAACGATGTTATCCGTAACCACACAGTTCTTTGAAGGAACGACATAAAAAGGATGACCGAATAGGACCTTCGTTCGATGCAGATCATAACTGATGACAATAGTTAGAACGAAGAACTGATTACTCCGGTTAATTGATATGTGGACCTTCAGTATGTTCGCAAATTACCTGGTATACATCGCCAGATCCTGTTTAAAACCGCTAAGTCAAGGTTATATATATTGTCATTTAGTCACACGGAGTCTGACAGTCGTTATGTCAACGCCCTTTTGCAGTCGCCCGCTATCGTATTCTTTTGTTGTGATTGATGTTCCTTTTGGTTATCCGCCATTTTGTAGTAATGCCAATTTCGAATTTCCAGAGAAGATCAACTAATAAAATCGCATGGTGTTTAAAGTATTTCAGCAGGATATGTTAATTTACTAGCTAAAAAAACAATCGATGCGTTTCTCAGTCTTATATCTATTCATTTTCTTAGTTTAACAAACTTAATCGAACAATCAAAGTATTTGTCTAGTCTTGCCTAGTCGACAAATCAACTATTTGCACCAGATTTCCAAATTCAGGAAACACATCAGGTTGTTTGGGTTCGAAACTGGGCGTTGACGCACTTCGTTGCGTGGTGGAAGGCAGGAGGCTGAGGCAACACTTAACGGCAGTACCTAACGTTAACTCCGAAGCATTTGCCAGATTTTTGTACAGTGTATTGTATTACAAATGTATGTTTCATAGATATACAAGTATTCTGTTGCACCATTAGGCTTAGACAAGCATTAATTTGTCAGTAACATTTGTTTGCTTAATGGTTACAGAACACCGAAAGCAAGAGTCAACAAGCGGGTCAGTACAAGCAGAATGATACATCAAGTTTTGAAGATCGATCCGACGCGGATCCTCTCATGGCGCGGCCTAAAGAGGATCCCTTGCAAAAACTGCTTCCATATATAACATTTGACTGCTTTGGCCGTCTCGAAGGCTATTATGCTGACTTGCAATTTGGTTGCGAGGTTTTCCATTACTGCAAAAAGGAAGGCAAGCGATTTTCGTTCATCTGTCCGCCCAATTCAACGTTTAATCAAAGGCTGATGATTTGCGACTATGACAAGACGGCTAAAGAAACTTGTCTTGAAGCCCCCCGTTACTTCCACCTCAATCAACAGTTATACGGAATCAAAAAAAACTATAAATTCCCTGAGCTTGTCACATCCGAGTCTCAGACCGTGGAAAAGGTCATGATCCTAGAGACAACTACTCCGCTTAGTGCTGAACGCCGCAGCGACGCAACTATGGAGACAACTGAAAAACCTACTCTGTCTCCGGTAACGGAGCAGCCTAAAAAATTGCTAACCCCGACATCAAAACGCGCAAAGATTCGAACAAAACTCACCCGGCCATCAACTGCGGCGCCATCTTTGGCTTCGTCTTCAGACGACAAGCAAAACCCTCTAAAGAAGCCACATAGAAAGAGAAAACCGAGACCTTCGACTAGTCCAAGGCCCGCAAGATTCGAACCGATTCCAGACGAGCCTAAACCAAGCCCCAGAAATAAAGTTCGACCCCAACGACCACTGATGACGCCTGAACTGCAAACAGTCCTCCAAGTTCAACCAGCTCCTCCCGAACATATAAGCCATGCGGCAGCCACGAAACCCGCAGTAAGTGATCTCGAAGAGGTGACTTCGTTTGCTACTTCTGCCCCAACGAAAACCAAAAACGTTTTTACTAATAATGATGTACCTCAGAATTCAAACCCAACTTCCCCTCTATATTCGCATGTACTACTCCCAAATGTTCCATCAGCTATTTCCGTGTTTGAAGATCCTTCAAGATCCCAGTCAGAATTTCGTCCCACAACACCTCCATCTTTACCTCCAATTACGGATGCCGCGGGGCCTCCCTCAATTCCTTCTGTTCCTAACACCTTCTCCGCGCAATCAACTTCTAACTTCCCACCAAATACCCAACTAGACATAAAGCCAGAAAACGTTCGTGTTCCTCAACCTTCATTTGTTGCTTTACGGCCATCGCATAACCACATCGGTCCTGCCGTTCAGACGGAGTTTCATAGACAAAAAGTTCCGAAGAAAAATCGTAAGAAAAACAAACATCCTCCTAAACCAGTGAAGGGCGAAGTATCTGAGTATGATCGAATGCTCTCAGCAGAGCAACCATCAGGCGCCATTCCTTCTCAGACTGTTCAGGGATTCGCGAACCTACCACAGGCACCTGTCCCGCAATCTGACCAAGGTGCGCAGCTGCTCCTTCAACATCAGACATTGCCAAACCAACAAGCGGCTTTACGCCACCAACATACACCATTGCGGCAGCAACCACACATCACCCAGTATCAGGCGCAACACGTGATGAATTCCCCTCCTCAACAATATGAGGCGCCACCGACTCCTCATTTTCAGCAGGCTCCACCGGCTTCAGCAGCATCTCCTAAAAGTGGCGCACGCTTTCCAGCTGAGCAGACCCAGTTTTCGGTTCAGAAACCTACTGCATATTCCAGCTTCGATCCCGGACGTCAGAATACAGCTCCCGAATCTGTCGAAGGCCAGTTTTACAGAAACCCGGAAGAATTACCTCACTATTCAACGGATTTCGGATTTACGTCTACCGCAGCACAGTCCAAAGGAGCTTCTCAGTTCCCTAACTATGCGCAAGACACGGCGCTACGTAGTCCACGGCCCACAGCTGCTCCCCAATCGCAATTTGAATACGTATACCCAGAGATGCAACAAGCCGGTGGATACTCCACAGCACCATATAAATCCTCATTTACCCAGCCACAGTTTGGCCAACCCCAAACATATAAAACACCATTCGAACAAACTCAACCGCAATTTGCGCAAGGAACTCCACCCATGTTCCAGGAGCACCAGAGTTATACACCTGTAGCGCCCTACATCTCTGGTTACGGAGGTCTGTTTGGTACAGCTTCCGGTTCCATTTCCGACGGGTAGGTTGTCCTTCTTTGAAAATGTCACTTTTTTAGAAGATATTGTTTCAACATAATGTAATATATGTACGCAAGCTTTATGACACAAAACAAATTCTTAGGTGCTTCTAGTTATTTTATGATAATGCATGGATACACTTTTTTGGCCCAACTTTAGATTCTTCACGAGCCCGACGCCAGCAAGTGGAACATTCTCTTCTACGCCTCTATTTTCGGAGCAACACATACACCATATTCACTCGAGAAGAAGGAGATCTTTGGAAGACGACACTGAAATGGAAGATATCACTAAATATGAAAGCGGCATCCCCCATTCACGGCAACGAAGGCAGTCGATGTTTTCAATGATACCAAACATTTTTTCGAGAAAATCGCAGCGCCCAAGTCACCCCTTCGCGTCTGCTTCCGCCATGAATCCTACATTTTCCGAAGTACCCGGTTTTTATGGCGGTCGTTTCACGCAGCAGCTTACATCCGAAAGCCAGTTCCCAAATTTTAGCAACACTTTTACGCGTTTCTTCGCCGGTCCGTCGCAGCCACCCTTTGGTGGGTCCGGTGGAAATCATCTAAGAGTTCCTCCAATGTCGATGGGATCTACTGGCCTTTTCTCTCATGGCAGGGGGCCACCTACTATTAACATTGGTGGACCTTCGACCTTCACGGCGGTATCACTCAGCCAGGTGCCGAGTACCTCCGAGCTTGCAATGAACAACAATGCCTTCTTCAATCAAGCCACTCTCCATAAACAAAGTCCGACCAAGATTAGTTTGAGTAAACCACCTCAGGGTATCTTAGGAACCGGCAGTGGAGAGGAGATATTGCCAGCACCTGGTACAATGTCACAAACGGACCTTAAACCTAGTACAACAGCATTGACAGCCCCGAAATTGCCTACTGGTATTCCGCCACAGGCGTTACAACAAAGTGCCGAGGTGGTCGAGGAGGACGATAAAACCGCCATTTCGTATATCCCAATGTCAGGTGGAAAGATTACTGTCACCCTTGACTCTATTGAGGAGGGAGGCACTGCCAAGTCCCCAACACCCTTATCCTTCCCACCAAAACACTTGCGGCCCACCGATCCAAAAGAGGTACTAACGCAAATGAAAAAATCATTGCGTCCTAACATCGATTCAGCTGTAGGGGACTTGACATTACCTAATGACTATATTACACAGGTAACGCCCCCCGGCCTAAAGAAAGAGCCGTCGGTCAGTAATGCTGTCAACGACAAAAATATAATCCCTTACCCAGCGCATATGGTAAGGAGCCAAGAGAAATTCCCGAAGTTTAGCACCCTGCTTCCCAAGACACACATTAACTCATTCAGCATACCACAATTCTTAGTTCCGCAGACACAGTTTAGCCCTCAATTGGATTACCCGTTACGTGATTCGTCAACTCGGGGAAACTACTACCAAAATAGTAAAAATACGATGAAACCAGTGGATTCTATTTCAAACTATGGAAGTTTGTCTGACTCTCTAAATCCAACGCAGCGTCCGATTCCAGCAGTTCGCCAATTACCCCCGATGCCGGCGCATTTAGATCCAAACAGGAACAACAAGAACGAAGATAAGGCAAGTATCTTATCTTAATTAAATCACGATACAGCCAAATTATAAACCTATGACAAAGAAAATAGATGTACAGATACATATACAGTCGATTTCCACTGCTGATGTTTTATGCACTATAAACTAGTGCATTTTGGATAGGTAGATCTTGATCTCTTTGTTTTTAGCTTAATTTATAGATTCCTTTTTAGCGAGACTATAATTTATTAACATTTTCTTTTGATTTTAACTCGAAGGTAAATTAATATTAAACTGTTGTTAACCTTCAAGTACCTCGAAATGCTAATATTTGCCCTAATATTACTACTTTTGATACCCTTTTACGACCAGCCGAAATACTACAGCTAACGTTTGCAATAACTGCAATATATTTCAGTCACAGAAGAGACGTATAAAGACAAGAAAAAGGCGTCCTAAGCCTTCAACCTCAACCCCGTTACCGCCTTCAATGATCGAGGTAGTGACTCACAGTGATTCGGGACTAAATGTGCACCTTAAACCTAACACTGGAGAACCTACAACGCTTCCGACAATTTCCACTACGTCTTCGGATAAACGAATTTGGTACGGAACAACACCCCAACCGCCGCGTTACGAGACGCAGTTCCCTATCAAATTCAACTACATCACACGAGCCCCCATCGGACATGTGTCGCCAACGACTACACGGGCTCCAACCACGTTGTTCGCGCCTACCACTGGTTCGACTGGGAAACGCGTGTATCATAATCTGGTCGTTACTGGGTCATTTGAGCACCGCCTTCCTCAGCGTCTAGATGTAACGAATGCTCCCCTCTATAAGAAGAACATGTTTCCACCCCGTGTAATGGCCACCAACGTTCCGCACGATATGACCGCCTATGCTAAGTACACAACGACGCCAATTCCACCATCTCCCCCGATTATGCGAACGGTTGATTTGAGCACGACTACAATCGAGCCACCGCTTGCAGCGACAACAACAAATACACATTCAAACTCAGTAACCTCCTCGACGAGTACCAGTGGTTCGTCTGCTAATTTATTATCTTCTACCTTTCCCGTAACGACATTCGTTCCCATTTCGACGAATAGTACGACAACGGAAAAGCCCGTCGTCGTTTACCACGTTACAACAACACCATCAGCAACAACAGTGACAACAGCAACACGGATAACCACAACAGAAGCACCTGTTACCACTACGACCGCAAAAGTAACATCAAAGGGAACAACGACAATCACCAGCAGACCTACCGAGCCGTCCACAACTCCTGATGAGATGTTCGATTTCTTTACATTCCCTACGACGGGCCTTCAGAGCGAATTCTCTGTACCGAAGGCCAGTCCGGCCCCGGTTTTCTTACCGCAGAGCGATATTTCGCTAAATCACGATCGACAAGATGAGATCATCGTTATTGACATGGAAAAGGACCACGAAAATCTGACGGCTTCAGCGTCTACGGCAAGCATCTCTACTTTTAAGCCCGTTCTTAAGGTGTTCTCCAATCGTGCAGGGGGGACATCGTGGTACAAATTTAAAGCAATGATTACCAGCACTACACCGCGACCACCGTTGAAAATGCTTAACGCAGTGCCAATTCATGACGGTTACGAGAAAGGCTTTCCTTTCGAGTTTTTTACTGACTTGAGCCTTCTATCAAAGACCACTGGCCGCCCTAAGGTTGGCGTTACGGACTTCCCTCAGCCAGTATACAAGCCACAATCCAGCACTGAACATGATCAAAATGGAATTCGAAGAAAGAAATCGAAGTGAAGATGCATCGATAAAGATGGTCTATTTTCTCCAATCTATTCACCATATCATTGTTTGCTCTGAATCAGTTATTAGAAAATATACAGACAACTTTAAGAACATCATGTTTAGCTCGAGCAAACTTAATTACTTAAATAGGTTTCGATACGTTTCCTAACAAAATGTCGTCAAGCAACTTTAACTTTGCCTGCGTACAACAGCAAGCTCGCCAGCCCCTTCTAACGATGACGAATGCACATGCAAGCTTTTATATCATAATGTTAGATACTTAAACAGCGACGAAAAAAAAAAAAGATACAAAGCCAATGCACAATCCCCAAAATAACCTCTTGCTACATACAAGAGATTATTTCGGGGATTCTCCGAGACGTCCACTGAACTCCCCTCAGATATTGTACGATTTCTCCCCCCTTACGACGACACGAGAGTTGAATAGATGAACTAGTTAAGATCGAGCATAGCAGAATATGGGCCCCAAACCGGTCTTCGTGCTATCGGGAGTAGCGATGGAAGAGTATGTACTGACCTAACACGCAACTGTGTCGTCAAGATTTTCGGCAGATAGATAGTTATTTGACATGGTCGATTTGAACGGTATACCGAGGCCCGTCGATTAGCAGCAGTAATCGTAGTAGTAGTAAAATCTGTATACCTCTAAGTCAGCGTTGCTCCGATAAGCTAACATATCTTACCACATCTCGCCCATCTGTAAATATTTCCTGTTATAGCAGTTCATTACCTTTGTTACAAATGGTGGCTCACTTACTACTATTAAAATTTTTTAAATATAAAACAATAAAAGTTTATTGTGACAAATATTATTTATTGCAGTAAAGATATTTTGACAAATAAACCTTGTTTGTTACAAGCTCTCTAGCGGAATCATTTTAGCGATTCGCGTAGAAAACTAGGAACCACCTCTTAACGAGTATGAAGCACTAGAGACGCTGCCTTCTTACGCACATGGCAGCGGGTGCCGAATGTAGATGTCGCCCTTCGTTAATGTTATTTTGTTAGAATCGAGCGATCGCCCAGGACCCGCTACTAGGCAACATATCGTTTCATGGTTCGACAGGCTATTTCACTGTTATGGTAACATAATAAATTAAGTAAAAAATCGTTTTTAGTTACTCGGTATGGCCAGAGCTAAGTGAGATACGAGAATCTTAGTTGAAACTCATAGAAAGTTGTTATGCGTTTGAAACCGATCTCTGTTTGTGGGATATATATATATATGTGCACTAATTCAGGCCTCTATATATATATATATATATATACGGCTTCAAATGATGTAAAAGGCATATGGCGTGGTATACGTATCTGTTTCAGAGTGAAAATTTCGTGGACACAATGCATCGACTGCCGATACAAATATAATAAGTTTCTAATATAAGTTCTGCTCCTTTTTTTTCGAGTTTGACCTTCAAAGGCTGTTTTTGCGGCCCATAACGCCTCTGTATCAGTTTAGGAAAATCAAGAATAAGAGATTCCCAATGCACGAATCAGAACTATATTAAAAGTCATTCATTCTTATAACCATTTTCTGATTTTTACAAGATAGCCTTGAATGTTATAGCCACCTCGTATACTTACATTCGGCCTTCGAAACGCGGTCTATAACTATAATGTACTAAATTGGTGACTGCTGCTGCTTCTTGCGTTGGCTATCATATCACCTCGTCTCTGTGGTGGAGTATGGAGGAAGCCATCAGATCGTGGGCATTTGTTTATGGGTTCGTTTAGGCTAGTCCAGGCTAGACTAGGTTTGATAGCGTCCTAACGACAATAGTGGATGTAAAGTTCAAAACATGAAGAAGCAGCAGTCACCGAGTTGAATCGCATAAAGCAATCGTTCGATCATTGACCGTATAGATGGGACACCATCTCTTTAGCTAATATTGAGCATCACGGATGTAATCTGTATCAACTAGGTTGGGTTGGGTTGGGTTGAGCTCGTTTTGAATTGTTTCGAACTTTTCTGGGTAAATTTTTTTGTAAATTTCGAACGGGAATTATAAATCAAACAGTTTGATGCCCAAGACTGACAATCGGTAAAATGATCGACCTCTTCAGATCAATCTAAACGCTTTTACTCTATTACTTTTCCCATGTACGTATCAGGCGCTCTGCTCTCTATTAAATTCTATGATGTAGTACAGGGTCCAGGTTGCATAACTCCATTTATAGCTGTAAATTGTCTCTTAATAATAACTTCAATACTTAACAGCGTGGCACATGTGGGCGTGACGAATGTGTCTCATTTCTTCGGATGGAAAAAGCCTCTAGGCCTATGTGCTTATGCGTTCCTGAAGCGGAAAGCAGTGTCAGCCATGAACACAGGAGGCGACATGATTAACTAAAGGACATACTGGGATGACTAAAAATAGCTCTTCTTTACCCGATTTCGCTTCAACTTCTGACACAGAAATGATGAGTTTCTTCTTCGAACGAATGATCCATCTACTTCTGATCAAAAGAGGATCGAGTTCCACATATTAACTATTTTAAATCTTGCCCAAGACGCTATTTAAACTTATAGTGAAGCAGAAATCGTTAGACCTGAGGTAATACTTTTGTTAGGCATTATCTTTTCAGCTTTTAGATTATATGTATGGTATTTGTGTTTAATTTTTATACCCCTTCAGGCACCGTCAAGACCATATTGTTGAATAGATCTCGCCTCGCTTGACAAGATTTGGAAAAGCAACACCGGGACTCAGAATTCTAATAGGATGGTATACTTAGAACTCAGGGAGTTAACTCTACACGGTAATGAGCAAATTGGTGCGCTTCAAGTCAGCGGGTAGCTTGCATTTGCTACTACTGGAATCCTAGAAAAATTGCTAGACTTTTCATTTCTCCCTATACTAACTGTGGCGTAGAATCAAACAATACGCTATCTGAGCAGTTATCAGTTAGTATGACGGGCTGACCTGCGGTTAGTAAAGTCAGATAGATCATTCTCGCTCGGAAATAGGTTTAATGGTGTTTCTCAACGATTGAGAAAAGCTTACCTCCGCTTGAACTAAGTCCCTCTATCATGCCTTCTCGCAGTTATGACGAGCGTTTTCATCGATTCTTACTTGTACCGCTTGTACACACAAATACTCTAACAGTGACTGCTTCAATAACACAGCTAGTTCCAGCATCCAAAACGTAGACTTTTATTATTCATGACCTTAAACAGTTGTTTCTAATTCTACGTCCAATACTGCCGTGAAGCATTGTTTCAGACGACTGGCTCCGAGCACAGGAATCATGGTTTCCGATTGATCCGTTATGATGACCTTAATCTCAGACTTCAGTAAATTCAGAATTTGGCTATGGTATTTTTCGATATTTTGATGAAAACATTGAAAACGTTTTGAGGATGCCCAACTTCCATACAATTCTATACTATTTGTGTACCTCGTACAAATATGTACAGCTCGAATCATACCGAACAACGCTGAGTAACAGGGCACAAGGACGATTTATATATAAAGTTATTGCAATATATCGTTGTACTCTACTCAGCTTCATACACTAACTTCCTCGGATACTAGCGGTTTCTAACAGTAAGCTGAAGTGTCCTCCTAAAGTTTTTCGTAGTGAGCGCATGAATTGGCTTGAGCAACGATCCGACCCCGGAGGTAAACAATAATGATTTAGCAATCAATTACCAATGAATGCGCTTCATATTATATGAAATAGACTTCAGTGCCTGCTTTGGCTGTCGATAAAGGCATCTTCATGAGTGCTAATCATTGGATCTAGAAGCATGACCAAGGAAGCAATAGGTACCGCAACTACGCAAATTCGTTATCGCACGCTTCCTGTTATCGTTGTCGTTCTTTTCATCTTAATAATAATACGACTGTCTGTATTTCGATTTAGTTCCACTTGACTAGGCTTCTCGTGAAAACTTGTCCTCGGTTAGAAGCTTTTTGAAGGTGATCTAGTGCTGGAAAGCAGTTTTTATCCGAGCCTTCATCGTATTTAGTAACTACTGCCTAGGAAATAGAATACCGGCAAAAATCCATCTAGTTCATCACGATCTCTTGCAAAAGGTTACACTGAGAGCGAACGCTACTTGACGGTACCTCCGAAATTGTTAGATTTCTAATTCGCAAATCAAAATTTAAACTGTAGATTATTTTACTAAGCTCTGTTGTGTGTGTTTGCATAGTATATCAACTATATGTTAGATAAAATATAAGCATGCAAGAAAGCACGTACGATGCGCTATTAAAATTGAATAGACCTTCCCAAAGCTGAATATCATGATACGGCCGTAACCCGTAGGTCGTGAGCCATCAGTACAAATTGCTTGAGCCATTACCCTTTGTATCGATTAGCCTCGCCGGTATGGGGCGAAGAAAGCAGTTTGATAGGCTAGAAACTACCTCCATTATGATAGTTCTCTTAGTCACAACAATGGCAATCTATTTCAAGTGGTTACTTCAGATATAACAATCATATTGGAAAAGTCGAACATAATGCGAAAGTATACCTACTGCGCATATTGGTGTGAAAAAAAAAAAAAAAAAACAGCTCACTCTGGAGATTAAATAGGGACGTTTTCAGAATGTGTGTTTTGGTTACTTCCGTACGGGCGAACACAAGATGCTGGAACCGTCGTTGAGAGTTTGATTCAAAATATGGTAAAGACCCACTCATCTGCTGGGCAATGTAAACTGGGGACATAATGTCCGTTGAACGTCTTGGTTTAACCATATCTCTAACTTCCAATTCTGGGCATATAATGTACAGTAGGGTGGTCTAAGCATGGTACCTTCTTTAGATGCTACTTGTGAGAAAGTGAACTCTTAAAGACAAATATTTAAAAGACAACATTGACTGAATAATATATTTATATTGCTAATAGAAAATAGTGTTTATTTGACTCAGCAATAAATTGGGTATTTGGATTTTTTTACCAACAGCCAAAAAAAAAATGTTTCTGAATAGAAGCCTCTCAAAAGACGCACCACATGCAACGAGTCCTTCGTGATCTCTGTGTGTTTTGGGGTTTCGAGTAAGTACAGCCGAACCCGGTGTCTGCCGCATTGATTTTTTTCTAAAAACGCATTTTTATGCTCGAAGCCGTAGGCAAACCGATAGGTGTTCACGTGCGGTGGACGTAGTAATACTGTGCATATTCAAAGTTTTCGCAAATTTCGGTCAGAATTTCTGTTATTGTTACTCCCTGAACAAGATGAGCAGATAAGCTTACTGTAGAATAGCTTGGTCGAGTCTGCTGATCACTGTTCGGATCAGGATGATGAGGAAACGAAAACCGCTGACTTACCTCCACAATGCAATTAATTTTACTATTAACTATATTATAATTGAATTATTCCTGTCCTGCGTTTGATAAGGACGTGACACGGAACGCTTTAAGTGTGAGTGTTCGACTGGCCGTTTCATAACTATTCGGTGGAATATAGAGATTGCATAAGCGTGTTCCGCTATCAACTGGGTTTAGGTACCTAATCCGATTAATTTGTTCCACTTCGTACACGAGTAGTTGCTTCTTCAAAATGCCAAGCGATATGAACAAATAGCATAGGGTCAGCCATCTACTTTATTTGAAATTTTAAAAAAATTTGCTTTTTATTGACGTAAAACGATTTTTTAGCTGCATTACTAATTTCAGGCCCACCGTTTCTATACTGGGATTTAAAATAGATTAAGGCCTGTCCACGGTGGGTTTGGTGCTTTGTTTGACTCGCCTTCGCTACCTTAATATAATATCACAACCAGCTTGTCAATTGTTGTCAAGAGAGACATATCCCTTAAAAAGCTGTCGTCTTGCCAATTACAATAGATGGCTCAGTAAATACTGATTAAAGTGAACCGGAAAGGAGTTTGAAAACGAACGTGTACTGCTCTACCGACCAACCTTAAATACTTATTTTCAGTATATAATTTCATATTTCGTCTCTTTCTCTGTTGTGTGCCCGTAACGAATAAAGCTAACCTTTGTCCTTAAGGTAAGGTAAGGTA
Source organism: Varroa destructor (assembly GCF_002443255.2). NCBI lineage: Eukaryota > Metazoa > Arthropoda > Arachnida > Mesostigmata > Varroidae > Varroa > Varroa destructor. The sequence goes on from NW_019211455.1 coordinate 4,838,897, forward strand.
AGGTTTGTAAAAGCATTTAGCACTAGTGCAGCTTAGGAGCACTATCTGCTTCGCTAGATATAGTGGTTATTCAAATTTTTATTATCTATAGTAGAGGCTAGCATATGCCAACCAGTCTTTTCTCGAAGTGCTCTAACACGAATATATGCCTTTTGATCCTCGTAGGACATACGGGTGCGGTATATCATAGTGTATGGAAGAACTTCTGTGCACGCCGAGGTGACAGAATCTGTATCGGTATTTATTTGTGGGACCACTGCAGTTGGCAACAGTTGCTCCATCCGTCCGATAAGGCGTCTTTTTCCGTTTTATATTGAGCTCTGAGATTGTTAAGCGGCGACATACACTGGATTCCGGACACGTTCGCTTCTGGTATTGTGTGCGCCGCTTCTGGGTAGACAATATTGTTACCGGCCTTGGAGCAGTCCTGTTGTCTGCAGACAGCCGGTAACTAGGTCCAGTAACTTAGGTCTCTTATGAGCCAAAAATACCATACACCATTATAGCCGGAAGATTTGAAGAACACGATAATCTTGATAACTTACAAGCTAAAAAAACCTTTACATCTATATGTGTGAGTGTTGATATCGTACAAATATATATAATATGGTATTTTTGATTTGGGTAACTGCAGATTAGCTGGCTATCTGAAACAGGTCTACGGTTTTCTCTTTTTGTAAGCGCTCTACGTTAGCCATAATAAGTGGTGAATGGTGTTCGTGTTAGGGTCGGCCAGGACCTGACCCACAAGTGACTCGCCATTGTATAGCGCCTTAGGTGTACATGCTATCGTTGTAAATAGCGTCGTATATGAACATTTCACTGCATACTTGCTCGCTGCCATTCCCCATTATTGAGTTTCTTCACAGCTACTTCGGATGCTGTTACCGTCAATACGACTACTATAGCAGCCCTCGGTATTACGACTGTTGCTGCTCATGAGCTGGAATACGAATGCGAGCAGTTTAGTTGCTGGGGCTTGTATATGACTTGTCTGTGTCGACCTGATGCTGCTATTATTTAGACTGGAGTGGCAGTCGCTGCTGATCCATTATCGGTTTCTGCGCATGTCCGTGTGTGTATGTGTATTGTACATTCTATTTTGCGGTCGTAATGTTAGTGACTGGACTCATGCGGGTATGTCCTCTACAAACCATTAGCGCCAACCAACAACAATGGCTATTCTAACCTACGTTGAGTTTCTCTCGTGCCGGACCCTGTTTGCCTCTCGGTTTATAGACCCGCTACAAGTTCACCCTCTACCCCCCTAGCCCGTTCGCCGTTATCGCCTCTCTCCCTAAATGACGTCAGCATCGCGCATGCGCTCCTTCTTCGCAGATACGGAGCGGTAAACGGTAAACTAAACGCGGAGGGTCGGGACGGGCTCCCGGCATCGCAAAAGAGTTGGAGTTTTCACCCTGCACCGCCCGGTAGAATGGAGTAGTAGTACCAATCTTGTAGATAAAGAATACTAACGCAGAGTAAGCGTCAGCTAGCACTGGCCAGTCGGCTGTATTTAGTATGCACACTGTGTTTCTTTATCGCGTCGACACCTGATTGTTGTGCTGGTCTTGTGCTGTGTGAACTTCATTGCAGTGTGTGGGCCCATTCAAGGTGACCTCTTGGACGCTGGTATACTCAATATAGACCTACGACCTAATAAAATCGCTGCAGATCGGAGCGTTGCCTGAAATAAAGAAAGGTCACCGCGCAGTGTCCATTCACCGGCCAAATTAGCTAAAGCGATCAGAGCTGACAATTTTCTTCACCGAAATTTGTCCTTAATAAGGTCAGAATGCGCCCAAGAAGTTTGTTCGCTCTACAGGTGGGCTTTTGTCGTCCACTTTAAGAGCGTACAGCTGTCGTCGCAAGTTGGCAGCTACCAACATTACCCGCCAGTACATGAAACTTCGAGGTAAGTTACTTTGGTGACCCCTCTCCTTGCTGAGAATGATTTGGACGCAGGTTAACCATTTGATAGATGAATTCGAACAAGATCTGTGCAAGCTGATCGGTGGACCCCAGCTTAAAGTTTTTTTATTTCCTTGCCCTATTACTGATCTTTGCATCAGCCAACGTCTTTCGAGTTGTCATTTAGTAAACGATAAAGGCCTGATTAACACATTTACCAAGTAGAACTTGTGTAAAATTAGATCTAAAAAAGGCTAGATTAGGGACGGGGGGATGAAGACTGCGAAATATTCAACGGCGTTAATTGCACGGTGTAGAAATTCAGTTTCGTATAACGTTTTATACAATTATTGTGCTATATCCTCCCGATTCAATAGATGGATATAGCAATGAGTGCCGAACAGGAGCGACTGCTTTCAAGGGCATTTCTAGAAGAGCGTCATGACTATCAGGATAACTTTCAAAGCCAGAAACGACGCAAATCAAACAAACGCAGTAAACGCAAGAAGAAAGGATTTGGGGTCCGAGATAACCTGGAACATTTTTATAATGAAGAAGTAGACGAATGGAGTGCGGATGGAGTTATCCTCGAAAACCAGACCGTACACAGAAGACTGCTCCGACTTCCCGTGTGGAAAGGGATTGCTTACGCGGGTCAGTATTGATCTTGTCTATCAGCATCTAGTCAGGTCTTCTTTAGTTCTTTAGGAATGTAAAGAGACTACCAAGGCTCTATATACTGTGGGCATACCTAAAAAAATAGAAATACACAGACATTTTCACCAGATCTTCTGAAGAGGGCACGAGCTTGTTTCTAAGTTTTCCTCTAGAACTATAGGCAATACACTGCAAAAGTCGGTTGTTTAATGAAACTAGCGTATCTTTACCAATTGCAGGAGCTGCTCTCATGTTTGTAGCTGTCGTATTGTTGGCCTTAGGTCATGGAATTCCAAAGCAGGATCCCGTTTTAGGCGATAAGGATGGCATCGAACTGATCCGCACATCCGCGCTGAAGTTCAATCGCTTCCTAAGAACGTGCCAGGTTGTAGGTCTTGCACTGTTTTGCTCCGGGGGATTCCTCGTCGCTGGAGGTACTAAGTGAACAATAATAGTAAATCCCTTAGACAGAATGCCTTTCTGTAAACAGCAGTTCCGATGCCAATGTAATATATCGGCTCTTTTCCTATTCACTACATAGTTTCCACTTTGTCACCATTGCTTACAGCTGCAAATTATATAGTGAGTTCATATTATTATAGGCCCGATATATCAAAGATTGGTTTGTTTCAACGCAAACCTTTTCTTGTATTCAAGCTTAAATAAAAATAACAGAGAACGTTTCGTTCGCTAGATTCAGATAAAAATATTTCCGCGTGTAACTTCACGACGATAAAAAGTGGTGGGTTATATTAAAAATAACTGTTTAGGTTAAAAGTCATGCATCCGACATTGAACAAACGAATTCAACTTGAACTACGGATCTCACGCTTAGAAGTGGCGTTTTGTCTGGCGGTAGATAATTATTTTTTTTCAATTAGATCTCGTAAACGGGCAGCAGCAGTAGCAGCAGTAGCAGCGATCCGTCATTTGATAATTATGCTCGACCTTCTATTAAATCGAATAGAACTATTGAACTAAGCCATTGAGCTCTAAAATGTGATCGTGCTTTGTCGAACATCTAAAATATTAGGCAAACGTATACTTACGTACGTACTTGTTTGTTCCCAAAGCAATTCTTCACGAAAAGAACTTTTACGTACTATCTTCTGATTCTGCCATCATGTTGCATATGTGAATTTGATCTTCTGAGATGTTTTCGTACGTTGAAATTTTCTGCGAACTAGTGTAGTTCAGTCATGGCTATGACATGATCCCCTGGGAGTCTTGTTCTTGAGCGCCACCTGCCAGTTATTGATGTTGTTGTTCCATTTATATACTGTGATCGTTGTCAACGCTTTCATGTAGTAACAAGCGCTTTTCATTAGCTGCCCTCGTTAAGGGAACACACTATAGTGGTTTCAGCCTGGACTTTACTACCTAGAGCATTGTAACCTGGTCAGACTGCCCCATGTCCGTAGGACTTGTGGCTGAACGCATGCTCATTCTATAAAAACTATCTATAAGGTCTAACAGTACGTCACAATCATGGCCCTGTTATTTGGTTCCATGTTCCGCCCCAGGTTTGCTGATCGGCACTTTCTGCGCATCGGAGAAGCTGGACGGTTCTCGACATTCGCTGGTCGAGTCATTTGTCGTGTCGGTACAACCGGACCCGCCGCGGATTCCTCAAGAACGTAAGGTCCCCGCAACGGAGAACGTCGCCTCGGTGCAGCCATCAGCTGCCCCAGCCTCATTACGAGGGCATTCCTTCCAGAAGTATAGTCAGTAGAATTAATAATAGTATGGTGCTATTTGTTTTTCTATTTAACGAAAAATACCACCCTTTACTAATCACAGTGGTTTAGATGGAACATTCTCACAACTCATCAGCACCTATTAGGTCCCCCACCATTTATTTTCATAGTGATCAACATTTACAAATGTAAATCAGGTTAGAGATAATGTTATGGACTGTTATATATATATATATATATATATATATATATATATATATACTTGAAAGGAAATAGAGGAGCTGCGTCTTGACACAATCAATCTTTAGGATGTAACAAACGACGAAATATCTGCCATATGCGGTCGAATCTCCGAATCGACAAATGGCAAATGTTACGGCTGTAGACGCCGCCAACTCTGGCAGGAGAAACGTCGAGCCTAAGTCCGGCCAAACACAAACACATACGTTACCGAAAATTGCCATCGAGGGTCTGGACGATCATTGCCAAGCATGTTGTCCAGCTTACTTATTTGGCCGATTACAATTTGAATGAACCCGCTACGTTCTTGTCGACAAATAGAGCGTGCCGATGCGCGGCGAAGCGACGAGTGAGATTGCATCCTTGTCCGATGACATCACAACGTCGTTGTCTTTGGGCTTTCGTGGTCCGCCGCTCTGGTGTGATTCTGATTGACTGTTGACTCATATTGGTAAGATCTAGCGATCGTTAGCCTCTTGGTGCCATCGTTGTGCAGAAGCGATGTGCATTGTTAATATGGATGGCATATGGGCACGTGTCGTCGTTGTCCCACGTCAACATAGTCATTATATCGGGTACAATTTCTATAGTTCTCACGTGCTCGTAATTAAATTGTGAGTACGGAAACGAGTTTTTCGTAAACCAGGAAAAGGGTCAAAACGCCAGAATAATGTCACTATTAGGTTAGTGGCAATTATGAGACAAGATAAATTAGCAAATAGAGAAAGCAGTTTCATTGACTCCAAGCATACATATATTTCTTGATACGAAGCAAATGTTGTGATCAACTTACTGATCGTGCTTCTCCCATGCTTTTGTCATTCATAGGACGATCAGTTTCTCCCTATTTACCTGATTCCGATCGCAAACATTAAGAGACTCAGACCTTTTACATACAGTATACTGTGGTAGCTGCGTCGATTTCATTTGTATAGTATATTTATATAGTAAGCTCAAATAGTTATTTTCTAATAATAGTAGTTATTGTAAGTTTGTTTGATTCAATGTATGTTTTTTTACATTAACTATACGTTAATATTTTTTCTGGTGGACTTCCTACCAGCCAGCCCAACAAATAAGCAGTGTTAGACAAGTCTGCTTTTCTGCTAATGCTTGTGCAAATATAAAATGTAACTACAGTACACACTGAAAAAAATTTTCGAGATTATCGTATTACCGAACTCCGACCTTCAGCAGTAGTAGAAGCACATTATCGAAAGACAGACAGATCAATCAAAAGGTTGTTACCGACTTCGCGATATACTTCGTTCACCTTTGAAGAAGCCTATGAAGAAGGCGTTTGGGAACGCTACAAGCTAACGCTAATAACAAAGCGTTCTAAAACAGTTACACACATCGAAAACGAGAACTCAGAAGCGCTAACTGTGAACAGTGGCTTCTTATTAGTATATATATATATTAGCTGTGGTAGATAATGAGATCTAGAAGTATAGTTGTGACAACTTCTAAAAGGAGATCTAGGTCTCTAATCAGTGGGTATTGACAAATAACAAAGTCACACACGAACTGGTGTGTATATATATGCCAGGGATAAGAGTGAAGCTTAGGTAATTCTAGGATGTACAATGTTATCAAAATGCCCACATGTTATTAGCCGCTGGGCAACATGCCAAAAAGGCAGTGGGAAGAAAAGTTTAAAGATATTTTAATTTTTCGTACTTGTAACGTCGCGGTAGTAGTTAGGGAGCATTCGTCGTTTTGAAGGACTGTGCTAGACAAGGACAAACACAAATCTTACTGATCAAGTAAAAGACATGAGAACCCAAGTGGATTAATGTCAGATTGTTACCTAATGCAAACGCTATAATACGCAGAGATTGAGGTTTATTTTTTTATGTGATTGGATTGAGCTAGCGGGTCAGGTACATCAAGGCAATACCTCATTAAATCAACACCCTTTTTAAATATAAGAAATCTATTAAAACCACTACTGAAATACACTCCGAGCCGTTTAAACACGAAACTTAGACGCAGCCGATAGACAAATCAGACTTTCTGTCTATATAAAGCTATCATCATCTAGGAAAGTTACGTCGCGTATTTGACGTTGACGGCATAAATCTATGCTGTATTCGAGAGGAGAATACGGTTAGGGTTAGATGAAGCAGAACAACAGCTTAAACCCGATGTTTGTTGTGTGTGACATTTGTTGAAAGGTATAGCAACATTAATGGGGGCTATGAACGATCAAAATATGCGTGGATGTATCCGCGCCATTATTTGCGTAAAAACAACAACGATGTGGAGGAAAATCGCAAACTATTAGACTAATTAGTCATACGTAAACTTAATACTAGGATTGCGCAAAATCACTTTGTGGTAAAGGACTGGACAAAAATAACCCAGCTATCTCTCCTTACAAAAAGTAAAAACAAACAAAAAAAAAGAATACAAATTTATACGATCAATAAAATATTTGAAAAGAGACAAGCTCACCCGAGCGGCGCTGATGATGTTCTGATTAACGGATACCTGTCAACTGCGGACGCAACGTATTTAGTGAAGAGCAAGTGCAAACAAATATATACGGAAAGCGAAATTGTATGAATACGAAGAATAAAAGGACTATAGAGATAATGGCGTATTTAATCTTTTTTTTTTTTGTACTAAATTTGTCATAAACTAAACCGTCCCTTTTAATGACCTGAAAATGTCAAGTGTACAATTTATAGTGTAGTAACGACGAGCTTATTTATATTAGTATTTAGGTAGCTATGCTGTTAATCATTTCTATTGAAGTCAGAGATCGATACGCTTTATCAGTTTTCTGTTTTGAAAAAAAAACTCTATGTTTTGTTATTTCATCCTCTACCCGTCCATGATTGTTTTTGTCTAAATTCAATTCAAAAATATTGAAGATATCAGTAATTTATATATAAGAAGTACCTTATCTGCCAGATCGGGTTTAATACGAAGCATGCTTTTCTGCGCGACAGAGAAGTTCTGCTACGATGTCCATTTTAACTTAACAAGATGAAGTTGTCCCGTATTAATACAGGTGTTACTGGATTTTATGACACTATGTTACGCCACTGGCTAAATTCCGTTAAAGTGAGACGTATTTAACAGTGAAATGCCGCTAAATGCAATTTTTGCGCGTCTAACAAAGAGTTAGAAGAACGGTTCAGATCTGGTTGGCCGGTTTCGCGCGCCGTCGTAAACGTGTGTTTACAATACGCACACACTAGGAAACCTTTAGATATTAATAGAATGTTATGTTAGGTTTTGAACTCTAATATTATGTGCGAAGTTGACACCGACTGGCCTAAGACGGCTAACTTAACGACCCTGTCCTGAAGCTGGCGGCCTGCTACAGCCCAAACAGGTCACGTTAAATATGTACATACAATTTGTGCTTTATTTATGAACACAAGGTGACTGCGTCAGGAGTTCATGATTGGTTAAAAAAAAACGTCGAATACTGCATCATATACTATTCGCTATATAGTTCCTTAGCTAAGTGAAGCGATATTGATTTGAAATAATATTTTACTTAAAACACAGGTTTTTATAAAAACTAGTAATGTTTTGCGATACAATATATATGACGCACTCGTAGTAAACAACCTAGGGCGCCATTGATAATATTAACCCTATCTTATTTTACCTCTGTAAAGGCTGAGGGCTATTCATAATTACAATAGACGTACCGTCGGTTAGAGGCCAGTTATTTCCTAATAGCAATATCCTGATAGCCTCTTTAACGTTCAGCCAACACAATTCTTGCAAAAATAAACATTTGTACATATGGACGATGTCTACAAATACCGGTGCGATACTATTTTTAATTATAGAACATAACTCCTGCGATTAATTAAGTTAACATTACGTTCTATGAAGAAAAAGTAAACTTTCCCTCTAGGGGGAAGCCTTTGGTAAACTGGTGTCATTCTGTGCGCGGATCTTCCCAAAATGAAATCCAACACACAACACGATAGGTGCAGATCTTTAGTGGTACATAAACGAAACGAACCCCGCCATGTTTGTCTTGCGTTAATTGATTTAACTCAATAAACCTGTTAATTTCATAAGTAAGCCATAATAAACACCAACGACATTGCAGTCATCTTGCTTATCTAACCCATTGTTCGACGATGCCATTACCTTTGGGTATCAGCGGATGCTGATTGCCTGTGCAGTTCATTTGCTCTTTCACTCTGTCTAGAAGTCTCCTATCTTTCATCCGAGATATTTAGGTGATTAACAGTCGGACACAATAGGAAGCACTGAAATTCATCACGTTTTTTTATTGGTCAGCGTTTTATGGCAGTGTTTGAAAAAGCACGTCAAAATTTAAATGTTCTGTACTTAAAAAGGTACATTCGTGATATAGTCGTCCCCGTGATGGCTCAACGCGTAACGTATTCGCCTGCTAGTCTTAGAGACACATTGTGGTCCGCGTGCGAACCCGCACATAGACATACAGTTTGTTCCGTGCTGGCAGCCGGCGGTCCGATAACATGCCTAACAGCGATACCGGATATTGTCAATTTATTGCAATTGTCATACGACAAATACTGACGAAAGGTTTTTATTTTGTTCTTTAAAGTAATATCTGAAAAGGCGAGTCGGGGGCAAATATGTTTATGTCCTTCAAATCTGTCAATACCGTTGATCTCTTTTCAGGTGGAAATTTTGCAGGCTAATCATTTTAGGCCACGAAGCCTTTGACCCAGAAGACTGACGCTGACATTAACAAAAAAATATTATAGGTATTCCCTGGTGGATACGATGTTGGAATTGAGAAAGTTATTCTACAGAATAAATTGGCCTATTAGACATGGATCAACGTTCTAATTTCTACGTGAGAACGATGAACTAAAAGAAGATAGCCAGCTGCATTTGTAGGAGTAGATGGGTAAAATGTCTTAACCACGAAAGAACAATAAATAGAAAATAATTGTTCCTACTTATACATTAAGGGATCTATAAGGAACGCAATAGACTATATGAGTCTTAACTATAATAGATTTCTCGTGGAAAATATTTACGTTCTATTAGGGTGAAAGCTAAACATATATATATATATATCTGGGTCTCTCTATATCGAGCTATTACCCCATTGTCGCTTTGGTTAACAACAGAGAACCTCAAGAACTTTTTAACCGTGTTTCATGTTTACAGCAATGTCTTGTCGAAATAGTAGTAGTTCCCTTGATTATTGGACAGGTACACCAATTAGGATGCGGAGAACCCATTATAGCCGGCGCTCGGCTTAATATAGCCATCATAACCTTCTTTTTTGCGGCAATCCCTCTACCGTAAATATGCAGAAATAGCGAGCATACTTAGTAGACGCACGTAGAGGAAGGCACCGATATCGAGTTGAGTCAGCCCGGCACGAGTTACGGTTCAACGACGCAGCGACGCAAATGTGAAGATGGTGGTGGAGCCGCAACTGAAGATGGGCGAAATGGCCGACGCCAGTGGAATGCAATAGGAGGTTCGTACATAGATGTACTGTACATGAGAAATCTCTAGAGATCCGTACGAAAAGGGTACGTCTCTACCTATATTTGCTTCGATCAGACAGATCTTCACTGGCAGCCTGATGTTGAAAGAATACTAAATCGTGCATCGTTTGAATAAACATTGGTTAGAAAACGAGATAAATTAAGCAAAATAAACTAAAAAATCTAAATAACAGCAATTTTTTAGAAGTATTACTTAAGCATCGTTGTTTTGCTATCATATAATTGGTGATTTTAGGAATAACGCTGACTAAAACGGGTGAAGAAAACGTTACGTGCAATAATCCCTTTGATGATCATAACAAATATAGTAAAGTCCTATCGTTCTTATAGGGAGGAATAGAAAGTCTAAGCTCTCATTTTATATTCGGTTCCATGTTTCCGATAAAGCAATTGGTTAAATACAACGCTTGTTAAGAGTCTAGATATTCTTCAGCTGCCATTCGACATAAGCTTCAAAGGTACACCGCTAATACGATTGTATTTCAAACACGAAAAAAAAGTACCCTTTGATACCAGTTATTAACGTATTCTTACATAACGTGGATACTAACTGAAATCGTAAATCGAAAAATGAGGTTGTTTCTTTTCACTAAAAGGTTTCCCGATATGTTCACAGATCTCGAATACTATAAATAAACCGTTTATGTCGAGAAGTTCCGGCTATTTTTAAATGGCTGTCGACATCATCATCACAAAAATGATGGTACTGCAAACATCTATGGTAATAATAGTAGCGTTCTGCTTCCGATAATTAAGAAGACCCAATAGAAATAGACGGAGTTGGGGTAAGAATAGAAAGCTCAAATAGTCAACTACTCCGTTCACGAGATGTAAAAAAATTACCAACTATCGAAGTTATGGTTGCTTGAATCCTACCCACTATTTCCAATGAAGAAACAATATAAGATACAAACAAAGAGAAGGCGATGGAAAATTGCGCTGTCTGTAATTATCTGAGTTGTTTTTCTTTTTTATTATTCAATTACAAATACGTCACCAAGCCGTTGAGCATTTGAATTCGATTTTTAACCATTTTGACTTATAAAGTTAATCGAGTAGTTCGTACATTGTCACACGCCACAGATCTAGAACTTAGACTCGTAAAAAAAAAAAAGGAAACTGTCACCGTTTGCGTGCAGAGCAGAAGGTACAAAATATGATCGTTGCGTCAACATTGTAGTCGGGCAATGATTTCCAACGTTGCGCGATGTTTCCTAAGAAATTACAGTAAAAAGTCATGATCGAAATTTTAGAAATACTAATTATTATATTAATAAAATTCGGTTTGATTGTTACAAGACGTCCTGAAAATGTGTTCGCAGCAATAAGGACTGCCTGGTAGTTTTCAGCAGGTGAAAGGGACGGGGGTTTAAGATTTGCTTGAACGTTATTTACGTCCTCGAGTAACATAAATTATGATCGTTCCAACAGGGGTATAGGAAAAAGTAATAATGATTGCCTCTTTAGTAGATTAGTTTGACCGTATACATGCCAATACACAACTAAAAACACGTGTAATATATTATTCCTTGGTCAAATTATTTCCTAATTTCGGATCTTCAATTCATTATACGTCTAATCCCATCGAGAAACAAATACGTCCCTTTGAAGATCTAAACTGAAGATTTATATTCGCTTCCTTTCTGCTAAAATCGCTGCCAGTTTACAGAAAAGAATATCTTTCTCAATAATTTTGTTGTCTAATAACGTGTAAATAATTGTCGAAGAAAAGCTGAGTCTTGCATGTAGCCGAATCTCCTTATCTTTAAAAGTTTCTCTTCCGTCGAAGTTCGCTTAACTTTAATGAACGCATATTTGTGATCTTTATTATTATTTTAAATTCAAATTACAAAAAATGAAGATATCGTCGTACAAAGTTCATGATGTTGATTCTTCATCTCCTAATTAAAATCATTTTTGTGTGTGAAAGTTAGGCTTATATGCATTAGGTATTTTTTCCTTCAAGTGGAATAATATAGGGAATTCTTACCACACGGTAGGTAAAAACAATGAATCAGAACAAGCAATGTCATACGATTTATCGTCAACTATATAGAAACACGTTTTCCATTTAGATTTATTTCAGTACACCAGTACCTTGACGTTAATAAATCACACTGCGTGCCTATTGCCGTACCACTGCTACCACCATTACTCTTGCACGTCGCACAATACTGGGGCAAAGTACCTGTGTGAGACTTCGAGTATCAGCTGAATCAGCGCATAATCATCTAACGGTAAGTGTAACGTACGGGTAAAGCGAGGCTTCTACGCTGTAAGTTAAGTAGACAGCGGCGGCCTATTAGCTAAACGTTAAGAATTATGGCAATGCGTTTCGATAGAGAGCGAAAAATGGTTAACGTCATAGGCCTGCACCGCTGTGTCCTAGCAAAAACCACAGTTAAATGTACTGTATGGTAAATCCTGAAAAAAAAAGCAGGGTTTGTCTCTGTAAATGTTGATAGTTGAAAGGTTACGAAAAGATTTCGCCTATTTGCAGCTATCAAACATCTATTTGACGACAACTGCATAACTCATACAGTACATACAGGTATGCCCAATCGACAGAATGTTATGGTTACCCTAAAATTGTACTGATTTGATCCATAATAAATTATTAGTCCTATTCCGTGAAATCGGACAATTGTACTGATTAGTGTTTAGAACAAATTAGGACAGGTGCTTTTTTTTTTTTCGGAATTAATTTAAAATGAAGGCAGAATGATCTACAAGTCGTAGCCGTTTTCGTCAGCTGTGCACCTCAGTACGGGAGATGAATTACGTGCCAAAAAAAAAAGGTAAATAAGACTGTCGACGTGACAACCCGGATTCATTGTTGGCTCTCTAACCGAATGCGTCAATCCGCTGAAGACCTTGTTTACGATAAGCAAACTTGAAGCCCAATATGGAAGCTGCGAGTGAGCAAATGCTTGTAAATCCCGGCAAGGTTCCCAGAATAGTTCATTTTTGCCATCCGGACTCACAGTATCAGAATTGTTTCTTATAGCGGCAATATTTCCTGCAAATTTCAAACGCACAACGACGTAAAGCAACGAAGCTAGACGAATTATATTCTATACAAAGTGCCCGAACCAAAATTACGTAGAGCATCTGTCAGAGTAGATTTTCAATGCGGTCCCTCTCTCAGCGAATCGCCCATAAACTAACAAACAGTTGACCCGTTATTTTTGGCTCAGAGGAATCAAGCAACGGTTTTATTGCATGAACGTGAACGTCTAGTGCTAAGGGATGTATTTGTTTACTACGACCTACACCTATTAAGCGAATATAACTGAAAGTGCCGTCCCTTTGTATTTTTCCTTTTAAACATGTTAATAAAAACAGATGTGAACAGAATCATCGAAGCTATGGCACACGCAGGCTGTGAGCCGTACTTCCTACGGTGGATAGCTATCTGCCAATTATTGCTGATCATTATAAACTTGTATATCCGTAAGGCAAAACCAGCAATGATTTATGGAACAACCAAGCGACGCCGCGTATTCAACATAATCACAGGCGTGGCGCTGAGCTTGATATGTTTTGGGCTCAAGGGAGCCTTATTGTGGCTTCCTGCCTTAGTGGGCTCATATCTCGTCTATTTTGCTAACATCGCATGCCTGCCTAATGCATCGATTGTTTTAGGGTCGCTGTTACAAATTGCTGTGCATCTTACATGCCATCCAACTTCCATTCTTACCCATCTGACCTTTGGCTATGCATCGATGTTCGCCTGGTTGAGGCTTGCAGAAATGGGGTTAAATTTTGGAGATGGCCGATTGGGTTCGTCGGTACTAGATCAACACGGAAAGCAACCCTTCTGCGAAGAGCCAACAATTCTTAATGTTCTTTCGTACTGCCTCGACCCACAGATGATCCTTGGTGGCTCACTAGTTCCTTATCGCCATGTTCAAGATATCATTGAAGAGCGCCACCTGGAAAGACGACCGTTCCTCGAAGAGAATTTCGACCAGGCCGCTCATTCACCACAAGTCTGCAGAAATGATAAATACAGCGGACAGGATCGTTTCAATGCTGTCATCAAAATCCCAGAGGAACCTATCAACTGGCAATACGTTTTCGGGCCTTTTGCTTGGTTTATCATATGCGGCGTCGCCTACCAACTGCTTGAGTTACTCTTCACAGTAACAAGCCATGACTTCACGGACTGCCGCAGCTTGAAGTCGACCGATTTGGGTGTCGCACGGCAGATCATGATCGTATTTGTTGCAGCTAAAGCGTACATGCTGTTCCGGTGCGCTCATTGGAAACTATGCGAAGCGCTGTGTATATCGGCAGGCTATGGTTATTGTTTCGAGACTCTACCCCAGAGCAACAGTGGTGAGGAACGATATTCTTATGCACTGGCCGCAAATGTCGACGTAGTCAAATGCCTGACGGCGACGTGGTTTGACACATCCCTGGAGGCGTGGGATGTGACGTATAGACAACTCCAGAGGCTACTCGTCATTGGCTATGGTCTGCCTAAGCTGTCATTTACCCCCGAGGAAAACAGGATGCAGCCGATTCCTGGTAATGGTGTGGCCTCTGTTGCTGGCTTCAGTGAAACAAACCTGTTACCTGCTCAAGGAACCCCTGTAGAAATACTCACGTATGTCCTGAAGCTTGCTGTACTCTCATTTCTTCTCCACGGCGGCAAGCTGGGTGCGTTCATGTCGACGTTTAGCAGCGAGCTCTTTAGTGCATTAGCCCAGCGCATCCGGAGACGGCATTTATCGTATCCGGTTCTAGGTCAACCGTCGCTTTTTGCAACAACAATAATATTTATGCTTACAAAATTCTTGTGGCCAATCGCTCTTTTACCGTTACTCTGTCCAAGGCTCGACTACTTCTTTCCGTGCTGGGGTCTAACGTATTTGATTCCGCAGTTTATTGCCATTATCGGCATCCGTCAGTTTTCTCAGACACAAAAATCTTACTGGATGAATCCGCCCCCTCCACCCCGATGGGAAACGCTTACAGATCCGTTACGAACTCGAGGCTTTTTCAGCGTATCCCCTGTGGAACGCCATCGTAGGCTGGAGACCAAGAGCAGCATAGTGTGGCTTGGTGGCGGACAATTCATGGTAGTAGATGAAGTCAGAGAAGTAGATATAAAGAGACCGACACCTTGCAGAGATTCTGTCCGACAACGACCTAACCTAAACGATGTTAGGCTCAATTTGAGACAGAACGAGCGTTTTGTGTACCCTCCTAATTACTCGAAAGTATATCTTCCCGTTCCCTCCATATTTATACAAGGTGACCTACAAAGAGCTTCGTCAGAAGGCCCAAGACAAAGCGATTTGGAACAGCTTCTGCCAGAAAGAGAACCTTCACCAACACATACTGTGACACAGCCTATGCCAGGAGGCAGTGAGGTACGATCTTCGCCAAGAGGCAGTAAGGCACGAGCTCCGCTAGGAACCAATGAGGCACGAGCTCCGCTAGAAGCCAGTGAGACACGAGCCCCGCTAGAAGCCAGTGAGGCACAACTTCTGCCACGAGCCAGTGAGGGACAACATCCACTAGAAGGCAGTAAGGGACAACGTCCACTTGGAGGCAGTGAGGGACAACGTCCACTTGGAGGCAGTGAGGGACAACGTCCACTTGGAGGCAGTGAGGGACACGTCCACTTGAAGGCAGTGAGGGACAACGTCCACTTGGAGGCAGTGAGGGACAACGTCCACTTGGAGGCAGTGAGGGACAACGTCCACTTGGAGGCAGTGAGGGACAACGTCCACTTGGAGGCAGTGAGGGACAACGTCCACTAGGAGACAGTGAGGGATAACGTCCACTAGGAGACAGTGAGGGATAACGTCCACTAGGAGACAGTGAGGGATAACGTCCACTAGGAAACAGCGAAGGGTAACTTTTATCTGGAGCCTGTAAGAAATAACTTTTATCTGGAGCCGGTGAGAAATAACTTCCAACTGGAAGCGATGAAAAATAACTTTTACCTGGAGCCAGTGAGAAATAACTTTTATCTGGAGCCAGTGAGAAATAACTTTTATCTGGAGCCAGTGAGAAATAACTTTTATCTGGAGCCAGTGAGAAATAACTTCCAACTGGAAGCAATGAAAAATAACTTTTACCTGGAGCCAGTGAGAAATAACTTTTACCTGGAGCCAGTGAGAAATAACTTTTACCTGGAGCCAGTGAGAAATAACTTCTGCCAGGAAGCAGTGAGAGGTAATTTCCATCAGGGGCAAATGGGACCAGGCGCTCAGGTTGATGACGACGGATTACTTTTACATGAGAGAAATAAGAAAGATCCTTGAAGTGAGAATGAAGACTTGTGACGGTAATTGGATCAATGCAGCAACTATTATCTACTTAGTTTGGTACTGAATGCAAAATCGAAGTCAGCAAGTTAGACCTTAATCGTATTGCTTCTTTCGATCTGAATCTGTGAAAGTTTGCTGGCGAGGAATTCTGAAAATACAATTATGTCAAAAGGGCATCTCTACATCTACCAACGGAAGACTGTCTTCTGGAATGTATGAAACCAGGATTCATTATTCAATATTACAACCCAGATTTAGCTACTTCAAAGTAAGACTGAATCACTTCAGAGGACACGCTATCGCAATAATTATAAAGACACTTAATTGCAAGTGGACTTTTACACAGCTCCACATGCTGTCAGCAAACGCTAAAAGTGGTGACTAAAAACGTATATTGACCAGCCTAGAATTTTTCTCTCAAGAGTTATACAGTTACTTCCATTGGTCATTGCTTGAGACTTTGTCGACAATACGTAGCTGAATAAACGGAATTACGCGATTATTTAGTGTTCAAGCTAATTGGTCTCATGTCTCACTGTAAATAAACATGTTATCCCATAATTTCGAAACGAAGTACAATTTACATGCAAAACATATTACGTACAGAGTAGCAGCGCTTCGTGTCGATAACGAGCAGAACGTCGATAGAATTCTGCGAATTTATCGTCACGACGGCCTGTTTGGAATTAAGGATTTTCAGTGATATGGTACGACGACCCTTTGTAAATTAGTTGAGCCGCTGCATTATGCCGCTTGACTATTCTGCGAAGGATGTGCGAAAACAATGCGACTTATGTCTCTGGGCGAACAGACAACTCCCGTCATGCAGTAGGACGTAAGTGCTTCAGACCCGGAAGCAAGACGCTGATTCGTACCGTGACAAGCCACAACAGATATCGTAAAACATATATATATTACACATAAAAAGGTAATTTTTATCCATATGTGTATTTCTTTTATGTCGTTAGCGAAAATTGCTTGATTAACTCCTAATATATATATATATATATATATATATATATATATATATATGTGTATATCCAAGGCCACTTGAAAGGGTTGTGTATGTTGCTCGTAGTCTCAGCATGAGAGCGATTTTGGCCTGAATAGATTCAGTACAAAAGCCATGAATATACGATTTCATTTGATTGAATTATCGGGGAGCGGTCAGACGGGAGAAAACACTCTCCGCTAGTCTTCTTCTTCGACTTTCGCTAAAGGATGGGTGGAAAATAAACTAGATAATATACCGATTGCCTCAAGCACTATATTACACTTGGTCTTACGGCGCTCACGTATCAGGTTTGTTGCATATAAAAAAATAACAGAATATTTCAGGAAGGCTAAGCTTACAAAATCCGTTTATGGAAGAAAAGTTCTTAGTAAGACCGCTGACCAGCAGGTAATTTGCGGCGGCTTAACCCTCTAGTGGACATTGGTATAACCTAATATCAGAATATACCTTATATACCTTTCGGAGTAAAATTTGCGTAAGAGAAATACATAAATGAGCAGCTAGTCGTATATAGCTAACCGCTATCTGTTCAGAGCCATTATTCTACAATGAGTGCTCCATGGTGCTGATGATTTATGGTCGCAAAATAGCAGAAAACTATTATCCATGATCGACCTGTTCGTACAGTGCCTCGGTATGTGTCATATATGTATAGACGCTTTTTATCAAACCGTAGTACTCTGCTGAGGTTATTGGTGAACCACATATTCTATACCTAAGAAACCAGTCCTTCGGGAACAACAATGAAAGACACCATAGATGCTGTAAACACTATAACAGCCGAGAACTTTTGTTAAGAACAATTGTTACCTATAGAAGTCGAAACTGTGTAGGCCATGTCGACAGGGTATCAACGATCCTGCCAACTGTAAACAATCAACGTTGCGACGGTCTACTTGTAGCAGCAAAGTAGACATGATTGACTAATGAATTGTTACCTCGATACATGAATGACTATGAACCCTTTTATCTCATGCATCTACAAAAACAAATTCTCTACCAACGGTACGAAGCTATCATAAACGTTACCTTCACAATATACAATTAGGACAACTGAAGAGTTCCAGCCGTCCTCAGCTTGGCACTCAATAACAGCGAATGTTATTTTAGATGGATCAACATAAGACTGGAGTCGGTCAGTGACGGGTTATCTGTCATTGTCTGCATTTACTACTTGTCATTGTCATTATATATATCAATTACCTCCCCTAACTAGTATTCAAAAAGTGCTGCAGCTAGAACGACGTATTTTGAGGTGCTTGCATGACTTTACTTGCCATCTTCCATTTTTATGCGAGAAAGATGCGCGTACTCCGCGACAGAAATGCGTACTCACGCAGGCAGACGTCTATCAATATATTTAGCTTGTTGAAACAAGAACGATTGCGGCATAGCTTGCTCCCATCTGAGTAAGTGTTGCCGTGAGGTTTTCTATTTTGCGAAAGCACTGCCGGTCAGTGCTGCAGGAGTGAGGGAGGAAGGGAGGGAGGGACGTGATCCGGTGAACGTTGAACTTTGCAGAACCGCTTTTCAACACTTGCCATGATTCAGGCCGGCTTCGTCAGCTGCTACTGGAACGGTTATATTTGTGCAGGTAAAGGAAGAAGGCGTACTATTTCACCCGTTCTATGTATAGCTATAGTGTTAATATAATAAATGATATTGATGCATGGGGCGGGGCAAATATCTCGTCCTTATTTTAAAACATGCTTTGCTTAGCTCATATAGCGAAGGAATGCAAGTTGACACAGTTCTATCTGAATAACGACAGCTTTTAGATTGAATTAGCCCTATCTATGTATCAGAGAAGTTAAACTTCCATATAATATTGTAGGAGCTATTAAACATGTTACTGAATAGAACAAACGAGGGAAATGTTACATAATCGCCTGGCACAGGTGAACAATTATCTAAACTGTTTTTGTTACAATTAACAATGACGCCCATCATAACTATTAAAGACGAATGTTGCTCGAATACTAATTTTTTTGATAAATTTTTTTTATCCGTGACACAGTAGAACTTGTCGTTAGTTTCATAGAAAACGAGTTTATACAATGCCTAATACAGTTCCAATGTTTGGCGCGGTGGTAATATCAGCGCTTCTAGATGCCGCTTTAACATTTCGTTAGTACGACATCATATACTTTCCTCCTTATTCTCGCAGTTAACAAAATCTGTAAGTTGAGCATTTCTGCAAATCGTTCTCTAAATATCGACGAACGCTTCGACCGTGCCGCTGAACGTTTTTTAGGTACAATTCACTATATGATTCAGCCGAGTTTTCGAAAGCTACTAACACGTTATGCCACAGATCACTACCCTGTTCTCCGAAATAGTGGCCCAAACACACGGAATGACAAGATAATCAGTAGCATTAAAGCTGCACCGACCAAAACGAACGTTAACGAGAGTTGGTTCACTCAGAAAAATGGGGCGCTGCATAGTTCTGTTAATACATTTACGCTTTTCTCGTACATGTAGGCCTACGATGCCCTTCCTAGTCCGCAGGGAAACTTTTAAGTTGTTGCTTGCTTGCTTGCTTTGGGTCAATATTTTCATAAACTCCAATATATATGCGGTACGTTCGCGTTTTTCAAGTTTCTTATGAACGAAGCCATCGAACAGATGCTCAGGTTACCCCGTCTTCTCTCGGTGTAAAGCATCACCGTGTGTCAGAGTTTTCTTTTATTAGCCCGAGTGGCAAACAGCTCTTAACAATCAAACATTCATACAAAGGCCTAACAGGCGCAATAGCAACAATAGTGGAAACAACGTCCAGGTGATTCGTAGCAACAACAGCAGATGGCTTGCCCCTACAAATGTATATTAAACGTTCGATCAATCGTCCCAGACCACCGTTGAGAGTTGCCTTCGGTCTCAGTTGTGTGCCACCGTTCAACGCCGACTGTAATCCTGTCTTTCTGTCTCTTGGGACTCCCATTAGAATCCCACTTATTCTCGTACCCCTTTTTCCGCAGCTCCCCACGACCTTCGACGAAGAAAAAGGTAACTCGATAATGTAAGTAACAAGCTAAACCAGTTATGTCAGCTGTCGTTTACTGATCTACTGTGCATGTGTACATGAGGCAAAAACAACAGCAGCAGATATCATAAAATTCCTATTTATAAAGTGTCAATTTATGACGTATGTTGTTACAGCTGTCAAGTTCATTAACCACGAGTACTATTTAACGCGTTAAGTGGTATTTGAGTGCATTAGTTATAACTTCTATACTGCTGGCTATATGCGGCTGGCTTTTAATATACACGACGTAAGAAAAGAACACATTAAATCTGAAAGTGTGTCAGCTATAAAGGTGAACAGTGTCCTCTGGATAAATATTATTGACTTGTAAAAGATTTTTCAGCTTCTGAGCTACACTAGTAAGTTCGAAGGAGGTCTCATTCATATTATGAAACTGTACATTAAATTGGGTGTCTAAGCAAACGCACCTCTGGTAGAGGAAATTGGATCACAGGATGTAGTCTAGGACACGCATTATTTAATACAACGGATAACACATCTCACTGTGCTCCGTTCGCCAAGCGTGACATCGTTTTCCCCTGGCTGCATCGCTGACTCGCGTCGGTGATATAAAATAAAAGTAGATTTTCGCAGAGCTAGGACGAAGTATTTTTAGGTTCATATCGTACATTAAACAAACGCGATTCAGTTCGAAGCTTGAAGTTTTTTTAAACACTTACAGCGCACATAGGTGTCAAGCCGTTGAAAGCGTACCACGCGTAAAGCTCAACCCTACGCCATCTATTAAAGCCATAATTGTATTAGTCGGACTGATAGAATATAGAGGTGATCCAGTACGATTTGAGCAGCATGCTCGAAATCATAATATATAGAACTAGGATTCAACGTCCCCGTTGGTGGCGCTGTAATGATGTCGCCACCTGTCAGCCTAGCCGATCGACTTCAACTTGATGTATGCACAGCGGGAAAACAGCGAGGATTATCCATATCTGAATTCAAAAATTAAAACAGGACAACGTTTAAGAAAATCTTCTTCGCGTGGGTAACTATTTAGGGGTGCACGCTTTTAAAAGGAAGCTACCGTACGCGAGCATCGTAGTCTTGTTTCAAGCGTCATTTTACAAGAGTTGAACACAGTTCGTCCCTATCAGTTCTACGAGCAAATATTGAATCTTTTAATGGTTGTGCGTGGCGATACAGCATGTATCGTCTGTGTGGATTGTAGAAAGGAAGGAAACTGCTTTAGATGTTTGTTATACCTTAAATTCCTTTCCGTCTGGATCTTCAACAAGACACAGTCCTTAAATAGAATATACAGTAGGATATTGAGAACTAAACTAAGCTCTAATGCAAGGACGTGAACCGAAGGAAAAGAACGAAATTCACTACGAACAAACGGGGAGCTGCCAAAGGTAAGGCTTTTGTAGAACAAACTCGGAATCGTTCTCAATAAAGGTAGAAAAGCGTCAGCTGAACACTTCTATTGTTAGCCGAAGGTCGACATATGAGGCAGTGGCGCTTAGATGTATATTGCCAATGTGCACAAAAGGGCAAAGAAATTACATCGAGTTTGAGGAATTCATCTATAAATAACCTTACGCATTTCTAACGATTAAGTTCGTTACACAACATTAATATCTCTTTATGTAAGTAGTATGTAGCTCAGCTTCTATTGCGGCATTGGAGCGGCTTTATTAGCTGGAAACGTTCCAATGACTTTCGATTTATGCATTATTAGTGCACAGGATTTGCTAAGCGTTAGCACCAAGCGTTTGGTTATCTATGGATTAGAACTGATTAAGAATCATAAAATAATGGATTTAGAGGTAAACATAGTATTTAGTTTAGTTATTAAGTTTATTTTTCGATGATGCGTGCTGGTTATATCTATCGTAGGCCAAAATAATATTTTCAGCGAAGCAACAGTACGTTAGAGGGACGTTCATTTTAAAAACGGAAATTAGTGAGTTTCAGGCCACTGCCTAGGGAGTGCCTATGCCTCAAAAATGTTCCAAAAACAATTAGCCATTTAGGATACGGGTGGGCCAGCCCTCGGTGCATAATTTTCTCTTTAAGCTTGCTAGTTGCCTCATGGAACTTATGAAGTTCGACGTGCTTCGAGCACGGCGTATCACAGTTTTAACATCGAAATAAACTGTGGCATTTTCGGGATGGTGTGTGCGTTGTTATGATGTATTTTTCGACAATATTGAGACATGCGCTGCCACAGACGGCCTACTTAAAGACTGTCGCGAGCAAAAAACTTAATGTCCGAAACGGGTCCTTCAAAGACTGTTTGTGACTTTATGCATATTTGATCATTCATACGATCTATCTACTTGTATTATCGGCTAGACAATTTCTTTTTTACAAATTACGCAAACTAACCAGATCGCGTTTTACTTACGCGGTACGATACTGTTTCACTGCTGAAAGACCGACGTTTACGGACCTTTTAGGTTTAGCTCATCATGTACACATGTAGTGTCGTCGTGCATGTTTAATTTTTTGTATGTAATTACCGAATTTCTTCTGATTGCTACCGTTATTAAACGATCCTACATGTTTGACTATTTTGTCTAATTGCAATAATCCATTCAGTGTGTTTATCATAAATTATCAGCGAATCTGCTACTGCTGTACGTTACGTTGCGAAAGATCTGGTAAACAATCAGAATCCTTTTTTCCATCCAAAATCCTTAGTAACTACATATCGTTCACGATACATAGCGGTTTACAATTTATTGCTCATAGAGGCGCGACGGCCAGCTGCTGACCCTATTGGTACGCCATTCTGTCACACTGGACTCTCTTTACCGATGACAAAACAACAGTAACTGCTAGCATAATACCGAATGGCCCCTGGGTAAAGAAAGTCAGTTAAAAAAAACTCCACTCATCAGCCTCCATCCTTAGAGAAGGAGGGCCGGATCCCGCGTTCGTGTTCGCCGCTTCCAACGCTCATTTATCCTTCATTAGTGCGCTGTAAGTATTTATTACCATATAAATGATTCGTACTCAGGAAGGCCGTATACTCAAAGTCCTAATTTGACGTTGCCGTAAGTAGGTAGATAAATATATGGCCGACAGCAATGCCTACAACTTTAAGTTAGTATGGCAATCATCTCTTTGCTCTTTATCATTCGGTAAATTGATTTAGGGGTAGCGCCAGTTTATCGAATATTTGACGGAATAGACTATGTTGCAACTGATAACCAAAGACTCGGAAACAGTACGTAAATACTTCGATATTTAGAAGCTGCAACACTTGGTGTCAGTGTCTCGATTTAGCATGGGATATTTTTCGCCGTTGAGTTAACTTTTGAGAGATTTGTAGAGTTAACTTGAACCTTTTACTAAAATCTCTTTGGACAAACTTTCTATACGGACTGATAATGTACATTTCGTTTTACATAGACTAGGTTCTATTAGTGTGTTCTATAGACCCTCAAAGATAGCGTAGTAACGGGTTTGCTTGTCAAATTAGGATGCGAGATGTCTCGGAATGACTCAAGCACTGGGCGTAGAACACCACGAAGGTGGAACCCTTCAAAGTGAAAGTTCCTCTACTCTTCTGGATTCAACAGGTGCATTAATTGTTGCCATTACCATGAACTGTCAAGACAGAGATCTGCTGTAATAGCCTCTAACAACAAAAGTAATTGCCACTGAAAAAAAGAGAACCCTGATGTTCTCTGCAAGAGACTCTACCAGCAAAATCAATCCCTTCGTAGATTCATTTTCGAAAGGTGTCGCCTGTTAATATATACATGCCTGGTTCAATTCAATGCAGCTCTATATATTTCTCTACAAAGAGCGAAAAGTATCTTCTTCATTTGGCAGGATATAACTTATTGTAGTGTATAGTGACAGTGGCCAACGGATGGACGCTTCAAGCCCGATATAATGCTTTATATGTTTTGAAGCAGAACGTTCGTCGGCAGAAAATGAATGCGTCCATTCGTAATCACTTAGCATCGGTCGGTCGACGAAAAAGGGTCTAAGCACGTGAGTTGGGGCAAAACAACGTTTCGACATGAAGTAATATATTAAAAATGCAATCCTAGATATGAAATGTAGATATTTCGCGGTATCATTGTAGAGGATATCCTTAGAGATAAGGCAAAACAAAGGCAAGAAGCACCGTCCGAGTTAAGCATAAGAAAAGTGCACGTTTCACCTACGGAGTCGAACTTGAAGCACCCTTCCTTCACTTGTTTCGTCGTACAACTTCAGTGTTTACTAGCCTGCACTGACTGGTTGCAGTTCACCGACGAAGTATACAACCAAATGAGCAAAAGGAAACAAGATCCAAAGTAATGTCTTAGATCGCGTCCTCGTCCTCGTCCTCGTCGTTGTCGTTGTTTTATCATAAAGAGAGAGGTGGGTGTTCTCGCTGGTTGTTGTTTTTTATTTTTCGCGCTACCGTCACATTTCAGGCCCCCACACAAAAAACATCTGTTCCTCGTTGCTGATCTCCTCGCTGTGCTTTGTGTGCGTCAGTCCTACGATCGGCAGTTTGGCCATGCACTGCTGAATCTTCTTCTATGTGTGCGTAGCGCAAATGTTTCGAGTGTAAAACGAAGCAAAATAAAACATCGATTAGTGGAAGAGACTGGCCTGTCTGTAGACTGATGCGCGAAGCGGACCGAAAACCATACCGATAGACAACAGCAGTCGCAGCGGCGACAAGATCACGGGAGTGTCGATAAGGAATAGTAGGTAATGGATAGAAAGCTGTCGATTCAATGATCGGCGTACCTATTTCTTTGTTTGAGTAAGGAAACTCGTCCGGCAAGATACACACTTATGGAAGCACAGTCGGGATCGGAAAACGAGCAAACACCATCATCAGAACGGCTAATGTATTAACGTAGTAACTAGATTGATGGTTACAGCCGATAGCTGTATCGATCTGTAGCGGCTTCGGCAACTAAATGAAATGGTAGTGCTTCAGCGGCCAGCTTGCATGCACAGTGTGTTTTAGGCAGTTAAACCTTCACTTGGAGGGTTCAGGCCAAGGGCCGAAGGTTTAGGCCTCGCTAACGATATATTATACGACACGGGAAGCGTGATTAAACCGGTAAATATTTCATCTATGTGACGCGCTCTCACGCAGCGCTCAAAAGACACTTGACGTCGATCTTTTGTTTTGTTAAAGCGTATCAGAGCTGAGATATGCGTTTTATGTGCCTTTGACTATTGTAGGATGCTTACTGGTGCTAGATGGTAGTATTGAAGCATAAGCCGTTGCTGTTCCTAGGTTCGAGGGGTCGAAAGACATACATTCGGCACGGGTCGAACGGCGAAAAAAACAATGAAAGTCGACTGACTACCAGGTGTTAGATTCGATCGCTTGCACTAGGGGAACCACAATCAAGCCACCTGTCGTTTAGCGTAGCATACATAATGGAAAAAGGGAAATTTAGGTGGCCTAAAAAGCCCTGAACTGTACGTATCGCTCAAGTGAAAAAGGAGAGAAACTTTATGTCGGCCTCTTGTGGTAAGGAGCGACTAAGAGGGGAACTAATAGCTGACGTTTGGCGAGTTAGGATTAGCTCTGCACAACATGCACATTTAACTATTTTGGTTGGTAACTACGCTTTCGTTACGGCCATGTCTTAATACAGTGATATGCACGCGAACATTTTCTCACTGATACTATAAGGCAATAGAAATTTATATGAAAAAGAAAAAATGCCTTATAGTATCTGCTATGGAAAGCGTTATAGTTAAAATATAATAAATAGTTCCCGTTGACTTTCAGTAAACTTAGTCCCATAGGGGGCGTTTTTTCAGCGGAGTTCCAGAATCTCTGTACAGCCTAAGACTTAAACCAAACCCCATGAGTAGTGATTAGCTCTCAGCATTTCCGGTTTCTAATTAGGAGTCGTCAACAACGTAAACAACGACACTGCTTGTAAAAAATATCTGTATACTCGATAATATACGGGTAAACCAGGTTTGTTCTAGTTCATGTACATGATACTGATAACTAGAATAAAGCAATATGTCTATCTATTGTTTGATGTACTATATTTTATTGAAGTTATTATTAGACCAATGCCTATTTCGGTCAGTTCTTTATATTCACACAGGCTGATATCTTTGTCTCGCGCCTTTTCTTTATAAGGTAGGACATCAATAATTATATCCCCGCTGAAAACATAGTTAAGCATGATTGATTTGCCTTCATTGACAATCAAAACTTTGCCCTTATTCCCCTCATGGTAGTTCTACCCACCTTGATCGCTTCTGCCTAGTAAAGTGATCTTTTTTATCGATATCCCTTGCGTACTTATAGATCGTACTAATAATAACAATCGGTCTATTTCGCTCAATACTCTATTCGACATTGTTCTATATCTATTTGCCTCTCAGAAGTCGCCTTTGCTGCTTATTGTTGGACATTTCATATATCTTACTGTATCTGTATTGCTAGATGCACGCCAACTGTATAAACCGGTAAGGTCGTGAATATTGATGAAGTGATTAACTCTATCGATAGCCCTCCATTATCTACTGTGAACTTGATGCTCCTTCGTTGTAGTAGTCCGGGTCAGTGTCACATATATAACCACCGACATCTACCGTAAACAGTAGAAGTCGGTATTTCGTGACATCGATCTGGCGACCCCCTCGAAACGATCGTACGAAAAGCAAATAAGGAACAAAAAAAAAAAAAAAAACTATCCGACAGATCTATTTATTGGAAACCATTTCTAGGTCACTTATGATACGTACGAAACGTAGCGTTTGAGCAAGCACTAAGCAAGCTGACAGGACATAGTCCAATAGATCAATGATAGATATGGACCGCTGTGCTGTGTGAACATTTTGAAATTACTCTTACTAGAATTAAAGGCCAATTCGACCGGATACGGATATGTAGTAGGCGAAGCGAAAAATCTGGTCCTCTAGAAAGCTAGTCATGTATCGGGTCTCTAGACGTACCGCTCAAGCAAATATATCTCCTGTGTTTCCACCGACAATGGCATATAGATTATATCCATATTGGGTTAACTGGTACCATAAAATGGAAGGAATGTTCAATTACAGGGAGCGAACATTTGATTATCTGGTATGAAAGCTAGGACAAAAATAGGAACGCTCTTATGAGACTAGTTTTCTAACGTTAAGTAGTAAACGTTTCGGCCTATTTCCTCAAATTACAAAGACCACTCAGCAGAGACCAGCTCCGGCCACATCTGTTAATTTTGTATATTCTTGTATCCGTTTCCTGTTCCAAAGGACTGTACTACCATACCTATTTCAAAACAGAATTGTTAAACAGATGAAATCCTGTGAGACTTATGACCGATCGACTAGATATAGATACATATCGTGGACTTGTATAAAAGGAGTATAACATAAATGAAACAGGTGCAAATTGACCTTTTGTTAATTATAGGTCATCTGCGCTAACGATATTGGAAAGCTACTGCCTCGTGTCTCAGGTGACCTTTATACGCTTGTTTTTTTTAACTCTTATTAGCAGCACTCACGTATGCTCATCAGAATAAGTACATTGGCTTGCAAATTACAAGTATTTGCGAATTTTAATAAAATTTTAATTTCGAAAATAATTTAATCAGCTCTTGAAGATATTTATTTGCATTTTATATACGATGCAATATGGTAATGTGAAGCTATTTACACGGGTTGTGCCTCACCGTACGGGTTGTCAAATGAAAAGTGGTTTTGATGGAAAATGCTGTTTTCTATTAATTTTTCGAAAACACCCATCGTCTGGCCACGTATTTCAATACATAACATCCGCACAGACTACCTAACAGAGTAAGTAATCTGCTTCCTTTTTATTTATCTATTTTATAAAACAGAGTCTTCTCTCATTTCCAGATGGCCTTAGGCTAGGTCAGCTGAAAATGAACGACAGAAATATTGTACTCTCCGGGGAACTAAAGCTCTTCCTTCTGGTCTCAGTGTTGATTAATTCCGTCTGAATTGTGGGCGACCAAGTTTCAAATTTACTGTCACCTTCCACTTTGAGAATTACAAAAATTTCAGGTTCGTAAATCTGTTACGCAGGATTATTGTAGTACTAGGAAGCAGGGTATGAGGTGCAATGCACGTGCAGGACATGCATCTAATTTACCCATAAATAGAGCGTGAAGCTTCGTAGGGTAATAAATCTTATTTTTTTTTTTCTTTTTTTGTTTATCACCTAACATCGATGTGATTTTGAGATCGGTTGATTTTGCTATGAATTGTAACTTGGCAAAACCCTCGCAACAAACAGAAATGACTGAACGTTAGCGGCTAGGCCGTCGTCTCAGATGGCTTCTTCAAATTGATCTACGTTTTGATTCTTTGTAAGGAAGAATAAGTTCTTTATTGACTATCTATCATTCTGCAAGTTCAACAAAGAATTGATTGTACCAATTTTGATCTCACCCAGAGCATTGCTGATTTACACGTAGCAGGTGATCGAGAACCCGCATTGTTCAATATTTGAGTTATAGTAACGAAAAAAAAAGCGACGCCATTACGGTCGCAAACTGGCTCTGATAAGGTGCATTATTATTACTACCAGCCATAACATAACAGAGGTCAAAATGTTACTTGGTGAACATAATGAAAGCCATCAATTCTAGGACGTCTTTTTATTACTTCATTTTTTTCAAATTATACAAACTATGTACATATATATATATATATATATATATATATATGGCGTATCACAATGGTGAAAACAGTACATTACAATGACCGACACGTACACGTTAGACTTAAAACTAGCAGAAAACGGGGCGCCACAGCGCCTAACTGGGCACCAGTTAAGCCGGGTCCGCATAGACGTGCGCTATGTAAGGATTGCTTGTGGTCCGCGAATCTCTACCGTTCTATTTTAAATTCTGCGCACTCTACTTATGCTGAATAAGAAGCTATTCGCGCTTCTAAAGGTGAACGCAAACGGTCCTGCACTGACAAAAACGGAATCATCCTGTTCGGATTCGCCCGATATTGATTAAAAGAGAATTCCTGAAATCAGCTGAACTCTGGTTTGTTAATGATCAATGTAAACCTTATGTAAAACAAATTATGGACGTCTTGTTCACCTGTCAAGCGATATCTATCTGCTGAGTGGTACGTTTTTTGATGCAGTTCCGGGCGTAGAGCTCGAAGCATCTATCCATATTACACACTCCTAGAAAAGAGTGATTATAGTAATAGCTAACTAACTGGCTGTTTGCTGGAACGGCTGATAAACCCTACCTTGCACGCTCTGCACGTTATTAAGCTTTAATACCTTAGAAATTATCGCACAGTCGATCCTTTATGCTGACAGCATCCATAGATTTCTATATATTCTATCTAACCCTTGATATTGTCGGGTGAAAATAGAACATGCGACGATCACTCAGTGAGGCTTCTGTTTAGAAACTTTAGGGCACTTTTATGAAAGCTAGCAGAACTAGCACGGGGAACAGGCAAAGAGTAAAGCTGGTTCCCTTCCACGTACTACCATGACCTGTCAAGATGAAGAACAGGGAAGAAGGTAAATGGTATTCAAAATCGAGCTGCAAAAAACCTGCTGATCCATCGAACTGTCCCAATTGTCGTTGTACTGCCTATGTGTAATGACTGTTTAACGAACAGAGTTGAGTCCTGCTTCTAATAATAGCGCTATTGTCTGATAATATAAGCTTACCATTTCACCACACTGATATCAACTAAATGAAAGTTCATAGTTGCGTTGCTATGAAAGACAAGACGAAGGGCATATGATGGAATAAGTGGCTTATGTATATTAAAATTGTAATAAAAATAGTAAAAACAAGTGGCAAACATGGATCTATCAGCTTGATTTTAGAGATAACTGGCGCTTTTCGAAGGATGCATCCGTCCCGGCTAATGTAGATATATAACTGGATATTACAAAACTTTTTTTTTTTCACACAAACACATAAATACGAATCTGCATAAAAAAAACCCAACAGGACACTATCGTAATATATGTTATGAGCTAAATCAAATATCGGAATTTGTTTCAACGCTTTTATGCCAGATGTGGCTACTGGAAAAAAACATTATTTCTTAAAAGTGATACTTGCACTGCATATCGATGTTCGCCTATTTCTACTTAATCTTCCCACATTAATGGGGCATCCGTGGGGTTTGTTTTTATGCAAATACCCTCACGGCATAAGCACGGTTAGTGAAGCTATGAAGTAGAGCCAACATTTTGAGACTATATTGTCCTAGGGCAGGAAACAATATGTAGCGTATCCAAAAAGGTGCTTTGCTTAGCTCACGCGTCCGCTTTTACGTGCATAATGCCAGACTGCCAGATCCTTTTAATTTGCCAACGCGAGCAGTTAGGAGCTCACTTCAATGAACTCCTCAAGTTTTAACCGCACTAGACTTGATCGTAAACAAACGACATGACGCCGACACGTATTCAGCATGACACGCTAGCCCAAATAGAATAAAACATAGAAGGGAACGCTATTCGTATATGGGTTAGACCATACGGGCGACAAGGTAACAAAACATATCTAAAAGCTGTGACCCGCGTCCACACGTCTGAGTTGAAAACCGGGTGCGATTGCCGATGACCTATTACTGATCTCTTTTATCTACTGAATGCTGGAATTAGCGTCTTTGATTTAGCAGAATCTGTAAAATGCTGTTAGTTGTATAAATGATTGTTACTTAGCTGCTTATACGCACGTCCGTAGATCTCCCCTTACAAAAATATCATTGCCCCGCATTTTTTATAACATCGAATTGAGTAAATTCTATAGAAGCTGTACAAGTCCGTATTCTGGTCTGCCCTACCATATCAGCGTGAACACTAAATTATATACTGAGCACATTGTAAAAAAAAATAATAACCAAAAGCTCATGTGCACATAAAACGTACCTGAACAAGGGAATAGGTCCTAAGCACTATATGCAGAATATGATAGGTATTTTCCTTTTCACAAGGCAGCACTAAGCTGTTATACTGAACCGGCCGTGAAGACGCGAGAAAATCGTGCCGTCAATATGTAGTCGTAGAGCAATAAAGTTCGTATCTTGCATCAAAAGCATAAGCGTCGACGTCACGAAATTGGCTATTGAAAGGGTTGGACATGATTAAACTTATGTCTTTTTTGCAATTTTTCAAAAAACGTCTTAGGGCATTTTGATCTATCAAAACGAAATGTAGTATTTAACCCATTGTTGGCAAATTGACGGAAAATAGAGCTCTTTAGGCACGCCAAGACCTTCGGGGGTTCATTGGCAGATATCATTAGTAATGGCTATAGACGAATAGGTCTCATACGTAAAAGCAGTATCAACGTCTTGTCGCTTCTACAACCGAATTTCAATCGCGTCAATTGAGATGCTAGACAATGTATTCTCTAATACGCCAGCTGCGTTACATAAACCGTGTCATAGTGTCACGAAACATCAACCTTAGTCCGCGGATTGTTGTGATTACGTCGTATAGAACCTGCGAAGGCCAGCTTACTTCGAAGCTGTAATTCCATAATAACGAAAATCTCTGTGACATAAATGAAACCGCTGTGGTGACCTGGCGTCAGTTGGGCCGAACTTACTTCAATGCTCTTGCGTAGTTACTAACAAACAGCAAAACGTAATTATTGATTATATCAACGATATGAAGCCCTGCTTTTTCCATGGTTAGCAATTAATGAGAGGACACTGTCAGAATATATATACACATTACCTTTTTAGATTCTGATTACCTGTATAATGAGTTCTTCCATAGGCCATATATGATAATAAGCTACACCTGTTTTAGTAGTTAAGGATACTTGCTTTCCTTTTCAAAATCATGGGATTTAAGCGTTGTAGCTTGAGAGTGGTTTATAATTACCTGCTGAGGGACGCTGATCGGTCATATTGATAAGTTCACTATATCGGCTATGCAAATCGGCGCTTCGTTTCAGGGTATAGGCCTTAAACACCTGAGGCCGCTAAAGCTCCGCACACAACTATATGAGGCATGACCTGTGACCAGAGAACCTACTTTGTTCTGATGAGTAATGTGCCCGAACTTTATCAGCTTCTAGCGATGTGCTGTATACGAAAAATTAACGCAATGCCGAAACATCCCGAAGGGAGTCGTGCGAGATCATGCAGCTTGCAGTGAAGGCTCGTAAAGGCGTTTTTACACCCGCTCGAGCCGGATAGTGTCGAAATTTCCTAGTGTAATCATTTGACGGCGCTCATAATATAACTCAAACTACCATATTTAAAAAAGGATTTCGGTGGAGTTCTTAATTTAACTTCGATCAGAATCGAGTAGCGTTGGCATTTCGGCTAAAATAGGGTTAGCTTGCTTCCTATAGCCCACATCACGGATTCTCTTGCCTAAAACCACTTGCAATAAACACATATATTTCACATGTTTAAATTAGTAGCAAAAATACTTCTCTTTGCCGATTGACAGCAAACTTACCAATTTAAACTTTAAGACTTACTAACGTTTACAACGTCAGCCTGTTGTTGAGTCGTATATGTTTGCACTGTGGGCCAGTTGAATCCAAGGATTAGATTAAACATAGCAAAAAATTTAAAATAACGAAAATTATTTTTGTGTGCTTTTTATACATACAAATTTGCAACTGCAAGAGTTTCCATTAAGAACTGTATGTAAATTTGATTTTGAAAAATCTTGTAGTTACGATACTGTAAGTGGCGTAAACCAATATGTACCGTACATTAGGACCATTGTAAACACTGAAGCTTAAATAATCTATTATGTGTCCCAACAGTTCTATTTTTATCTAATTGAATAATGACAGAATACCTTCGAAAAATCTAACCTGTGGGTGAGCGTTGACATACCAAACGTAGCATTATTTTCTATTGCTAATTCATCTGCTTCCCTCCGCCATTGGAAAATCTCGTCTTAGGTACGAACATGTACTCAGTGGGTAGAGGGTGAAGGGGGGGGGGGGGGAGTGGAAAGGCTAACTGACTGCCCGTCAGATCGCCTACTTGTCAGTGTTACCGATCAGCCAAGACTATTCTGACTTGCGGTGTCTTTCGCAGCCTTTTTGCTGGACACTCAGCTGGATTGGGTTAGAATGGCGCCTACATGTCGGATAGGCAATTTACCGGATTAAATGAGTTCGTTGTTGGTTGACCGGTGTGGGTCGAACCTGGCCAGGTTGATACAAAGCTTGCTTGCGCGTCCAACGATCCGTTCATCCTTACCATTGCTCGTCTAAATTGCTTTAGGTTGCTCGAATCGTCATGGCTTCGGCTTGACTATGGCATTTTATCCATGGAGTTTTTCCGTCTCCTAATTAACTAGCTAGCGTCCATGAGCGATATCGTTTGTGTGTGTGTGTACGCGGTTAGTTATATTCGTCCGCACTTTTATGGGGCCGGTTGTGCGACAGATATATCGATGTGGACGATTATGAATGTGGGTTATCCCCAACGTAAGCCTCCATCCTGGCACCCCTGAGTATCGAGGTTAGTTGAGCAGAGAGTCGCCGATATGGTGGGCAGGCAGATTGAGCTTTTTCAACTGAAGTGCCCGGTTACCTGTCACCTTCATACGATACGTGGAGTGCACGCTGAATACGTGAAATAGTGCATTTTAAAAACTACCTTGAAATTATTGACTTGACTGGCAGTCTTATGAAAAGAGAGTAATACTGGACCATGTCTTTAACAAGCCCCTGAAGCCAGTGTTCTACTTGAAAGAAAGGCATGACACATTGATGATGTAGGTCCAGAATTTACTTACCTCCAAGATGAAAAACTTTGTTTGTGAGACTAGCAAGATCACCGTCACGCATGATCTTACCGTATTCCGCTAAATTCGATTTTTCTGCACACGAGATAACATATATCCTGAGATTAATAAGTTTTTGACGTCATACCTACGAACAAATCTACAAACCTTTGTCCCCTTAGCGCGTGCGAATCGCAATTTTAACCAGTCACATACACATTTTCGATAAGGGCCCAGTCATCTACAGTAAATTTATGGAAAAAGAAAATAAAAAATATGTCCAGCCCGTGTACTTAACCCAAGATGAAAATCGTTAGTAAGTGGCTAGTTGTTGTTTGCTGTTGCTGCTATTACGAAGTTAATTTACTTTGCTTTGTATCGACCTGCAGACTAGAAATTGCTAATTAATATGGTATTAGGTTGTTGGAGAGTCAAGCCATTAAGGTCTTGAAATTGGCGTTCAGAAAAGGCTCGGGGCTAGAGCGATATTTTACGATACGGGTTGACGACAGCTTTCCAATATAGCGAGACATACCAACAAGCAAAAATTGACAAAAAAAAACTCAGTTTTTATAGGTAGGTGCGCAGTTGCCGTTGTCTATGTACTCGGCTGTCCCATATGGCTCGATATGAGTAACTGTTTTACGTTTTCTAATCCTTTGTGTATTTTATGTATATCATGAGATTTATAATATGCTCTAGCACTTTCAGCAACTTCGATTTAAATGTAAATGAGGCTTGGCCCTAGGATTTTGAAGTGTCGATTTAACTATGTATATATATATATATATATATGCCATAGGTTAGTCAGAATAAATATAGGTAGTGGAAACAAATGACCCAACCTATCTTCCTATGGCCGTATCAAGAGCTTTTTCCAACGATCTTCCACAAATGCGAAGCATTTGAAGATTCCTTAGTTTAAAACTGTTTCATTATTCGTCAGTTTCATTGGCGTTTCCGTGTTCTTCTATTCAAAAAAGGTACTTTTTGATGAGAGCAAGTGGCCGGTGCAATGAAGATCCGATCCTTTTCACGATACTACTTGCCATTCACTACTGACAACTAAAGCCTAGGAGGAGCAATTGAACAGTAAAATTATCTATTCTGACGTTTATCCAATTTACTTTCAAGTTTTAGCACTAAAACGTATATTTCACAGTTAGTTATATACGCTTTATTCCTATAACAAGTATACCTTCTTCAGTGAAGTACTTCCCGGATTTCGGCGATTAGTCGATAATTTTTAGTCAAAAAAAGTCTAAACACACATCAGAATAATGGAATAATTATATGAGCTTTATGATTTACGTATATGGTCATTTAAAGATCACATTCAACCTCTGCTAATCGACGGCTCTTCTTCGGCACGAGATTCTTCCCCTAGAGCTATACCGAAAACTGCTCGGCGAAGGATACTTTCTTCTGAATGGCGTTCATTAAAGTATTCGTTTTATCTATAGCTTAAGTCTTTGTATAAGGAAGACTTTTTGTAGCCAATTGACGAAACCAAGCTGAAGTGCAGTTTATTAATGAAGTTATTTAGTACGGCCAATCTTACTTCATCAAAGTAACCCACCATATGAAAGTGAGTCGTCGAATAAAACCGTCAATAAATTGTGCTGCAAGTTGAGAGACTTGGCAAAAATCGCCAGTAATAAATTGTTTGTTAATAAAAAAAAAAAAACCTAAATTGTTCTCATACCGAGCTAAAAACAAGCGTGGACCTTGCATTTACTTCACTTACTTAAGTCAGGTTGTATTTTGGAAATTTCGATAAATCCATCTGTAATTAGGCTCAAATGCGGTGGCCTTACCGGCTGATTCGTGCCGCGCTCGTTGGCTGACATAAGAACAGGATACAACATGCGCCTACTGAAATCCTAAACAAACTATTTTTCCAGCGTCTTCCGAATACGTATTGCTCCTTCTGGCGAAGTCCGCCTGCAGGGCTCTTATTATTTCCGACTACCGCAATGAGTAGCATCGTTGAAACGGGCGTTTTATTAGGTGCTTTTTAGCGCTTCATTGTTGATCCTTAAATGGTCCTCTAAGTCTAACTGAGATGAACCTAGGGAACTCCGCATGTAAGGCAGAAGGCCAACAGTAAGGCCGCCTCCCAGGTGCAGGCTGATATTTCAGAAAAAAACTTATGCGCAGAAACGTGTTCGACGCACACAATGAAGCAACGAAGATGCGCTTTAAAAATATTAAAGCAGTCGACAAGGGAGTTACGTTGCTTAGTATAACAATATGCGGACCATCGGCAAGACGTCGGTACGTACGTTGCGTTTCAGTAGTCAGTATTAGTGGACTCGTCAATACGTTATACACCGTTTGCTCATATTTTAGCGTTGTTTAATGGTGACCAGTCCAATTGCTTTTTTTGCGCTCATCTTGCAAGGACCTCATCATGTTAATCTTAAACTGCGGAAGACGTTTTCGTATATACTGTCATATCTGAAAGCAAAAGAAATCTTTTGTATATCCATTTTATGTATGCGCAACTTTTATGTGTTCAGCACGCAAACCGTGCAGATGATATCTCATCTTTATTTGTTTGTAAATTTACAAAGACCTTCGCTACTATAGAGTCGTGCCTGATGTATTGTGCGATCGAATGAAGTTTAATGAAATCCGATAATAATAATAATTATTATATTTCTCGACAACGTCTTTCAAAAACTTTTCGCCCATCTAAATGGTTATTATAAAAAACATTGCAATTATCTTATGAATATATGTATTAAAATGAAAAATGGTATAAAATAGTTAAGTAAACACTTCATTTACAGTTCAACAAGCATTTCCACAGACTTTTCAATAATAGCAGTATCAAAAACAGTAATGTTTTTTTTTCTTTGTTTATAAGTTAATATTTTCACATCCCATTTATTTATATTCGTCTCATTTGAAAACGATCAAATTAGAGGTGTTGTTTTGTAGCCTTCAATATGAACTATAGTATAACAGAAGAGTTTGAACAGAAACGGAAATCTTTGCAATACATTGCAGAAATCGATACGCTCATTCTTCAGGGGAGGTTTTTTGCAGCCTAGCAGTTCAGGTTCTTCTAATCTATTCTAGATTACTTAGCTATGTTGGCAAGTATCCTTTGCGAACTTCCTATGGCCTTTTCATTTAACCAGCTTCTGCTATACCTATCTATTTTCTATGTGGCGTAATATATTAGTTTCCGGTGGTGAAGTCTGTCCAACAATGGAATCTGCTTTCGATACATATACTTATTGTCGACGGAAAGTTAACTTAATCTACCCACGTCGTTGACTAGTTGGCCTGGCTGACTCTAGCTATGAACGTGGGTGAGGCGTCATTAAACGTCGATCTGATCTTCTTACGTATCAGGGACAGAAAAAACACGTAAATCTAAAGACAAAGGCCGATGACCGATTTGCTCTACCCACGCGTTGGAAACAGGATTAGCTATTCGGCTGAGTGTCGACTCCGATCTAGTGAGACCGCAATCCCGCTTGTTTAGCCTGTACTGCACTCGGACGTTTTGCATATAAGCCTGTTGCAGGCCCGCCTGTAGTTAGATTGCAACAGTTCAAAATGAAGATCCAAAGAAGAATATTGCCGGTGGACAGGTATATGCATGTGGAACACTACGGGTAGTAAGTGTAGCTATAATGCTGCACATTAAGGTGTTAGAAATATACTAAAACTGAAAAATCAGAGTTTGTACAATGTTCATTTTTTGAGTCATATCCTGTGACTCATGCATCATGCATGTGCCCCGCTGCTCGGACAGGGGCAAAATGTAAGTAGTAGAAACAGATTGAAAGCTAATTCTAGGAAGTATTTCGATATGTAATAATTAACAAACGCTTACGCTAAGCCCGATTCCCAAAAAGCAGTTAAATATATACAAGCGAAATTATAATTTATTTTCGTGCACAAAGTTAACTTACTTCTTATCTCACATGTGGATGCAAGCACTCGATCACTGCTCGAAACTGGAACTGGTACCGAGAACAGTGCAGGAGTTCATTTGTTAGAGATAATAACAGGCAACATTTACATAGATTTATTACCTCTTTTCATTTCTTCGATTCAAAATATTGTTGCAGTACTATAATGATGCTGACTTTTATCGGAACCGCGTGCACAATAGGTCCTACAGGGCTAATACAAATAATAGAGAACTTTTATGATCCTAATGTTTCTATTTTTGCCCACACCTCTCATGATCTAGAGCTGTACACTCTTCAAAAATAGGTATTGGTATCTTTAGCAAAAGTGGACGTTGAAAGGGTGGGCCGAACCAGTTTTTTAATTCTTTCGAAACACACAATATTCCGTCAAGATTCCGTCTGAACTACATAGCAATATGAAACTAAGCTA
This sequence comes from Varroa destructor, assembly GCF_002443255.2. Taxonomy (NCBI): domain Eukaryota; kingdom Metazoa; phylum Arthropoda; class Arachnida; order Mesostigmata; family Varroidae; genus Varroa; species Varroa destructor. Next base: position 4,877,279 of record NW_019211455.1, read on the forward strand.
ACATGCCTATATGTTGAAACCTGTCATCGGTTCCATGTAGCCCCACAAGGTTTACTACAGGCATCTCTCGGTTTGCAATAGTCGTATGAAACATAGGATAACCATCGGATCATGGAATTGTCAAGGACGCTAAGTTTACAGTGCATCAAATCTTGTCAACGAAGGCCCCATCAGGTGCTAAGTAAAAAGAATTTCCAAATAATAACTATTGTCCTAGGCAGGCAAACCGACACATAGACAAGCCATCATTTTGCGTTGCAACACAAAACTGTGATTATCTTTATTATTTCCCATCTGCTCGAATTGGCTATCGCCGTCCTAACTAGTTATTTCTTTTTGTTTTTTACAATTAATTTTTTACCACTGATTTTCCGTAGAAGATCAGATGTTCTCGTTACTTCGTTAAGTACCAGAGCAGAAGTTGTTACGTCAACGTATAGAAATCTAACGCATTATAGTACCATGCTATACTAGAACTGTTTGCGATCGACCAGACGGTCGGACTATTCATCAACTGAAATCGGCTAACACTATTATATACACTTTATATACTGTTTTTTATTTCAACAGATGTGTGTCGCAATTTATTGTATGTAGGTGATTTGGTTAGTATTATGAGTGAGTGAATCAAACGGCGGGCCTACATAAATGATCTAGGTCTTGATTTAGGAGAATTGATTTATTTCACATCTATTATGTAACGTAATATCATGATCAATTATTTGTGAATCTAATTATATAGTAAATAAGATACGTTAAGAAATTTTAAGAGAAATTCGTGGCATTGTATGGTCAATGATATACTTTTTTTTCCTGCTGAAGCCCTAATCAAGGTAGAAGGACCATTATAGATCCGCCCTTGGACGACAACGATTCAGTTCGGAGCCAACACCGCCCGTAGCCATTTTTCTGCGTTGTGCTGTCCTGGAGCCTGCCTCCAAGCGTATACAGATTCGTGACGCACTACGTCAACTTGGAATGATTTAAGAATTACGGAGGAGGCTCTTTCACCGCGTACTCGATAGTAATCGATCTTTACTTAACTTCCAAAAACGATAACCTGTTGTTCGCTAGGGCACAAGTTTGTTATTTTATAAATTGGCTTTCGTTCGGCAGTAGTGAACCAAGCCATTACGGCGTACGCCTTGCCAAAACGTTTTCCGATTTAGGTAACGTACCGTGAACACATGCGTGATGTCACGATCTCATGAAATTTATAATGAATGGACGGTATTATCATCGTTATTATTATTGGCGGTGTTGAGTTCATTCTTTTGTTTCCAATGATCATTTCACGTTCTCCTCAGAGAATGCTTGCTGCTCAGTTGTGTATTTACTAAAATGGCGGTAAAATGAGGTGAGAATGAGGCTGTGATCTTCAATTCGTTTCTCTTCCTCAATGAAACGATTTGTTATTTTCCCCTAACCTGTTCCGAGATCGGTGCTTTGTAGAACAATTTGCTAAAGTATACTAGCAGAGCCAGCATGCAAGCGTGCATAACGCCTCTACATGTACGTACACGCTGCGAAACACATGTTTCATGGTAGAAAACCTGCTGACAACACGTGCTAACAAACATTTTAGCGGCGTGTAAGAACATTAGAGGCAGAGGCTCAAATATGACAAATAATATAAGCATTGTATGATGGGAATATGCGTTTGCGGGTGTAGGATGGGAGTATCAAAAAATAAATAGACTGGTCAATTGAAAGGAAACTATATCTACCATATTGTACTTCTTTGTTTTCGACCGATCTACGATTTGCACTTCTAGATAAGCGTTTGTTAAGTTGATCCATCTTGTTTCTGCAAAGGCAGAAACATGGACGGTATGCCGCCAATAGTCAAGCCACTTACCTTAAATTGCATAGTATGTCGCAATAAATATATATATATATAATTATCCGAGACCATTTTAAACAATTACATATATGATATGTAATCATACACGAACATGTGTATATATATATGTATACCGACCAGCTTAAATAGAGTTTTTTTGGGATTTTTCTTATAATTTAACTTGGGTTGACGAAAAATTATACTGATGAAATATTTCAAAAAAATATATATATATTTATGAGCTAAAAATAGATCTAAAAGGTAAAAAAAAGATCTTGCTGTAACCAAGCTGACGCAAAAAGTTCTGTTACAAGGGTTAAGACTCTATGAAGCATTTAAACTTGAAAGTTTAATTCTACAGGAAGTACTTAAATTTACCGAATGATTAGCTTTAATAGTCTATTAATTAGGGCTAATTGAAAAAAAGAATTACGGAATAATTGAATTAGGAACCAAGACTCGCTGGTTCAAGCCCTGACGAGATACACCATATGACAACTAATGAAGATACAGGCAACGTACCATAACCAGAACGGGCTGTAGCAGTCAGTATTAGTGTCATAGCATAATGGAACAAAGATCATCAACATATAAGAATCGGAAAATCATCGCTAAGTAACAATCCGTAGTAACGCTATGACCTAATAGTATAGTTGAACCTAATAGAGTTCAGGTTCAGGTAGGAGCGAGTTAAAAAATATGTGTTAGGTAACTTTCTTTGAACACTGTAGACATGTAAAATTACGAAACTGATAGAATTTCGGTCGTGGCAGTGATTCGCGATTGATGTTGCCCTCTGAACTGTCGTTTGCCACCGTTTTGTACAGGTTTGGCTGGCTAAATCGCTGCTCTCTGAAATGCGTCTGCAAACTGAATACAATTATTTCAACTTTTCCTAAACTTTAACTTCGGTTCCGTTAGATATAAAAGTAGGCGTTCTTTCCTCCTGTCGCAGAAACTACATTTTTATAATTTAAAAACAAAATCAGATCAACTCCATAATGTAACTTACTTTCATAGAGAGTATTCATTGTCACACATGCAGTTACTAGCGATAGCTAATACCCAAGGCAAAAATGCACAGAGTTCTAATTTGAGGATGCTCACGATTTTCTTCTAGCGGTTCTATGCGTATTCAAGCTAGGCTGCCTTCTCTGCAAATCAGTACGCCATTGTCTACATTGTGCCATGCGCCGCGTCACCTCCATCGCCGCCACTAGCAGGCTTTTATGACCCTTCACCTAGCGATACTATGAGCGTGGCCGGTCTGTAGATCGTCTGTCCCGGCCCCTATATCAAATAGCTGCTACGCCAGCCGAATGCTGTTCAGAGCGGCCGCAGTGACGGTCCTAGAATGCTCCTTTCCACTAAAGGCCGCCCGTACACTCTTACCTGATTCGACAACCCCGACATCGAGAAACCCGACTAAGTCCTTTAGTCTGGATAGGACACGCAACATCGGCGGTTTTCTCGGTATATTACATACCAGAGTAATAATCGTAGCCGTGATAATCATTGTAGTTATTTCAATGTGAGTGTTTTTACAACGGAGACAATGTCCTACGTGTTATTTGCTAGGTATTCTTTTACTTGAAGTTTATCGTTCGTCACAGTTGTCTCCCGACGTGACGGATAGGAGGGCGTCCCAGCTGACTGTAGTTCTTCATTGTGCGTGCAGTAAACCTCATTATAATCAAGTGCTTTGAAAACGAAGAGTCCCACCTCAAGGCCTGTTATAAAACACGCGCTAACTGCTTGTAAAGAAGAAGCAGGTAGCACATTTTATTGGAAAGTTGAATGATCGAATATCTGTGCAGGCTGGCGTCTGCTTTGCATCGGATCATTGTGTCGAGTTGCGAGATTTGAACCTAGTTCAAATATTTGTATACCTAAAATTAAGTATATATATTGCAAGGTATAGTACATAACGACCTGTCGACTGCTAGCAGTTCATCCTGTAGATAGATTACATAGTGGAGTCCCCTTAGTGTGCAACATATTTGCCTGCTACGCTGCGGTCGAGGCCGGGTGCGAATCCGGCCATTGACACACTTCGTTTTGTGCTGGGAGCCATCCATCTGATGGAATACCTAGTTACGCAATTTAGAACGACGTTTGAAACAATCAAAGACCAAGGAAAATCGTTGTACGTGGTGATGAATATCTTACCGGTTAGCGCTGATAGCGGCTTACGCTCGACACTGCCTCTTACGCTAAAGTTGTTCATACTTGAGTACCTTTACCATCAAGGTATCGATCTTGCCTTGTATCCATATTAGTTTGTAGTAAATTTCTTTACGTAGCAGGACGTATATATATATATATATATATATATATATATGTATAGCTGGTACCCTAACCGTACCATGTGCTGCGTCAAACCCGTAATTATGTGTGATATAATCGTACGTAAACCGACTTCAGTGCCACTGATGCACGTCAAGGCAATGGCTTGTATAATAATACGATCGTGTCTCAAGCGTTACGTGTCGCTAAGCAAGGACAGCTTACACGAGACCACTTGGGCGCAGTGATTTCAAAAACCTTCCAAAAGAGCAAACAAATGGCAACTTTTAGCAGGGCTTGTCGTCCATAGCAGGCTAGAATACCGTTCCGCGATAGAAACTCGAGCGTCTATATTGTAGCATTTGCTACTGCCATTCTAAGAAGCTGCTACGGCCCTTGCCGACAATTACTAGAATAGTGGAGGAGGGTCATTGGCTGCATACTCACAAATGGAATAAAAGTAATAACGAGCCCTTTTCTGACTGTGGCCGCTTTGCATCTCTGTCGAGATCGGTCGACGACAATCCTAAAACATCTTGAACTGTGGCGTGAAATTACCTCATTTCTGCTGGTAGGATTGGTTAGCAGCGATCGTTGATTGAATTAGGTCGACTGAGCTTTTAGCAATAGAATTTATTGAATAATAATATTAACAATTTTACGTTTAAATAATTACTTATACTGTTTTCATTATGGGAAGTAATCAAGTCGATTGTTCACCCTATTTCAGATTAAAATGCGAGAAATTGTGCATATCCAGGCCGGCCAGTGCGGCAATCAAATCGGTGCAAAGGTACTCCATCGAAACTCACTTATAAACATATATATCTTATTAATTAAATTATATTCAATGTTAAACTATTACATATATATATATATATATATATATATATATATATATATATATATATATGTACAGAGATTAAATGTTAAATATAAGCTAAGTGTGTTGCGTATTCAAATTCTACGGACGTCATCATGAGCAATCTTAGATATTGAGAACTTCTTTACGCCGGATCTATGTACATATCATACAACTCCTGTATAGCAATTAAGTACTTGAGGTCTGCTTGAGTGTTTGTTTATGTGGGTAAGGGGGAGTGGGTGTAGCAGAAAGCTTTGAATTACCGCTGACGGCCTAGCAGGAACCTTAAAAAGTCACGTCAAAGCTGAGATAGTCGGCTCTTCCAAGCTGGGCCGGAAGCAGCAGTATAAGCATAGTCTGAGAAATGAGCCTTTTGTACGCTAGATCTTTACTAATGACTGATCGGAATCCGCGACTGTTTTCTACAGTTACATGACAATTACCGTGCGCATTGTCGTAATTATAATAACTAACCCTCTCTGCCATCAGCTGAAATTCTATTGCTGTTTACCGTCTGCATCGGTCTGCTGACGTGAAAACAAACTCTTTAGATGTATTAGAAATTTATCGAAAAGTTCGATTATGTCGCAGCTTCACTAATGTAGAACGATGCGCCCACGACGACTGCAGTATACGTATAGTAGACAAACGTTTGCTGGCGTTCGATTGCTCAGCTGATGATGAAAAGTCCAGTCAATATTTAGTCCGCTTGGGTGCTGCGTGTTAATCATTCATAATAGAAAAAACACTAAACAAGTCTGCCACTTCCATCTTTTCTCAAATTGTCTTTACTGGAAGTTCGCAAGTAAGGTTTCATTCAGGGGCGCGCTCAGAGATACTTGTACGTAGGCATATACGAATTCAGAAAACTGCGGCGTTAATCAAGCGGGCTGGGGACGCGACCGACGTTCGATATTATTAAACATGCTATTTGTTTCATATATGCCCATATATTGGCATAGCATATACCCAGAACCCATTTACAAAAACCGCATTGTTGATGATACCTTTATTTTTCGCTGCTGGACGCCCACGGCTGTGTCCCATCTTCATAAAGACGAAAGGCTTCCTTCGAATCGGCAGTCGATCGTAACGTTCGCCGTGAATAAAGACAGATATAGAATGACTGTATCAACACGCTTAGCGGAACAAACATCTATATACATTCTTAAAATTAGGATCAACAAAATATAATAATAGTAATGATGTAAATGTTATATTGCATTCTAACCTTAAGCAGGGCTGCCTCTCCCATCGCTTGTCATGTAGGTCCACCCTGGCTGTTGTCTAAGTGAAGCCTAGTATGCTCCTGGCTTGAACCATTTACACAGGGAAATGAAAACGTTCAAAGGGCCAATGAAGCGTCAAAGTTACGTTCAGGACGAAAAAATAAACACATTATGCGATCTTATCATGAGGAAGGTTCATACAGTCGCGTCACTGGCTGTCTTAAGGCGTGCGTCGACTATCTGTGATATTTTCTGCATTTCAAAATGTACGACATTTGCATAAGTTTTGAAAGCATTGGCCAACCCAGAAGACTCTGGCAGTCTATCCGATACGCAAGACGTATGTCAACAGAAACATATGTAAAGAGACGGCTCATTTTAAAGTACAGAAACGAATAAGTGGTCCATTATTCCAGTGAAATTTACACGTATTACAGAATAGCTTGTGTGTAATCGAGCTACGCGGGTGGTTCGATTTGTGCACCATTAAGGCATAAGTAACAACGAGTATATTCGAGTACTTGTTAGTGTTATCGACAAATTTCAGGCCACCTAGGTGATTTAGACATTTCGTTTGCCCCATGCTGGGCATGATGACACAACTATTGCCCTATGCTGTACAAGAGTAATTGGGTTTTCGACTAGATCAACTTAGCCAGTTGTTTACTGAGAGAGGAGCATGTCATTGATTGATATGGCGCACATTGTCGCCATTCTTTAGCAAAAATATTTCTAATCGGACCCATTCGGCCGAAAGTCCATACGTATTTTGCCGTGGTCAACTATACCGCCGCGCTCCATTGAAACGAGTACATTGAAGCAGACAGATTTCTAAACGATAGAAGTTTGCTACTTCGAGAAATGCTGACAGATTTAAATATAGTAGTAGTGCATGTATTGTTATTATAACTACGGCACGAGCATGCGTAGATCGGTTGGTTCGATATAAAGCCTATAGATAGCGCGTGTTAGTACGCTTTATGTAGATAGATACGAGATATCAGCAGGCTGTTTCAGATCTGTTCAATATGGGGACACGGAACAATAGGTAAAGTAGCACTTTTTTTTGGGCTCCACTGGGAAAGGTGTCAATGGGGTGTCAAAGGGTGCTATTTTTTGCAAGCTGCTCCAGAAACGACCCAAATAGATTCTTTAGGTCGATTAGACACCTGTTGCGCGTAAGAAAAATTACAACACCATCGAGGGTAAGCTTAAAAAGAGTTTTACCACAAGATGACCGTTTTAGATGCCCATACACGTATTGTCGAATTGTTGGTGCCACTTCCATTTTGACTGTCCTTCAGATTTGTCCTACACTTTGCTTTCCTCTATTTTTTTCTTTTTTTTTTTTTTTTTTTTATCTGAGACTGCTTCCAGCTCATAATTGCTTTTTCAGCTATAACTATCATCTCCCTCGTCGAGGCATAGCTGCTATCCATACATTTAAAACATTTTGATGCACCGCAATTTGATCTCCGTTAACACTGTAATAATCTTAAAAACAATTGTATATGTATCGTTGAGAAGTATGTTTTGACTTTAAACAGAGGTTCGTGTATTATATACTTGCGGATAGTAAGTAGGAAATGAAGCAGAATAGGGGGCGGAGATTTGCTGATGCTCGGCTATTGTCCACTAGTACTCTATACATAGTGCCCTTTGTTAGTGTTGACTTGTATTAATTAAGCACGTTTAGCGGCGGCCAGAACACGCAAAGTAACGGAGCCAATTTTCAAAATCGAAGGACGTGTCGTAACAGCGATAATATGACGTCTCATTTGTGCTTTGTCAATTGATCAGACGGAAAATGTATGCGAAAAACGTCATAGCTAAGTTCGAGATAGGGTGTCCGTTCGAATTTTAAGCTTCGTACCTGACGCAGAAAATCTGATTCGATTCTAGTTTTGGGAGGTGATATCGGATGAGCACGGAATTGATCCCTCAGGAGCATATCATGGAGATTCCGACCTACAACTTGAAAGGATCAATGTCTACTACAACGAAGCAATGGGTAACTTTCAGTCGTTTGTTCCTGTTTGAATGCTGGCGGTTTAAGTGAAGGCAAACGGCGAAAATTCATTCGTTACATATTGCAATTTTTATTATTTTCTATTTCGAATAACAAAATGTTAGCTTACAGTTTAATGTGGCTCGAGAGAGATCTTGAAATAATGCTAATGGTATAAATATTTTTCCATAAACCAGTTGTTATTTTTGCGTTTTTTTAACTTCTATTAAGGTGATTTTTCCAAACACCCGGATCGAAACGGTTACTCGACGTTATTATTGTGTTTAGTCATACGTAATTGTGCAAATTCGTCCAAAATTGAATCTTTTTAAGTAATACTATTTCAAAGGTAGAAATATAACTTGCTTAATTCCAGTTCCTTAATTACATTTAATTAATCCTTAATTCCAATTAATTAATTTCTTAATTACAAAGGAAAGAGTGTGACATATTGTATAGTTACTTCTATAGACATTTTAAATTCCAAGTAGGATTCTCTCTCGTACGCATAGTTTCAATTTGATTTGAAATAATTAAATAACTGAAGCTTTCTCTAAGCATAGCTATCCTAAATCCTACATCGAGACATTAGTCTTGCCTCATCCTAGCAGGACCGAACATCATAGGACTTTGATATTCTGAGAAACTTACTTTGCGTCTATATAATATCCTAAATACACTCTTAGCGAGTCTGCTATGATGGGGAGATGCGCTACCTGAAAAAGGAATATTTGTAAGTTATCGAACTTAATTATCATAGGTTCAAATTGGTGTTTAGTTTAATGATCATAATCTAGGTCGCATTTTCTTTAGTTTGGCCAAGAAGTCAAATATAAGCTTAAATATTTCAGTGTTTTACTAACGAATCCGTATGCCAGCACAGCCTTTTCGAAATCACGACGGCATCATTCTCACTCATCTAACATATGACGACAACAATCTCTATAACAAAATTATTACCGAGATGCTTAGTACATTATAATATTTTGACGATGAAGCTTTGTAGATTAGATAAGCCGGTCAATTCGTCAGCAAATCTTCAAAATGAGAATATTCTGACTGCCTCGTGAAACTACAAAGAATTAAATTAATCGTAATCGTTTACTGCAAAAAGTGACAGAGGCCGGAGAAGGTGGCATTATGAAATGGGGAGGGGCCAGAGAAGTCCGGTTTCTGGAGGTATACAAGACAATTGTAAATGGACAAGAGAGTTTAAAAGGGCAATTGGCCGAGCTGAACGGGTCTAATGAGCATGTCTGCTAAACAAACAAGCGAATTTATAAAGAGATATCTTTGAGGCACCATGGGGCGTATCACCAAAGGTAATGGTTAGCACACTAGCGCGTCCTGACGATCATGACAAAATTTATTCTGCACTCCCTAGCATGTCTTCTACTTGAACAGTGCCTTGAGAATATGACTTCATGCTTTAGTAGACGTGTCATATGTGGTCATTGGCTTAAATAGGCGTTGTTTGGCTGCTACCATATAAGAAAATGTCTTCACACTATAAGCTGGTACGCAATATCCAGATTGTCACGTGGATGAAGCCAACCTCAGCGTGTTCAAGCGAAAGGGCCTCCCCCTACATGCAGTTTAGAACCCATGACTGTGATGCAATACTTTAATATGGACGAGTCATTTCAACGACGGGCTTTCCTATAGCATAACTAGTTATAGAAGTTGGACATCGTGAGACCTGCATTTTAGCAGGACATGTAGCTAGAAGTATATGAAACATTTCTCTGCGAAATTCATCAGAGCGATAAATAAAATTATTTGCGATTCCATCGCTGCTCTACTTGCGATTGAAACGTAAATCGGGACCGAAGTCTCGGGTTGGTTAAAGCAATCGTCGCTTGTCTGGTCCATACTCAAGGACCAGCGCTGCTGCAATTGTCCCATTATGCGTTAGTATATTTGGCACTAAAGAAGACAAAATAGCCTGCCAAGAAAATAGCAGGACAAAAGAGCATTATGCATATATGTATGTGCTCTTTAAAACCTGGTAAGAGGTTCATGAAAAAGTACGGCTGTATTATTATAAGAAAAGGCCAGTTGATACAGCAGATAGATGATTGAGAAGAGCTATTACAAAGGACGTCTCCAAAGAGGTCTATACTTTTGGCGAAATCGAGACGACTAAAGCATGCAGCCCACGGACCAAGGTTGCTGACACTGGTAATGGTAGACACGGTCAAAGAGGTCTTCGCCGTATTGAAATACGCAATGTACTCAAAGACGTACGTCACATTTCGAAAACTTACCCCGATCTAAACGTAAGAATTGAAGCCACTGAGAAAGAACTTATCAAACTAACTGAAAACTGTCAATCTAAAAAAAGTTCATCTAATTAATAAAAGATGACTCTGCATTTACTGAAATTCTAAAATATAATTAAAATATATATTATGAAATATAATTAAAGTATATCGTTGCATACGTTTATAATTTAATAAATGCACCAACGGTCCACAGTACGAAACTTCCCCCTGTGAATACTCATCTTCTTGAAACTACTCTTGCTCACAAGCGTAAACTGGGTATGAACAGTGAGGTCTCAAAATGCAGTGTGCTACAGAATGATTATTATTGCTAAATTAAAAAAGGCATACATACATAAACAGTCGCTTTCGAGCAGTAAAATTCTTAGCGAATCCGCGGATTGTATGCACAACAGAAGCTCGTTTTACTGTAATTTCGTCGAGTGTCTATTCAAAGAATCAGATCCGGTATCGTTCAGGAGATTAGTAGAAATATTTCGTTCCTTTGCCCTTAGTTCCTGACTGCGATTGCTTTCTACATCTAGACTAGAGTAGAACGTCATAGACGGGTCAAACTGGGAGTTTTTGCCAGCATAGTCATATCATGATAAGGCTCTTTGTTGATACGTCGAAACTTTACCACTGACCTGTTGCTGTGCAGATGAATACGATCAACGGCTATTACCGTCCCCTGGATCGGAGACAATTCATGTACGTATAGGAGAACTATGTGCCTATCGTGCAACTCAAATGATTACCTGTCAGAATAGTAATATTATTACGAGGTACCACAACAAATGCTTCTGATAAGTGACGAGAAAGACAGACGTGCATCAAGCCAATGGCCTTAATTTTACAAATTGTGAGCAATATTCAGTGACCTTTCAATAGCTACTCAAAATAACGTGGTAACATTTTTGAAATGAAAGCGGCCGCACCAAACACTTTGCAACAATGCTTCATTTGCGTTAGCGAACCCAGCTAACCCTAATATATTACGCATGCCAAAGAAAATATCTGGATGTTGCGCTGCGGCCATTTTGTGCATCGAACATGCCCGGTGGTGAAATTATTCTATGTCTACAGACATCCTTTTTCTTCTATTTTCAAACGTTTCGAAACACACAGATTGTTTAGATACGCTAACTCGATCGCTAAGGGTCAAATCCCAGTGGATGACTGTGGATTGTATCTATCTAGTCCATGGCGCTCGAAGGTCAACAACGCATTGTTCGATACAGGGAAACCGAACGGCGATATTTATTTAGATATTTCGAGTTTTAGGTTCGGTATTGTCGTTAGATGTTGATTGAAACACAGAAGTATCTATTTTCAATATAAGTAGTACACGTACGCCACGTGAGTCACTACAGCGATTAGCTCAACGTATGTTTCTGGTAACAGATCCGTGGCATCATTCTTATGCCGTCAGTCGCTGATAGTCCAATCCACTGCAAGAGTGTTCATTGACTTAGACGGCTCGCGCTGTATTTTAATATCATTCGCCCTGGTTTCGTGCATTTAAATTTATATATATAGAGGTATATACAAAATGTTCTGTTCAGGTATGTAGCGCCCTCTCGCGTGTTAGCACCAACAGTATGAGTGGTGTAATTCCTCCGTCATGGTTGTAGGCGCACAACGTTCGCGTCATTAAGTTTACGTACGACTTATTTTCTTCCTCTTACATTGTATAGTAAACGGCTCCTCATATATCGTCTAGTTCGCAGCAATTTTCGATGGTAATCGTTTGATGGCTCTGGTGTACAGGTCTAGACGTTCCTTTTATTTCATTGACGGGTAAACCCGTATTTATTCACATTTATGTAGTTTTCTCGGTCCTGTAAGCCTCCTGTATTACGTCGTGATATTCCTATTGTTTGGATCGTTCCGGGCTATCGTGCATCTAATACTGTGCCTACTTTGCGGCTTCCCTTTGTGTTTTCTGCTACTTGAAAGTACTCTATTGCAATTCATTGCCTAAAAAATAAGATTCGACGGGACACCCTGATCTTCCCCGAGACCGTCTCATCCCGCTTGTTTGGTCTCTTTTGAACACTTTTTTAGTAGTTCTTAGCATGTGATCACTGCATAAAATCTCATGTAAGGCTGAGTACGGCTTGCAGTCTTCTATTACACTTCGGATATCTCAAACTAGTTACACGCCCACAGCGTGGGCATGTAATTGCCCGAGTGCCCTGGCTTACTCTCGTTTCATGCTTTCCGGTTCCGAAAGGTTGCTTTGCTCTAGAGTGATGCCTATATATATATATATATATATATATATATATATATATATATGTAAGGTGATCTCTCTTTTAGCATTTTCGCTTGGTAGAGGGCCCTAGCCCCTCGCTTAGAAAGCCTTCTGGACGGCTTAGCTGTCAGCTGATGATTGTTTGTGTTGCAATACTTAAGAGAGCTTTGATGATCCGGCAGGTGTCCTCGACCAGGAACTATGTTGTCTGTAAGTACTAATCATGTATAAACTTTCTCTTTAGGGAGCTTTAAGTACTGAACGTCAAATCATTTTTGTGACTTCATCAACCAGATTTCTATTTCAACTTCATACGGCGGGTATCGCCGGTCTAGTATGTGGCCACATTGGCCAATCCTATCCAACTCCCTTCGTCGTTTCGTGCTTTCTTAGAGGATTTGAGCAACGCGCGGTCGGACTCCAGCGAAGAAATATAGCGTGGAGCTCCAATTTATGCGGGGCGCCACCCCGACGGGGGTGGGCTTTATTCCTCCTAGACTCCTACTCAATACTTTTTAATTTCTCTCTTATACACCACTTCGATAATCTGCTTTTTCAAGTAATGGCACTACGGACTGTTTTTAGCGGGTGGCTGGGGCCACCGGGTCACTAGATCGGGATCAACTCGGTTGGGTTTTCCGGAAAAATTATCTTCCGGCTCATCTTGCAAAGCAAAACTTTAAGTGTATCTGTCTCTGTTAGATTAAAAGACCCAGTTTAGAAAAGCCTTATCCTCTCCACTGTCAGATTCATGGTGAGTCTGCTTCCTCTATTCTAGGTCTCTTTGGACAAATGAATGTGGCTTATGAAACCCCGAGTCTCGTTTGTGAGAGCAGCCACAAGGCCAGAGTTCAGGTAACTGTTTCTGGTATATCCCGAAGCAGAGCAGTGAGCCAATATATAGAGGTCTTTCGGCATAGTACGCAGAAGAATCCTCTCTACCATGTGTACATACATCAAAAAAGCCTGTGCCCCGTAATAAACTGCGGAAAGTAGAAAACTAGTGCTATCCCAAACTTTTAATTCCTGGCTTAATATTTAGCGTTACAAGTAGATCATTTATTTTATCTTTCGTCTAGTATCGTTTCTTTTTGACCAACTAACAAGCCTGCCCATGTTGTTTCCTCTTCCTTACCTTAGGTTTCGAGGTGTTGAACATGCTAAGTGCTGCCCATGCGCTGACCATGCTGAGTATTAGTATTCCTCGCACTTTGCAAATTTTGGCTTATGGGCTGTCCTTTTGCATTTTATTTCGGCATTATAATTGTTAGGCCTGTCTTTCGTAGCGTTTGCACAACGAACGTGTACCGATCTCGTCATGGCCTTGTTGAGGATGGTTACCAAGTACAGCGCTGTCATCGATGTTTTGATTTTATCCCCTTCTATTGTAAGGGTCAGCTGTGCGCATGTTTTCTTGCTAGCTAAGGGTACTGCCCCCGACTTAGTCGCTGCTAGCTCCATAACTGATTGACTTTTGCGTCCTTTGCGAAGAAAAGACTGTGACTGTCAAATAATCAGAGTAAATCAAAAGCTTTACTTCCAGCGGCACGTTGAAGAACCGCGCCGCAGGTGATATTCCGTTCTCCAAGTAACTCCTATTGTCATGTCAATTGTGCACCTTATTGGTAACTATTCAATCTTTCATTTTCGTTTGCTTGTGAGATTCACACTCTTCGTCGCTTACCATTTGTTTTTCTATCATGGCTTACTCTTGTTGGTTTTGTTATATATTTTGGGAGAAGAAGGTAGAAGGAGGTGCAAATTAGCCATTTATTCTGGTTTCTTTAGCTATCTCAATCATTACATCAGTAGAAAAGTATTTTCATCATCTCACTTATTCCTCTTGAGTATGCTTTGTATTTCAGATACGATTTTTCGTTCCATTATCCTGCTGTAGATTATCCACATCATTGATCTACGAAGCTTGTGGTGGATCGTAAAGGTCTTTATTCTAGACCAACTTTTCTGCATTAAGGATAACCTCCTCTGACCTCACTCGCACAAGGGTTCATTAGTTCCAGCTAGAATGTTATTGAATTGGTTTGCGATATGTGCTTGCCTGGATTGAAACGATTGTCAATACTGGATTCGGTGTTGCGGCGGACCTATTTGACATTGTCCTAAGGATGTTCCGTACTTTTTATACGGTAGTTGGTATTCCAATATCCTTCAACACAAGTCATATTAATTAATTGTCCTTTTTCCGCTGGGACTTGATAACTTATTTGCAACATCAACCATGTGTGATTTTATACGTTCCACGTGGTTGCCGTTGTTTTTTCGTTGTTCAATGTGAGGGTCACAGCTGTTCGCTTGGTATGATTTAGCTTATTTAGCCCTGCAATTTCCCCCTAGAAGTAGGAAAATTTTTTTTAGTAGTGTGCACCTTGTTGTCTTAGGAAAAGATTTTTACGTGTTTTTTTTTGCACTATTTATCTAGCTGAATTTCGGTCACATGAATTAGTGGGCTGCTCTGAGCTGTTCATTCAAGTTTGTTGTTCATTTTGTTGTGACGTGGCTTCTTATAGATGTTTCCTGCCTCGCCTCTTTGAACTGGTAAAAAAAGCGCTGTTCCAGGACGCTATCATGGTTTTCAACGTTGAAAGGTCACTTCCCTTTTATGTAGTTTTCTCCATTCAACATCCATTGGCTACTGCGTGTGTTGGCTTTTTGGGATCTACTGGTTATATTTGCTTCTTTCTCTAGAGTTCTTGTCGGGACTGTGAGGTATAGTAGGATAAGATGAGATCTTTCGTGTATTTTTTTAATGCCGTCTAAAGATAGTAAACAAGCTTTGGCGTTCTCTAAGATAAGTATTTCCTTTGTTTTTTTGCTTTAAAGGAAGCGTTATTGCTTAAGAATGGATAAACAGGGCGACACTGTACGCAATATTACGTGTTGCTTGTTAGATAGAACGTTTGTTAATCACCCTAAAATACTCCTAAAGTATGCCTAAAGAATACTCTATTCTTCTTTGTTCTTCCGCTTTCTCGTTTAGTGGAATTGGCTAAATGGTTTATATCTTGCTGCTTCGAACTCGAGTTTTCACTTAAGCAAATGGAAATACTTCCAAGTATTACCACGCCGATGCAATAAAAAAGCATTGAATAATATTTATACTCTGCAAATCAAACGGACTTAAATGTAGGTAAGCCCGCGTGAAATGCTTACTGAGTATACCCGCTTTCGATGAAGTACTCGATGCCTCCCTGTATTGGCCATTGGGTGTCATAATTTTACACATAGCTCTCCACTGTAAACGGCGGTAATGGATCCTGCTCCAAAATCCGCTTTCGATGAAGTACTCGATGCCTCCCTGTATTGGCCATTGGGTGTCATAATTTTACACATAGCTCTCCACTGTAAACGGCGGTAATGGATCCTGCTCCAAAATGTAGAGTCCTTTCGAATTTTCCATAGCGTCGAAAAGAGGTTGTCCTTCAGTTGTTTTCGTTGAATGACACACTAGTTTTTCTGATCCTCCGCTTGTCCTTCATTGCTTCCTACAAAGGTTCGATGTATGGTAGATATCTACTACAAAGGACATAGAAAATTATTTCTGAAACTAGAAAGTTTAACGGTAACTATCCACATGCAGAGGTCTATGTTCGCAAACACTTCATGAACTGTTGGTAAGCTCCTAGGATCGCGTGTTTATTTAGTCCTATACTTTAGTACTCCTGTGGGATTCACAGATTTACAATTCGGTACTGTATAGTGTATATAAGATTCTAAGGTAAATCGTACACCATGGTTATTGGATTTGTTTTTTTGATTCTTATTTTGTTTTCCTTTGGCTTACATGATTGAGGTTCTAGAGTGCTTAATTCTTTAGGAGTTTGAGCGTAAGTGCTATGTGTTTTGCCTGGACTTAGGTCGGGATGGAAGCCTGACCTGCGTCCAGGCAAGTGAAGTCCGAAACAAGAAAAATTATTGCGTTATTAAACAAGCAGCTACTTGTCCAAAAAAGCCGTTACCCAAACGCGCGGTATCGGTTGCTAAATGCCTCTTCGAATACACCTACTCGAGGTAGTCTTTTTGAAAAATGCCTAATATCTACAATTTGACATTGCATATCAAAGGCACGATCGCGAATGCCGATTAATGTTTAGTAGAAGTAATTTACTTGTTGAGATTAATCGTACCATTTTTAGTCAACGCCGTCAAAGGGTTTCTCGGCACCTAGATCGGCAATGGCATACCTAACTGTCACAGAGTAGAATCCCCATGGTACAGGTACGATGAAGTGGAAGAACAGATCGTTACCGCTTATTCTTTCGCTGTCAGAAAAACAACAAAAAACAGTCCAAAATAAACATCTTTTAGTGCGTTTGCCTGCGACCACACACTGTATGTTTTGCCGAATCGCGGTATCAGGTAAATCGAACGCCCGGTGACGCAGTTAGCGGTCACAGCTGAATGTTACTCGAAATGTACCGAAGATATTCTTGTAGTTTTATCATTTTCAGCAGAAATGGGAACTCGATCAGGCTAAACTAAAAAAGACACATGCTTTTTCCATGTTCTAAGTGTAAAATATGCATTGAGATATATTTTAGTTACTTTTAATGATATATAGTACAAGTGCTCGTAATAAGCATGGCCGTTGAGGCAGTATTCGTATCCATAACCGTTCCTAAAGCGAGGTCAACGTCGTAGCTCACAACCGTTTCTATGGCTTTTGTTGTTTTGGGACAAATTATATGTTCCCCGAAACAGTGAGTGGCAGACGCTTCGAAATGACAGCAATAGACCCTAGTTAGCAAATCAATTGAAAACCTGCCCGTAAATGTTTGTACCGTATTTTGTACCTATCTAGGTATTACATACAACCTAGTTGGGACTAATTGTGTGGATGCAATTTATCCACAGCAGCTGAAGTTGTCACAGGTCTTGCTTCTTAGATTCTTAAAGCTTCAGCTCATGTTCAAAATGCCTATTTTAACATGTGACAGATCAATTCGTCAGTATGTCGATAACGCAGGTTTTTGTGCGATCTAATGTACATTTTAAGTTTACAACGCACAATCAGTTATTTTTCTCTGCATGCTAGAATCTAACTATATTATACACTACACCCAACCAACATGGCTAACATTTTGACATAAATTACCTGTGTGTGTGACGGCAATAGCATGGGTTGGCACTTAGCTAACAAGGCATCAACCCTTGTCGGCCTGTCTGATTTTGAGTACTTTTCGAATCTGACGTCAAAGTATAGTCGATCTGAAAATCATTTACAAGCACGTGGATTGAATCGACCTTTAAGTGGTTTATCGTGCGAAGGTCTGACCGTTCGACCATCGGCTGACGTACATTGCGCGAATGTAGGTAGAGTCCGGCGTTGCCTGATTCAAACTATACCAATACTACTATCAGAAACAGACGTCATTATTAAAGAGGCAGCTGTTCGCCGACAGCGCCCATGTGTCGAAATACAAATACGGGCTTAGTAGGGTAGAATCTGCACACGTATGTTTGACTAGTTACGATGTGGTGGCCATAATGAATTTCCTAAATCATATATGAACCTTGAATGAAAGCAAACGACATTTAAAACAAATTTAAAAACAGATTTCAAGTGAATTTTTCAATAGTGCGATAACGAGACACCGCTAACCTTTTTGCAAATTAAATAAGGCAACTCATATATAATTTATGCTACACAGTGAATAACTATATCGGCATTTGTCGAGCCTATTTTAAGCGATTTTATTACCTAGATATAAGCCATTCGAACTATACGTAAGCTCTCTCATTTAAGACGGCACAACTTAGAAAAGCTGCTGATCGAAACGGATAATTATTTCGAATTAGCAGCTATGCACTGCTAGTTACAGTCCCCACGCCTGATCCTGTATCGAATGAGTAATGGTGCCACCATGTGACATTTTTTGACAAAAAAAAAATAACGAAAAATATCTTCACTATAGCTATACGTTATCAGTACTTCCTCTAAATGCGTTTATCCAAATGTTCGATTTGGCTAATATCATGGAACGGATTGATTTTTACGTCATAGTATTAAGAAGAGGAGATATGATTTTTGGTCTGCGTTTAACCAAATCACCATGCATTAACCAGTATGTACGTAGGGAAATGTTTGGTTAGAACTTTCCAAGTTCATGAAAATAGCGTAGCGTTCTCCTGCTCTGAAAGATTATTAGGCCTAATGTTCCAGCCTCCTGGCTCATGGGTACGTGTGTGTGGTATCGCATGAAAAAGCCCATATTGTACTGCGTGCACACGTACAACATTCATGTATGCTATAATAATCGTTCTAAAAGTAGGCCTTTGGCTAATACGTGTAATAATGTTCATTTAACTAGGTAAGAAGTATGTACCTCGAGCGATTCTTGTCGACTTGGAGCCCGGTACAATGGACTCGGTTCGGGCAGGTCCTTTTGGAGAACTCTTCCGTCCCGACAACTTCATCTTTGGTGATTATTGTAATAGTTTCTGTTATACGAGCGATAGGCTCGGCTTGAAGTAAAGATTTTTCACTTGTATACTCATAATTGAATATGACCTAAATTTAAGTTTAATTAATATCGTAGCTTACCGAAACCGGCATTGCTTCTTGAACAAATGTAAAGAGCTAAAAATCATTAATACTTAATGTTCCGCAATTAATTTATTCTAGGTCAGAGTGGTGCCGGAAACAACTGGGCAAAGGGTCACTACACAGAAGGCGCCGAATTAGTTGATGCTGTAATGGATGTGATTAGAAAGGAGTCAGAGAACTGTGACTGTCTACAGGGCTTCCAGCTAACACACTCACTCGGTGGAGGCACTGGATCTGGTATGGGGACGTTACTCATCTCAAAAATACGTGAAGAATACCCAGACCGGATCATGAGTTCTTTTTCCGTTGTCCCATCGCCAAAGGTTCGTCGCATTGACGCCCAGGCATATTATGATTCTTCGATTATACGATACTAATTCCTCAATTAAAAAAAAAAAAGTCTGCTCAGCTACTCCGTGTGAAGGCGCAGATTTCAATTGCAAATCAAATAATATTGACAGCTGGTAACTTTACCGTTATTTCGGACGCATTGTTAACTCTCACGTCGTCAAGTACCATTAGGTGCCAATACGAGAGACAGCTCTATAATCATTGTTTGGGTTAGCACGTTCAAATTTATTTAGCAAATTTAATCTGTTTGTCTTCTGAGGGCCAAGTCTTTTAAAAGAGCATACAAATAACTTTTACACGTCACAACGCAGCGAAATAAAATGTCAGGTTATTCACTTTGTCTTTAGCCTTTTCAGTACAGCCTACTCGTTTATATAGATATATATATATATATATATATATATATATATATACATATGTATATGGATTCACGATGACTTGCTACGCTATATCGTGCCTGGCTCATCTCTCTTTTTCCCTTCCTCCCTTCGTCCCGCTTCGTCTGATCTTTGGTAGGACTGTGGTACCCCCAACAATTCCGCCTCTCCTCCACTCAAAGCGACTGCTGTATCGAAACACAAAAGTCAGATTGATCAAATAGGAAGCGGGATGCTAGGTCGGTTGAACTCCTCCCAAGGCGATTCTGCTTTTATAGCCCAATTCCCCCTGTGACCCTTGATTTGCGCATTCGGGCGTCAACATCGACTAGGGTCTCGTATTGTAAGACAAGCGGCACATTGTGCTGGTAGGTGCCCTACCTCCATTCCCTGATCAGGCACCTTCCTCCTGTACATTGTGCGTTTGCTTCCACAACCTCCTTTTCGCAGGAAAGGTTTTTTCTTGAACATTATAAATGTCGTGATCGTTCTACACCGTTTTAACCCTGCAGGTCTCTGACACAGTCGTCGAGCCCTATAATGCCACACTTTCGGTTCACCAGCTTGTCGAAAACACCGACGAGACCTTTTGCATCGACAATGAGGCTCTCTACGATATCTGTTTCCGTACGTTGAAGCTGACCTCGCCAACCTACGGTGACCTGAACCATTTGGTATCGGCCACAATGTCTGGCGTTACCACGTGCCTTCGCTTTCCTGGCCAACTCAATGCCGATCTTCGAAAGCTCGCAGTTAACATGGTACCGTTTCCACGATTGCATTTCTTCATGCCGGGCTTTGCCCCGCTTACCGCCCGTGGCTCACAGCAATACCGTATGCTCTCGGTGCCGGAGTTGACCCAACAAATGTTCGACTCTAAAAACATGATGACGGCCTGCGACCCCCGACACGGCCGGTATCTGACCGTGGCTGCTATTTTCAGGTGAAGTAAAAAATATTTATTTTGTGATGAAGCCTCTCTCTCTACTACGTAATTTTTCAGCCTTAGAAATCAACTAACTTCATTCACCGCTTGTTCTATGTTCAATCGACAGAGATCAAGTACAGTGACTTAAATTACCCGAAGAGATGATAGGAAAATTAAAAGTCGTAGAGTTAACGTCCAAATTATCGTTACTATTGTCATATATTTTATTGCACATCTGTTGATCGGTTAACATTCATATATATTCGTGTAGTATATCTACATGAGCAATTTCTTATCTGTCATCAAATCATTCGGACTGATTTTGTCCCATAACTTATCGATTAACTAGATGTGCTGCCATTTTGTGATTTTCATATCTGGCGCAAATTGGTTATGTATCTAACAATTTTTTTTTTTTCTCTAATTTAGGTATGTTAATGCTTTCCGTTTAGTGGGTTAGATTATTTATCTAGCGTGCGTTCAATGAAAATGAATCAATAACATAAAAAAACAAGCTAGTTCGAGGTAAAGTAAGTTCTTAGTAAGTAAAGTAAGAAGCTTAATTGATAGAAGCATTGCAAAACAGTGCTCGCTAATCCTGAACTTTCGAATTGTTTCAGTAAATGTATGATACACAAAAAGCCCGCAGTCGAAAATTTATCGTGTCATGTCTGCCAGTCTGCAACAATAGTAATAAATGTATTTATTTGAATTGCTATCAGGAGTCATACAAAATAAAACTGCTATTAGTAAAATCAGATCAAAACGTTTACCAAGATGTGAATATCCGGTGACGTTAGGGTATAGCCTGTAGCACCAACGGCTTTCTGGGCCTTCACTAAAATCGACTGATATATGCTGAACGCGTGTACAAAAAGTCTTCATAGTAGGAACGGCACCGTCACTCGCCGGGAAAATCCGTTAGCTTCATTTAGTAATTATCAAGATCAAGTTATGACTTTTTTTTCTTGCCACGCAACCTCACAAGGGCTCCGCATTGTAGCAAATTAGGACGACAGCTTCCGTGCCATGGATTATATATTGCGTTATACTTAAAAAGCAACATATTAAAACACTAGGGAACTGCATGCATTTTTATCAGATCTAACTACTAGTTTATGAGGAAAAAATTCAATGCACAAAAGACAGCGAATGAAAAAGATTTTTTATTGGCAGTATAATTCTTAGATACACATTTATCTAGTTAGGTATCTCGAACAATGAAAAAAACAGCGGTCTTAACTGTGTTAGGATATAATTAAAATTGTATAGCAAATATGGTCGATTCTTTTAGAAGTTATGGAAAATTCTCCAAACCGAATCAGCGATTTGAAATTTTGTCATCTGCACCCCTGATAGCGATTAGTCTATAGCTTCCTTTAATTTTTGCTAATCATTATTGGTCTTTTTTTGTATGCTAAACTTTTGTGTCCTCCATAAGGAAACCTGAACTATTTATGAACCTGCAAAATTGCACAGTAAATGGAAACCATATGATTTTTCTCTTAGGCGTGTCGATTCGCTTGTAAAGCCTTCAATATTCTGCCAAGTAATTGGCAATAAAATCCTGTTAGAAATAAAAATGATGCGCTTTTAAGACTTCACAGAAGCTTCACACTGCTAAAGCGCGTTCGAATATCGCGCTGTTATGTTATACCACTACTTATTGCCTTTTATTTAGATCTCTTTATCTCGCACACTTTTCTTTTATTTCTAATTTTAGTTGTTTAATTCTATGCAGGGGCCGGATGAGTATGCGCGAAGTTGACGAACAGATGCTTGGTGTTCAGAATAAGAACTCGTCGTACTTCGTTGAATGGATTCCCAACAATGTCAAGATTGCGGTCTGCGATATTCCTCCACGAGGCCTTAAAATGTCCGGAACCTTCATTGGAAACTCAACAGCTATTCAAGAAATCTTCAAACGTATCTCAGAGCAATTTACGGGTATGTATTAAATAGAATTGATGCAGTACCGGGTACTGCCAGAAAATGAAGGTACCTTTGGTTGAATTGCAGGTAAGGCGGGCTGGTAGGTATATTACTTGCAATGAACTTGTCGAACTCCAAATGGCTTATCGTTTGAGTCTTTTAATTAGGGTAACGTTAATAAAACGCTGCAGCTTTTGTAGTAGTTTGAATAAGACATTACCATTGATCAGTACAAATTTCCATGTCAAAAAAGAGATTGGCCTTCGTATCTGTACCAATTAGACATGTCTCAATTATTGCATATCAGGCCGCTTCTTTGAAGCAATTACCATCGGATTGAATACACATCTGTCAGAATTTTGGCATTTTGAAAAGATTTTTCGAACTTCAGGAACTTCAGTAGGAACAGACTTCAGTTCTGTTCTCATTTTCTGTAGGATTTTTTATCGCAGTTGTTTTTTTTTAATGTCAAGGATTTGAAAGATAAAAGTTGCAGGAGACTCGGGCCTGATGAAGTTGAGGTTCCTTTTTATGTAGGTTAAGGCTCTTCTGAGAGTTTTGTTCTGAGAGTTTGAGAATCTAGATTTTTTGGCACAATTTTTACTGTGAGTTTTTCGCTTTCGAAATTTTTTTTGCAAAACGGTTCTACATTATTTGTCTGCGCTACCTACATAACTTTCCTACGAAGTCCCAGGAAATGATGCAGCCATTTTCTGTTACAATTTGATCTATCCTTTCCAAACTTGCGTCCGTAGTCGTTGTGATGGGTCTTTTAAAACGAGGACCATTTTCAAGGCTTTTTTGTACGCCTTAGAGGTATAGGTACTATTCGGTCCCCCCGGCGCTGACTTACGGTCTAGTTTTCAGAAGCGTTCTACAAAGCTGGCATATGCACGCATTTTTGTGCTCCGATCTTTTTCCAGGAAAACTGTGCAATTTAAAGTCACTTACTGCGTAGTTCTGGAAAAAAACAAAGTATATATCCGAATTCTCCAAAATTTGGCTTGTGAAAGGCAAACAAGCAGGCGAGTGCAGCTAGGCCGGCCATAGGTTGGCCTTTAACCAACAAAAGTCGAGCGTTTGGTCTTTCGGTTTTTGATGTAGCTTTTGCTTTGTAAAGCATTTTTAGTGAATATCAGTTAACTACAGCCTTCCGGGAAAAATATAGCCTTTTTTTTGCAATATATATATATATATATATATATATATATAGGAAACTATTAGTTCTGCTAAACTTTGGAAAAGGCCTAACAGCTGTGTGGGATTCCTTCTAACAAAATTATAGACTGCCGCGAAAATGACTTTGCGTTTCGCATCGAAAACTAAAGTCGCGTTTGCCTGTCCACGATCAGATGACTTTCCATTGGCTTCATGGCTGAGTTGTATGGTTTTGCTATAAGAAATCAATCGAATCAGGTTGTCGGGCATAATTGTCTGGCAAGTTTTTGGTACTGCCTGATAGTTCGAGCGTTCTTCGATGCCATGTTTCAAGTGTCGTTAATAATTTGCTCAGACATCTCCGCTATCCGCGGAGTTTGGGAATTGGCGCTGTCCTCGGGCGCTCGAATAAAACTACTCCTTCATCAAATAAAAAGTAGTACGTGGATTTAGTACATTGCTAAACTGTTTATGTCACACTGTATCCAGTGGTCTACCTCGTTAGCCAGGTGACCGTTGGGTGTGGCCTGATTTTCGTCACATCACGAGAATCGATATATATATTCGCTCAAAGCGGATTATAAGTGTCACTGTAGGCACAGCCACTGTTACCTACACCTACCTATTCTGCTACTGTAGTTAGCGACTACCTTCCTTTGATGATAAAGGCTTGGCAAAAACCAGTCGTTATGTAGTATCCATTTGTGGTTTTGCTGGAGTGGACTATAATGAGCATTGCACAACAATCTATTTTATCTATTGTACGTGTGTTTATGCTGCACAGCGGCAAGTACATAGCCAGTAAATATCAATAAATATGCAAAACGAACTGTTATACTTTTTAGGGGAGTGTAATAACGAAATGATCGGAATCGCTCCTTTGTTTGAGAGAATTTTTCGGTCTCACGATGCCATAGCTTTCCTGTAGTCTAGACGTTGTTTAATCGTGGCAAACGGTGATTCCGTTACGTACAGGTTCACAAAAAATCGCAGATAAGTTTCAGCTATGCTTTCAAATCGTATCAACAGCGTCCTCCTAGGCTTTTCAGTTATCTGCTCATAAATTGTTTATTTCTTAAGCTGTTTTGCCTAAATCAGAAAACATATCGTAAATAATTTTATAGCGCCATAGAATATTAACCGTAATAACCTTTTGCAATTTCATGTCTGCGTTCTCGGTCTTCTAGCGATGTTCCGCCGAAAGGCTTTCCTTCACTGGTATACAGGTGAAGGTATGGACGAGATGGAATTTACTGAAGCCGAGTCGAACATGAATGACCTCGTGTCTGAGTACCAACAGTATCAAGAGGCAACGGCAGACGACGGGGACGTCGAGGCAGAATTTGAAGAAGGGGAATATGAGCGTGAAGTGCCACAGGAGGAAGTAGCTGAATAATCGAGTAATTGGGTTGTGAAGGATCTAAAAGTTCGAAAAACCGAACTTTATTCAGCCACGCACTGAAGTTCAAGTACGAAACGGACAAATTATCTATTTTTATATATTAAACGGCTATTTATTAAAAAAAAACCACGTAGTTCTTGTAATTACTTGCCTATGCGTCGACTAATTTAGAGGGAAGGAAGCAAAGCTTCCAGTTCAGTCAGGTGCTACGGAGTTGTTGAAATTTGGCAAAATATTATTAAGATCCAATAATTAGGCTTAGAGGGTGGGAGATATAGCATTACGAACCCGAAATCTTTAAGGCAATTTCTATTTTCTGTGTTTGTTTCACAAATAAACCAAATAGCCTTTCGTAAAGGCGGCTGCAGGATGTTCCTTGCTGTTGTTCGTCAAACACTTCGATGAGTTTTATTATGTGTTGCTGGTTTGTCTAGGCAGTACGGAGCAGATGGTCAGGGCTTCATTATGTATACGGTACTTCATCGGCTCAATTACGCAAAATGACCTATTTAACTCGTATTCAAGTAACGGCAACGATGCTTTTCCCGAGCCTTTGATTTTTGAGTTCCTTCCGTCGCCAATCGGACCTCTCGTACTTGCTAAATGGTGTTGCGGTGCCTGTGGTTAGGACACTACAATAGGTAAAAATATATCTGTTGCACATGCGTTATAATATATAATTGGGCCTTGCGCGATCGGAGCTAGCGTCGAAAATGGGCTGCTTTCGACGTGACCTTCATTACGCTGACCATTCTCATTAAATCTCGCTAAATATGAACGTGTTTTCTCGACACGCAATTAACGCTCGTACACTTTGTAACATCGAGTGTATGTCCGATGACAAAGATCTAATTTCGACGACGTTACTCATAGTATAATCAGTGGCGACGTTTTTCGGTCTAAAAAAAAACATTGATTGTTTGCCAGGAAACGCCAGATGTCAGGTTCAGATGTTTAAACTATTGTTAGCAAGTGTTCAAGGCCGAACTTTGCTGATCTCAATTAGACGAAACAGACTATCGAGCCATATGTCACAGCACCATACGTAGGCAAATATTTTGGGACATATATAACACACCGTAAGAAAATGTTAGGTCAGAGCATTTTTTCCCATTAATTTGAAGTTACATTATCAACTTATAAGGTAGGACAAAGATGCTTACTGTGCCAGGTCATTTTTCTCCACTTTAATAGGACAATGCCAGTAGCATTTATGTTAGACGTATTATACAGCGTTATTTAGTATGTTTATTTCAAAATTGAAATTGTTCGGAAACTCTATTCAAGACAGATTTTTCATTCAGTTTAATGTGACGTTAGGTTGACGTGAACATATAAATAAATGCATTAGTTCTACGAGTTACCTTAACTTTTAAACGTCCGTATTTAACGTATCGCCGTCTACGAATGTCGTTAGTTAACTGTAACTGTATTTCGTACGTTATATTCGTCCAAAGCCTATGCAAGTTTGATTTTTTTTTTGACAAAGATACGTACACTTCAATCACTAATTAAGATATTCTATGAAAGACAGAACTGGAAAATTAGCCTCATCGAAGCCACCAATGGCAATTAGCTGATCACTGGATTACCTATCAATCAACCGGAACATTCTCTATGCATCTACAGACGACAATCAATTATGACTAAGTAGAATGTGGAAAATAGGGATAGCTTATCCAGCATATTATGAAGGCGCTTTATCCTAATAGCATAGCCCACGGTAATTTTTATTAATAGATAAAAACACATGTCAGGTCTCAATAACGCCTACATAAGCGTATTACCTATACGGAAACACATACTGCGCGTAGTAAAATTTATTTTCAAAACATAATATATATTGACATAAAAAATCTTCAAAACGTACTGAAGTATTTAATTTTAATAATCGCAGGTTTTTTTTTCTTTATTTATACAACATTTGTGATGTGTACAACCTATGTAGTTGTTACCTACACAACTGTGAGCACCCATCTTGCGAACGGTGAGATTTACCAGCCAAAATTTGGTAACGTAGTTTATCGGAAACCCAAAAACGTACCCAAACGAAACCCAAAACAATGCAACTGTACGTTTCCTCGGAGTGCTACTGCTTTATAGATCTTTTATAAACGCCTTTATGTTTCCTTTGAACGCCATCTCGGGCATTAAATCTCCAAAATTTGGAACAATAAAGCTCTAACTATATTTTTTTAAATTGACATTTTTCAACTAGTTTGAGTTTACAGGTACTTTTGGGGAATTTTCGACCGTAATTATCTCCAGGTAGGCTTTCCTTCGAACTTACGACTTTAAAATGCGGCTGTGTCTGGTGGTTCCTATCACCTCTATCTATATGAAGCAAAAGCAATAAATATCAAAAAGCTTTTTTTGTTTTACTATTTCAAAAGAATACTTTTCAGTGATTACATACCAGATGTCTATATTCCAATGAGCTTCACGAAGTCTCTAGGAAACTCTCCGAAACAAATTCTGTGTAATTTTTTTTTTCGAAATTTTAGAAACCTTGTAAGTGTTCGATAGTACTAGATCCTTTTACCCTGAGAAAATAAATTATAGCAAGGTCTCGACTTTTAGCGTAAATCTTACCGTATCAGTTGTTAATGTACATTAGACAAAATGTGCTTTAACGCCCTGCCTGTAAACCAAATCGTTCGCGGAAAACATAAATTATTAGTGCTAAATTTTTCGAAGAACCCCATTTTCCGATATGCTTGTTACGTATTACTGTTAAGCTTGACCGTGCGTCGCAAAGGGTCAAAAGTTTTATAGAAATCGCCTCGAGTGTGAAATGTGTAAGTTTTAACAGAAACGAGAAGTCAGACTTCAAGACGAAGCCTTTTGAACCCCCAGATTTTGCTCTGGCTAGTCGAGCTGGAGAGCCGACGGAATTCATAATGAACACATAAAAAGACGATGGCGTCTGCACATCGTTGTACGTGCTTCTTTAGCGTTTGCTTTGATTTGCGAAGAAATGATTAACGGTCGCTATCTCCAAAGGGATGGGAGACAAAGCTGGCACAACAAGTAGTGCAATTTAATATACACGGGTTGCTAAAAGACATAATTCAAAGAAATTTAATTATCACTGATGAATGGATATTAGGAAAAAATCAGCGTCAAACGAACGATAGAATTATTTTTCCAAGGAGACAATCCAAGTTCATTTCAGCTCCGGCCCGTCCTTGAAGCTCAAAAAGTGAAGCAGATGTGCTATCACACATGAATGTCACCCAGACGGAAAAATCTCGAAAAAACAACTACTTTACGTACCTACACTTAATTTTAATAAAATCTAAAAGTTTTTTTTTACAGAACACGACGAGAAAAGCGTCAGGAAGGCAATGGTGCGAGCAATCACTAGTGGCAAGTCCGCGAAATCTATCCGTAGACGCCACGGTGAGACTGATGAGCCTAAATCTAACTGCAAGAACTGCGGCTTACGATATCCAACTTATCTGAAAGAAGTTCAGTAATCGAGCTTTAACAATGGCAGGCGAAATCAGAGTCCCAAAATAGGCATTCGATCTTTACACGTCAGTCTGGTATATCTACTAGCTGATTCGTCATCGTTCGTTAAAGATATGCGCAGAATTTTCGCCCTGTGCAAAGCAGTAACGTATTACATCTTCATAGTTAGATAGACAGACAACAAACAAAACGACTGTAGACCTTTCTTTTTTACATCACTTGCAATCTACGGATCTTATCTGTAAACACACGAATTTTGCCTTTACCCAGTTATACCATGGACTAGATGAAAGCTGGATTTGTAAAATTTAGTACTGCAGATATCTTCCCGGGCAATGTAACTAAATCGGATCATTGAATCACCATCACTGAGCCCGCTAGTTCAGATACGTTGGGTTTTAAAGTAAATCAGAGGTTCCAATGTAGGCAAGTGTTAGTTTCATATATATATACGTAACTTCTATGCATGGGTTGTACGAAATAAACCTGACTGATTGCCATGCTTGATTCAATACCAGTCATGTTTAACTTACCGCTCATCTCAATCATATTTATCGCTGTCGTAGATTTTTGTTTTCTGACAGTGCCTGCTTCACAGAACCAGATAAAGTTACTAAGCTCGAACGGCCATTACTGTTGCTATTACAGCATAAATGACATTTATTTTTCGTAATTTTTTTTAATACTCAGGCTAAGTTTTTGATCGCTTGCTATTCCTCGAATCAAATTAAGCATGAAGATATTTAAGTCGGCAAAAAAAAACTTATCTTTTCCTTTGATGGTATGGTGAGTAGTGCCAAGTTATAAAACGTCAAGCGTTCGACCCTATTCCTGCCCAAAAAGAGATACTTATTAAAGGAATAATTTGCCTATTCGAGCAAAGCAAACAAGTAAAAATTAGGTATTTAAGAGTGTCCGATATTTGGTCTTGTGTGATCTTCATTTTACTACTTGTTTCACAGGTACTCAGTATCAAAAATTTGTCATTTGTCTGATCAATTGAGAGCTCACCCGTGCAATCAGTAGTTTAAGATCATCAGGCCAACAGCTACTTTAAATTTGTAAAACAAGCGTATTTATATACATAAAGCAATAAAAATATAATTACAAGCAACTAAGTACTGAGAGAGCACCTGTATATTCATATTAACTTTATGATGAAGTATTTCAAATAAAAAAAAAAACGTGAACGATTTAAAAGGTATATAAGTTAAGTGACACTTAGAGAGTAAATTATATGTACTGCTGTTTAATGAACGTCGCTCCTGCAGTGACTAACGGCATAACTTCAAAAAAGGAGAGACTTAACATGGAGAGAGACAAATCAAGTGTCTACGATACTCGACATCATCGAATCTCTGAGATTTCCTTGATGATGTTTAAATCTAGCTAATGTATATAAGGTACAAATGCTGTTATTTAGGTTCGTGCGATAAAGCACAATTTCGATATGATGCTATATTTATTATTTTATTTGTTGATTTATGCGATCCAATACTCTATTACTACCGAGTTAAAGGCTCAATGCTTCCCTTAATTAGTTCAGGGGCACCGACTACCGATATATCCTAAAGCAATATACGCACGCATCGAATATGATTGATAAAATAATATGCTTTATTTCACTAATAACTAAAAATTCTTAGGCATACGAATGTTGCGATATACTTTATATATATATATATATATATATAGCCAAATTAGTAAACAGTTAAGAAAAAACCAATCGTCAAATAAAACCAAATTTTTTATATTCAAACCTCTCGTCGATCAGCAGGAAGATCAATATTTTTTGAAAACAGTGGATTCGGTTGAAGATCAAATTTGACTGACACATTTGTAGATGACCTCTGGCGAATAATTAAATCAGCGCTAAGTGTGAATCACCGATAATTATAATAGTGAGTAAACAGTGGTCTTCTAATAAATATTGAAAAGACACTGTAAATACCAGAAAGTTCCATTCTCGAAAAAGCTAAAGTTAGCTTTCTGAAAAAAAGCTAAAATGTGTGTGTGTGTTTTTTTTACTTACAATAAAACAGTTCCTCGCAGCGTGAAAGATAGATGTGAAACATAATCTTTTCTGTAGCACGACAGAAAAAAAGCATCAAAGGGAGGAACAGAATCATTTCTGGAACCGACTAGATAAGATCAAAGATACAATCTTCGAAACAAGATAAGACAGGTATCGATTAAAATGCAGCGGAAATCTGCGCGCACAAACAGTACTCAGCTTTTCTTATAAGAAGACAGGTTTAGGAGCTGGATAGGACTACGTTAGGGAGGTACATGCCGAAAGAGGTCGAACGATTTGCAGATTGATTAATTTGAAATAATAGGCAAAACATAAACTCCTTACAATGACATCATTCTTGATCGTATGAGTATCGAGTAAGAAGAACGAATAGATGTTAGCTCTAAATCGTACGCTTTTTCTCCAGTAAGGACGAGGTAACACAGCTGGCAAAACCTAATAGGTCAGGCAGCTCCCATTAGTATAAAACGTGGGTTAGTGTCGCGATCAACGTTGCTGCAACTAAGAATTAACCTAATCCAAAACGGTTTATTCAACATGCTTGCCAACAGTTGGCCATCCATCACCTATAGTGATAGCCTTTTGTCAAATATACAATTCTTTTGGGATGCTATTTCTACTCGACTTCCAACAACACCCTCTGGAAGTTTGCTCGACCCACACCCAGAGCTATAGACCCGATGAGACTATAAAGCCATAATTAAACCAAATAACGAACGGGAGATAAATACACAGAAACTTAGACAATACTTACAATATTTGTGGATGTATAATATTAGACCTAGCAAAAAAGTAGGATTAAACTTGTCTATTTAAACTGGTCTAGCATCAATTTGCAGGTCTTACTCTGATTTTTCGATCTTTATGCACGTCAACCGCCAAAATCTATACAATATTATAAATACAGTCATCACCTGAATCAATAGGATCCCTTTGCAGGATCTCACAAATCCTATAAAATGTTTATGAACGATATTTTTAATGGCCTTAACCAACACACTCTCAAACGAGTTTCTTTACTTTTTCTTTTTGTTCTAAATACATATTGCGATGTATCAATGCACATATATTTGAAGAGAAGCAAGATGCTTAAGACGCTATCATCACTTTATACCCTCCACATAT
Organism: Varroa destructor; assembly: GCF_002443255.2. Lineage (NCBI taxonomy): Eukaryota > Metazoa > Arthropoda > Arachnida > Mesostigmata > Varroidae > Varroa > Varroa destructor. Next base: position 4,909,378 of record NW_019211455.1, read on the forward strand.
AGCCAGGCTATGAGGATGTCACATATTGTTTATTCGAGCACATGGGATATACTTTTTTCGCTTTTAGATAAAATAGTCTCACCACGACCTTATGCGGACAGTTGCTATTAGCCAAGGTCAATTTGACTTAACTCTAGCGGTTGTGAGAAGTACAAATCGGTTCTCATAAGGCTCTCAGAGGGCCATGTTATACATCTTATATATGTGTATAGATATATATATGTATAGATATATGCGGCCTAGATGAAGGCCGCCAGTACTGGTTTGCCACTTCGGGATGCCTTGCGCTTTCATCCACAGCGGCGACCAGCGACACCGATGATTTCGAGATACGTTTCTCTCCGAACATCGTCTGTTTACGGACGGCGGAATAAAGAAATCACGCTTCACAGCTTCCTTTTAGTCCGAGAGCAACGCATTGTCATGTTACTATTTTCTATAATTATTTTTCGGCAGGGCCCTGCAATATTCATCTAGAATACGTATATTTACATATAGAAATGTTTGTCTAAATAGAATTTAGTGGAGCTAAAATGAAATCGGTGTCAGCAGTTAAGAAACCGGCTATGGAAAACGTCAATGGGTCAAAAGTGCAAGAACAGAGATTAAAAAAAAAAAAAAAAAAAAAAGGTACGAATAAGCTGAGCTGAACATGTTTCTTCATATTGTTCCGTTGACTACAATACCATCAGACGGACTAAGCAAACTAAGGGCCTAGATAGATAGATAGCGATTATAATACGAATACAAGCAGGACAATTAAAAAGCATATTCCGGAAATGTTACCCTTAGAAAGTCTGCATCATTTACCATATAGATGCTTCATTCTCTCAATATCCTATGTGTATGTATAGTAGTGTTTACGTCTGCAGACTGGACGCCATCTTACATTGTGTCTCTAACTAATTCTGTGTGTTGAAAGAAATCGTAGTTTCTGACTCAGATCCCCCTGTTCGGTTTTATTCAGAGACGGAGATTGCAATTTATTGATACATTTCGAATATGAGTATTGTGAAAATTTCTATGAAACGCTTCGGGTGCTTAAAGAAAGCTTTCGCAGAGTGTCTGGCAATGACATAAAAATCCTTGCTAAGGACGGTTTCCTAGGGTGGTTGGGTTTGGCAGAGATGTAACTTAAACAATTGTTTTGATTACGTCGTTAGCAGGCACGCTATTGTAACGCTAATCAATCACTTAGGAGCTCACGTCCAAGTACAATCGCGCTCCGAAAAACTGCTCGACGACGTACCCCTGACTATTTGTGGACTTTGGTTGCATTACACATACCCGGGCTCCGGCGATATTTTGGAGAAAATTCTTCAAAGTCAAGTACAGCCATGACGCTCAAACAGCACGAGATCGAAAACCGCGGTATTGTTGGGTGGTGGATGTTGGGCCGTTAGACGTACGAAGAAATGTTTCAGACTGGCTATACAAACTGTCAACCGACTGCGTGTTTAGCTAACATGTAATACTAATGAGCAATACATATATTTCGACTTCCGTAACAATTTCTTTAAAATTATTTTTCTGTTCTTCTGTTTTATTACCAAGCTAGGGGTTCGTATTTGGCAGCGATAGTTGAATTCTGCAAGCTATCTGTTCTTTGCCATGTGACCCCATTGCCTGGTCCAATTTACGCTGCCCATGCTTCAGAAGATATTTTCGAAGAAGAAAAGCGATATAATTTAACCTAATTCTAGTAGTTGCTTAAGGACTACTCACTGAAAATTTCGGTATGTTATTAATTTCTAAGCTACCCAGATACTGACTGAATTCAGATACGTCTTGCGAACAAAAGTTCATATTTTCAGGACCCAGTGTATTGTATTGGCCATTGTAATTTAGCCTAGATCCTGGTAACCAGCGATTTAGTTTAATGATATACCTCCAATATGGGGTCCCAGCCTGGCGAGTTTTTATTACTATTATACCTATTACTCCTTTTGCTATTACTAAAGATGTACCCAAATTGAATGAACACTTTACTGGGCAAAGACATTCAACGCGGAGAGGACTCTGGTAGAAAACTGTTGAAGTTTTTATTGTCTTGCCGGCACTAAGTCGATGTATAGAGCTGTCATCTAAATAGAACTGGCGACGCCAATACGCTTAGTATAACCTGGAAATTCCAAGGGCTTATCTTCGATGTAACCTTGTCTCGCTTTTAACCCCGCTAACAGCATGCTGAAGTATGTAGCTCAGAGCCTCAAGTGCGGTATGATAATGGAGGTCCATTACAGGTCACATCCTAACCTAAAGTATTGATAAAGGGACAAAATTCTACAAACTACTCAACTTTATTTCTGGCTAGGTTTAGCAATAACTAGTTGAAAATACCTTGGCGATAATAACCTAGGCTCATCCTATAAGTATCTGTGTCTTTTTAAAGTAAGCCACCGTGAGCAAAGCCAGTGCGGAATTCATGTCGGGTATCCTCATTTGGCGGTTCAACGAAAAATAACATTTATAGCTAGCTAGCTAGGCCATAGCTAGTGAAAGGATTATAGTGAAGTTATGATTGGACCATTCACCTGGCGATAAGTATACCGTAGCGTTTGTTCCGTTACAATTAATAACCACAAATAACGTCGATGGAAAAAGTTCTATGCTATGTGCGTTGCAAATGTTTATAGGGAATACATACGAGATCCATTTAATCGCTACTTTATATCTGAATATGATTTTCCTTAGTATTCAGGAAGCAATGGCCTACGTAAAGCACGCCCTTTCACACGCGTTTCACTTTCGTGAACACCGAAGTCACCGAAGCCTAGTGAGCTATCATCTTCCGTAATAAATCGATCGTTCATTTTAGGTAGATGGTGGGCAGGGCAGTCACATAACGATGCTACAATGCCTCGAGGCCATTTGAGGTCCTACACTAACGCTTTGTCAAAGCCATTTTGTAGAATTACGGCACGCCCTTAATGCTCGTTTGTGCGAACCTTCTTCAGGGTCACTGGTGGCTGGCAGTTCGTAAGCGTTTGGCGGCCAGCTGCGTACTGAATGTTGACACCACATTGGAGCAATAGAAAAGGAAGCGTGCGAACAGATAGGAATTGTACGGCAGTAGGGCATTTTCGGCCAGCTTGTTTGTATATATATACGAAGCTGTTTT
>NW_019211455.1:4912598-5196682 GCF_002443255.2 Varroa destructor
TCATCGCATTTTTCTATTAAAAGCCAAGACCTAAATCACTTGATTAGGATCAAAGATTGTTCTGGAATTTATTAGATGAGTTGAATTTTCTACGGCCAAGGTTTTACTAAACATTAGTACTCAACGTATTCTTGCATATACCTGTAATTCTATATCTCTTACAACAATGAACTGCGTATTAGGACGCATTGATACTTTCGGACGAAGTAGCAAATAAAAAAAAAAAAAGAAAAACGGTGAATATAGAGTAATGCTTACATAAATCCAATAAGTTGACGGGGGCATTTGGCAAACACTGATCACCAATTGTTGCAGATCAAGAGCCGCAAATCGCTTCTGATAAATCGGTTGGCGATGGCCGAGTTCTTCTTTCCTGCTCCGTTGTTTGTAATGGCAACATCTAAAGCTGCAATTATGAACACAAAAGCTCTAATGGAACGAGATCTCATGGAATTCAGAAACGATGTAACGTTCCAGGTGCGATCGGCTGGTGTTCGAATGTAAGTAAACTACTTCCGTGGAACAGAATATAGTGACGATGCGTCGTGGCCATCAGTTATTTTAAAGGGCCATCGAACTCATCGAGTTTATAAAATGTCAGCCGTTCCACATTCTAACGGTCTTCATGTTTCGTATATTGTAACACTGGGTACATGCACAGAAACGTTCATTGTAAAATTTTTTATCCATACGTCGATAATTTATAGTATTTTGACGCAAACCAGTTTATCTAGGCATAATTTTCTATAATTATCATCCAAACAATCAAGTATAACTGAGTCTGAAAACTTTACCTTTTATAACCTGTAATACAAATAAAAGTCATCGTCTCAGAGATATGGTAGTAAGTACACCATTTATCTGTTGTCATTGCCAGGGTTTTAGTATTTTGCGCTATTTAATTCTATTGCACATCTCGGTCAAGCGGGGACCAGTGTAGGCCTAGCGACCTTTCTTTTTTTCTTTTCAGGTCCAACAGAATGTTGCACAAAAAATAGAACTTTCTTTATATATTAATATTACATTATTAATTCACTAGAAAAATATTATCGTTTTAAGCGAGTTGGTGGCGAGATTAGGTTGTTTAGTTTAAGCTTTACGCGTATTTGAAGGCGAGCTGTTTCGATCTATAGTGTTAAATATGTAGCGCGAAAAAGAAACAAAACAGCAAATGACAACTGTGTCATTTTCCCTAGGGCAGTCGGCTTCGTACAAGATCAGGAAATTCGTCATTAACCGAAGTGTTTGAACACCCTGTATCCGGCACGCATGAATACTGTCACATCATGATGGCTCTGAAAAAGTCTTATTACGGTATTACCAAACGTACGAAGCTATCATTTCGTTTATCATAATTGTTTGAGGAGAATCGGAGTAGGGCAACAGGCCTGTATCGCTACAGACGCTCATACTGCTACTTCGGACCTGGTAATAGCGGTCACTGTCGGCGCTGACGGTATTACTGCTTCGGGTGAGGTTGAGAGCATATCGTTTAAGATGATTTTCATGCGTTTTTCAGCTATTGCTGCTGTTGTCGTCCTAGTTTCGATAAACCTTTCATTGTTTCGCTAATCAGCACTGTCGTCAGTAAGAGAAATCACGTGGGTGAGCCACGTAACTGTGGATACGAAGAGAAACAGCAGGAATTTGACTTTGCAACGAGGAGCCTGCTCAGCCTTTCAGAACGGCGGACAAACTGCTCCAAAAAAAAAACACTTAGATGTTTCCATTGGAGGACTTCTCGAGAGTGGTCCACGGTCCTTGACTTTGACCTGGTGTAAATATACATTATCAATAGAGAACCGTTTTCAATTCTAACCATCTGTGACCTCTCCAGACGTACGTTGCTGCGTTCATTACTTTACTGCATGCAGCGATCCCAATCAGCCATTGGCACAGACTGTCATAACTAACACTGGTACGCGAATGTTGGCAAATGAACGGACGGCAAGCGAAACTACGACTTGAGAGAGTTTTGGGGTGTTCCTTAAGAATCCATTCTTTGATTAGACTTAATCCTACGTCTTTTACAACAATGTGACAGAGTTATAGGACCGATATGAGACGGCTCTTAAATGGGCAGGTTGCTACGCTCGGTAATCAACGCTCGTTACATCTGGTTACATAGTCATATCAGTGAAGTTGGATTATAATAGGTACGTTACGTGTGTGTGTGTGTGTGTGTGGTAGCTCCGCGCAGTTTACCTTGTTTGACCAGCAAATCGTGATGTTGGGCTCTCTCATTTCCTCTTGTAAACATGAAGGCCTACTCATAAGACTGCGAGGCTACTCCGTGGTCCTGGTCGTAGTGGAACATTGTGGACGTGCAGGAAGTTATTGCTGTGCATCCAACAGAATCACGTTTCGTCCACTAACTGATGTTCGTAGAGCGTCGCTAATGAACGCAGATACAAACGTATGCATGAAGAAGGTATGACTAAACCCGCTTTGAAAAAACTACAATAGGAAAGTCCTGTATGTCATGTATACATAAATACATGAATATGCATACTAGGGAGCATGTACATTGATTAATGTAGTCTCCGTTTCAAGAACTGGCGGATTTCTGTAATTGCAGTTGTACGATAGATGCTCTAATTTCTGCTTATATATCTCGCTTTAAGCCGCGGCTGGAGAAATCGACTCTCCTGCTTTAGCGCTAACGAAAATATGTTAAAATTCGAACAGGAAATGCTTGAATGCCTCGGACTCTAAATTATACGGCAATTAAATAGGGTCTGTCGAAATTGCGCCATACAGTAAAACGTTATCTAAAATGAAGTGATGATGGCTCTTAAGGTAAGATCTTCGCTCTTATGCAGACGATAACAAAAAGCTGTGAAGTGAAGCGTTCCGAAAACTGCTGTCTTTTACGATGTATTGACTAGCTCGCGCGGTTTGTGAGATCAGCATTAAACATGCCTATTCAGTATATACGTATATCTTCAGTATAGAATAACTAAACGAATGTAACCTCTGACCCACTTCCGAAAGTAGCTATGAATTGTACTCAGTGACGGATTTTACGTTACTTGAACACAAAACATAAGTTTAGTCAACAATCTCCTTTCAATCAAAGTGCGATGAAGTGTGTATCTTACGTGGTTAATATGATGACATAGATTGACGCGCTATAAGGCTTTTTCAGCAGTAAAGTCGACTATAGCTTCCCGCCATTCATCATCCTGTGTGAACGTCTAGCGGCATTTTATAAACTAGGTACCGTTTCTAAGGTTAGGAAAAAGTTTACAAGGGGTGGGATTTGCTTCTACTTATTGGTTGATCCTTTTCCCCTTTGAGTGTAATCCACCACGGAGGCCCAAGTGTGCTCATGGATTTGTACACTGCAATTTTTACTCCTATGCCTATTTAGTCTTATCAAAAGTTAATATATTAATTAATTCTGTGATTATACTAAGCATAACAATGGAACAATGGCTACGTATCTATTGTATCATTGCGTTCTTATATAAATATAGCTCCCACGCCCAGTAGCTATTAATGACACTCGTGGTATATGTTGAAATAGTAAGAGTAACACTCAAAAGATTACGATTGGATACAATAGACGGAAATGCACATCAATGGGTAAGCTTTCAAGTTATTAAATTCCACAAACTGGAAAAGAATGTATATTACGACAGGTCCTCAAACGTCTGGCTCTGTGCAACGGGGACAAGCAGCAAAGCTGTATATTTGCCTTTGTCGTGCGTCATCTGGAGATAAACAAACCCTATAGCAGGTATAAAAACGGTTCAACCAAAGAAGGACAAATAATCAGTTGAACTAAATCGCAGTTCGCTTAGGTATACTAAAATGATCATGCAAAGGTCACGATCGTCGGTAGTGTACGAAGCCTGCTTAGCAGTGCAATCGCAATGGAGGCCTGCGCTTTTGTGCGCCGCCTATTGTGGCCGACTCTAACTACAAACGAAATTCACGACTCGAAGCATGTCGAATCGTGGGTTTAGTGTCAGAATAAAATGCAAATGTTCTGCACGCTCGTGTTTAGTAACATTATCCATGTTTAGAGGAAACAAATTATCTGTTCGGCGATGCCGGAACTTACGTCGATGTCAACCAGCATTTTTATACACCAGTGGGAAAAAAAACGATGATCACAGGCAAATCCAATTGCGAAGATCTGCATGAGCCTACTGCTAGCAGATTTTTCAAGGCTCATATTCACGGTCACTCTAAATAGGCACACTACCGTGCTTAAGCAGGGATGAGAGATGCTTCACCTTCAGTAATTCCAAAATGGCTGTGGAAGTTTTATGTGCATTGCAGCTCATAGGCGACAATGCCTGTCTTAATAGGTCGACATTGAGATGTTGTAAGCTTGCGGACAGCAAAGTTCACCTTCAGCGGATACGTTTACGTGTCAGTGTATAAGGAAACGCTACGGGTAATGGAATCGCTCAACGAGGAGTTCAATAATACAAGGACGCGACTCGTGTTATGCCAATGACAGTCGGGTGTATGAACATCAACAAGAAGCTGTATAAACCGAATCGGAACAGAACCTCTTTGAAGGAACACCCCCAATGACATCTGTAATTTGCTTAATGTAAGAGCTTTATAAAAACTGGGGACGTAACTGTAAGTGCTGACCCTATGCAATGAGCCAGGGACGTCACTGGCAGCATGTTATGTCAAATCAAGGTCGTAGGGGCCCTCATTTCAAATTTGTTAAAAAAATGTAATGTTATTCATTCCAAAAATATGCAAAGAGATTAAATAGATACGCAGTTGGCCTGATAAAAACCTACACGGCAAGCTTCAGAGGTTTTCCTAAGTTTGATTCTATCATTCATTAGGTAAGTTATACTTGCCGCAATACCACTGTAGGCAAGTTCGTGAATATATATTCAGCAAATAATCACCTAGTGAATATATAGAGTGGTACAAACGCGATAAAAATTATATATATATATATATATATATATATATATATATATATATATATAGCGGTGGAGATATTGATGCTAAATATCGAGAATGCGGCAAGTACAAGGCGTGTATCTTTAATCTCTGTTATAAGAGCTATACGGTCTTTTCTATTCGAAACTATCTCTACTTGAACAGATTAGCGACGGACTAATTTTCCTGAGTGGCTGTTGCATTAGAACTTTATTATTATTTGTCAAACGTTAAGGGGTGTTGGGTTTTAAATACGTTGGTCAAACTTCATCACAACCTCTTGGGAAAAATGTCGCGAAATGTTCAATCAAGGATGTCTATAGAGGTAGAATCCAATGGAGAATACAAAGACGCAAACACTGGTCTGACTTCGATATCTAATTGATCGTTACAAACAAATTCTGCAGACTTTGAACTTGGATAGCCTTTGAACCGCTAGAAGACGAAATTTAACTGGTAACTGTTTCGGTCCTCGAAAAACTAGAAAGCTTGAGTCTACCCCAGGAGAAATGAAAACTTAGCGCTCAGTGGTTAAGGTTTTGTCCTTCGCAAGCGGCAGTGCCGCGAAACTTCATCGAAGAATTGGTGAAGATATTGGACAAGGAGGTCTTAAACGAAAACACGTAAGTGGTGCAAATGTTTCAAAAACGGAGACTGGAATATTGAAGAACAGTGAAAATGTCGAGACCCGTAGGATAAGAAAGTATTGTCGCAATCGTGAAGTGTGAAAGTCGAACTTAGAATCCGAGTGCTCAGTTGGCCAACACTGCCTTTTTTTCATGTAGCCTTAGAGAATTATAATTTAAACTCTGAAAGTGGGAAATTGAGTAAAACGTTGCATTTCCGAGGATTGAATACGCGCAATTTGCGGAACATTAATTAACAAGAAATCCGCCCGGAGCATATGATCGCCATAGACAAGGTACGGTTCGATCTCTATCGTCAGTCGCGGAAGGGGTAGGCAATAGATTGGCGTCGTCCTAGACAGAACTCTGGGTTTGGGCGTACGGTGATGCTGGTACGTGTACGGCAATCGATATCGCCATACCTCAATTACTTCCTGGATTGAGCAATCAAATATCCAACGTTGGCTTCAACACATTGGTCTCCCGAGCTAAATTCGTGTGACTAAAAAGTGCATGCCTATATTATTGTCGATTTACTTCGATAAGCCATAGATATGGAAATCGACATGTGTGGCTGTCCCAGACGCTGGGACAAGCGTGCAAAAAATAAAAGAGAGTGTCTCTGAGACGTGTTGAAAAAATCCTAACTAGTTCGATAGTATTAGAAAGATTCGCTTGTAACAGCCCAATTAGCCTGTTTCTTGCATGTATAGTACAACGTTTCGCACAGAGAGGTGTACCTACAGTTCCTTTTTCTTTTTCAACACTTTCCAGCGAATTTTGATTGAACAAGTCCGAGCTCCACTGATGTGCTTCCACGTCTCGTTTCGTTGCGATTGATTCTGCAAACTCATGTACGGTTGGTGACGCGAAGGTCGGGTACACTTGCCCCCGACCCAACACTTTCTATCTTGGCGTTGTTTCCAGGCGACAAGTATGTCGCATGACTTTATTTCGATGAAAGAAAAGTTTGAGCGACTGCTGAACTTATTCGCACTTGGGGACACACGCGTTAGGACAACCGTCGCTGGCCCTACTACCGTGACATTTGCGGCCACCGTTCCAATCGGGTATTCCAATAGCCATTTGGCGAGATTGGTAAAAAGCTAGGACAACGTTTTTAGACCTCAAGCTCTGGAATTTCTCTTCCTCTGTCTTGAACTGATGTTGATAAGAAATATAACGCGCAAACGCTACCAGAACTACTCTTTGGCTTAAATATCCCCTCAGGTTATGGTGACCCTAATAAAAATAACGGATGCGATCAGCTTAAGCAAGTAAGCGCGGGGATGACACAATAAATTACTCAAGCTTATTAATAGATTTGTGTACATCTGAAATCCTTTAGTGTCCTTCGTTCAGTCATCTATTGCATCCAAAATGTGCCATGACGTAACCCGCTCGACGTTATCCATACTAGTTACACGGAGCGGCTAGTCACGTTAACATATGTAGTACATACGTTATAAAATAACTATTGCAATAATTACTGATTGAATACCTCAAAGTTTATGCACTACGTATATTTGACCTGAAACGGGTGTATAAATCAAAGCTATTAGCTCTCCAATGCGTTCTTTAAATTTTCATGTTAGAATACAGAGTATTATCCGGTCCGCTAGTCAGTCTAATGACCTCAATATATTATTGCAAGTTTAACTTAGGCCTAAAAATACTGAGCAGACAAAAACAAATCCCGAGCCTTAATAGCTTGTGCAGTAAATTTTACTGAAAATTTCATCGAGTGACTGCCGTTCCACATAACCCAATTTTTGCCGGGTTCATGCTTTTCAACAAGGGAGAATTTCCGCTCTCTGCATTGCTATTGCACCTATATTCGCTTGCTTTGGTTATCTCTATTTTCTACCTCACTCGTGTACGTACGCTTCCTATAAGTTGATAGGGTACTTGACTATAAGAAGCAAAGAAGAAACGCCAATGATGGTCCATTGGATGGAATCCAGGGGCTCGTACTCGCTTGAAACGGTCCCATCGCTAACACCAGCAATAGCGCAGCAACGACACGTATTATTTCCCTTTTCTATTACCGCTGAAGGTACGCTAAAGCGGGCGCCGGTTGTCGGATTGACTGCTGTAGTGCAGAGCGACCAACTTAGAAACCGCTTCTGACAACGAGCGAGAGGTACTACTTTGTATTCATGAGTTCGTCCTGTACACGGCCGGATCGTGTTGGGATAAATCCCCATCGTAAAACCCCGCGCAACTTAAACCGTAAGCCAGTTATCTTGCAGTTCTACGCTGGACATACGCACACGACTTCGATCACGCTACAACGTTATCTTTGCTACACATCACTACTGCTGCTGGGACGATATCTATCCAACCGCAACACGTAGGCTATATGTCGCATCCTAGGCTGTGGGACACACGTTTCGCTAGACCTGCATTCTGAAGCGCGTTCAATTGTCACTTAAACTCTGTCACCGTGTAAAAAACGTGTTAATTTGTCTTGAGGAAATGCATCTATTTCAAAATGGCAGGAAGCTGCTGGTACGAAGTAGTGTTGACGTAGAGCGAAAATGCAGCTAAGGCGCATTTATCCAAAGGACATCATCATCTCGTGCTTATCCTTCCGTATTTTAGCTTGGGGCAGCCCCACTTAGTTAAACTCTAACTTCTTTCATGTCGCGCTCAGAAGTCATAAAGCATATTCTTCGTCTATTGAACTCTAAGGCTCCGCTTCAATAGCCTTCAAAACATTAATAAGACAAGGCATGAGTTTACGACGTACTCTATACAGCAAGCTCTATCATCTGCGATACCGGCGCGCAGGAAATATGCAATCGAATCGTTGAAATTTTGAGATAAGCATTTTGATACTAATCTAAGATTGTACTTCCTAGACAGCCTTTTGATCTGTACCCATTTTAGGTACTTGTTTAGGTTCTTTTAGCCGACGATACGACAATATACTTTATAATATGTGGTGGCCTTTTCGGGGAGAGATGCACTGCCTGACCTATCTAGTCGTCGGTGATATCTCGTTCGAATCGGTCAGCAAAAGTAGAAAATAATAGAGATCATCATTATTTGTTGATACCTACTGTTGTTGCTAGATAAATAATGGTGTTTATTATTTCAAAGCGTAGGCAGCAAATTAAAGCGTAGCTAATGCTAAAAGTGCCTAGCGATTATTGGGAAAAAATTCCCTTTCATACTGAGACTCGTGATAATTTGCAGTAATCTTCTTTTGAAATTTAAAAAAAAAACTATTTAAATATTTACAAATGTAATCAAGCGTATAGTGCGACATTTATGTATGATAAATAGTATTAATCACATATAAAGCACACGCATTTTGGACATGTGCGTCACGATCAATTGCTCGATATGTTTCCTTTGAGGCATAGGCCGTACCTTTCGAGGGCAAACATTGACAGGTTCGGCGAGGAATGAACGAATGCCTAGCAAAACCCGACGAAGAGCTGGGTTATAATGCTAAGTTCAATTAAACAACAAAATGTAAGATTAATGATTGGGTTCAAATTCAGTTCGACCCAATCGATAGATCTCGCTCCCAACAGCTGTAGAGTAATGAGAACTGTCATCTGCTTACTCCTTTTTTTCGGTACAAGGTAAAGCTGAAACCGAACAAAAACATAGTTGACACTGTTAGCGTTCAACTTTAAGAGCATGGTCCACGAGACGCTTGTCCTATTAAAAGACAAATTAATTGAATTCAGCTGTTTTTTTAATTTCTGATTTAGCAGGGCCTTCGTTACTGAGGTCGGTTATGTATGCAAGAAAATGGCTGGAGTCATATAGTCAGAGAATGCGGTAAAATATTAGGCATATCTGTCGAGTTGTAGACGTTTATCTTGACCTTATTGCATAAAAGTGAGGATATACGTCGAACTTATCCCACGGACAGAGCCAGCGAGGACAACTATCATAACCTTTAATGTCAGATTGTAAAAGGTTTAGTGTTCGGAAGGAAAAGATGTCCCCCATGAGGGGAAAAAATGTTACGATCTACGGAATATACCGAAAAAAACATACATATAGACCTTGCCTGGCTACGAGGCCGAGCGCTCTTCACGACTTCCATAATAGCATTCAAACGTCTCCTAGGCCGAAATGTGTGCGGCACTTCAGGCTGGAGGTCGGCTATCGACGAAAACTCTACCTGGCCAAACCAGTAAGACAATGACCTATACTAATTAAACTCTAGCTACATTTATTTTATAGGACTGTCGGAAGGGCTGTAGATAGCTTTAAAACTCTTAAACTGTAATTATGACTATATTATCTAGTTTAATTCAAATAGCAGCCGGACCTCATTGACCATTTCTTGACATGATGGGCTTATTGCTTGTTGTTTTTTAATATCCGTTTAGGCAACACCTAATACATTTAACCTGCTATGGAGCTAATCACTTCCATAGGTTTGACATTGTTAGTATCATTTAACCTAATGACTCTATTGTTTACTAGGATAACGAGCATGACAGTTCGTTGCCTGTGGCAGGATCGTCGCCATACAAACTGATAGCTTTTCGAACTGTGCAGAGAACATGCCGTTCTTATAAGCTATACATTCCTTCTATAGTACGGAAGCTATAAAGGCTTACGAGCACCAACAAAACATATGGGATGATTCTAAGATACTTGTGCTTCAGAGCAGAGTGCAACAGGTCTTTTGACACTAACCTTTTTGTTTGTCTACGAGGAAACACTATTTTTCAGACTGTTGTATCCCACATGGCCGCTGCATACTGCAGTCAAAAACTATTCTTCCTAAAGCTCGTATAGGGAAGCAGACGATATAGTGGTATGCCGTTGAATTGTCCAGGCCTAGCAAACCGAGCTACCGAATCGGGCGCTCGGCTCTATTCCTTAGTGCAAATCCCAAGTTCAAATGGTCATCGCCCATTAAACGCTTAGGATAGGGATATCAGAGGTGAACTTGCACTTGTGCGAATGCCCAGGTCTAATGATACTTTAGCAAGGATGGCTTGGGTGCGGCTTTGAAGAAGCAACGTTCGTTTACTAGCTCAAAATTGTGTCCGAAATTTAACAGAAGCATTTTGACAAGCATTAGATTTTACCGGTTCGCAGAGCCGTAGTGTTCGGCTTCCTTTGCTTGGTAGTACAGCTATAATCTATTGATAACTTCTAATACTTCCAATATACGAGTAAAACTCGCTTCCATCTCAGGGACTTAACAAAAACGGAACTTCTTTGAGAATTATAATCAAGAAGCGCCATTCAGTGTTCATAGGAGACTAAGTCATGTGTTACCGTATTCTGTGCGAAAGGCAGCTTTTGCCTATCGGCTCCTGTTAGAAGGCGGCCTACCCTTTTGCTAAAACGTCAGACAGATTAGGACTTTTTCAGATACTTGGTTTCAGTTTATTCAAGCTTCTGCAATGCAAGCAACTGCAGTTAGTATTGCAGCTACACTATTCAACAAATGGCTCTGAACGCGCAGTTTCAGGTAGGTCAATGCACGCCACGTTATTTTCCCTGATATTAAAGTGATCATAATTCCCTCCTTTGGCGAACCTTGAGTCAGTGATTATCTTTCATAGCAGCGGTCAGAACACAGCTGGGTACTGTAAAACTTATTTTAATTTATCACACATATAGTTTAATGTATCTGAAAGCTATCTATCTTATTTTCGATATTCCTCTTCGACTGAAGTTTAATACGATATTTACAATACCGCTTCGCAGTAGTTTCCTGAATTTAAATAAACTAGGTACTTGCAGCAGATGCTAACTCTATTTGGCGTGAGATACTCCAAATCGTTGTGTTAAATTGTTTTTGGGTAACTTAGTATGATCGTCTCATTATAGAAAAAATAAGAAACGATCACCAAAGCTGAAGGGGCGGACCGTGAGAGTTAAGCTTAGGTACTGTCAGATATTGCCGAGACCCTTTGTAGTGACTGATTGATCATTTACGGTTATGGGCATTATGCTTAACATAAAAAACTTCTTTTCAACGCCATCAAAAGGCATGTCGATACTCCTATTTTTATGTTTGTAATAAGTTAATTCCCATGTGTCCCTTTCACTTCAACTGGTGTATTGACCCCGTCATTTTTAATTGTTCCCCTTTGAGGAGTTTAAGGGTCTCAGCTTGTCTATTAGTTAGAAGAGATCTTCAGGAATAGCTTCTGTATAAGGGTCTGTCTTCGGTGATGTTTTTTTTTGAGATCTATGCTCTATTACTGTATAGCTTCTTTTGTGATATTTCGAATACATTTGATCTCTAAATGGGCGCTTGCAGGAGATTTATCTCAGTTTAACATAAAAATTGGTACTGCACTAATACCATTCTTATCTCTCAACCTGAGGCGCCTTCGGTGAAACTTTCTGCTCACTCGTTCTACTATGTCCCGTTGTACGTGGACTTAAAACTATGCTATTTTGATAACGTCAGTTAGTATTTCATATGTCTTCATTCGCCATGTGACTCGTCTTTGCTCAAACCCTTCGTGTATCCTCTGGAAGTCACCGTGTTTCATATCTGCGAAGCTCCGTTTGTAGTTTTATGGTATCGGCAAGATATTTAGCTATCACTTCTTTCATTTGAAGGATCGTTCGTAGGAGACGTCCCCGTAAGAACTCATTGCGAAAGACCTAATTTGTAGTTGTAATTTTAGTAAAATGTAAGGTAAATCAATGTAGATTAAATTAGGTATTGTTTTTGGATACACCTGAAACCCTAACCGTGGATAGCCAACAGAATCTGAGTGAACGGTGACTCGGTCAGTTTGTTAACCAATGCTATAACCTTGAAGTTCCTATAGAGTCTATTTTTGCAAGTGTTCAATGTCTTTCTGCGCTCATCAGACACCGCGGAAGGAGCCCGAGGCTGCCTCCGTCAATGTTTTGTTTCCCTTGTCGCCCTTGTTAATTGAAGGTTACGGAATTCTTTTGCAGATCTAGATATGCAATACTTAATAATTTTGTAAGAGCCTCATATAATAATCCTGTAAGCATCGTATCAAATGTATTTTTTTATGTTATAGCATATTCCTACAGAGGCTTGAAGTAATTGCTCTCAGCTGAGTCATCACACCGGCTAACGTGCCAATGAGCCTTGACATTAAGCACATTACCCTTGAAGTCATGATACAGTAAATATGGCCTGTCTCATCAACATTAAGGATTAAGCTACCTGATGTATATACTTACTGGAAGGAACTTAGGGGCATCTAATTTGTGCTATGTCCCCAGACGCCGTAATTGTAAAATAATACATATAGTTATTGTATATAGTGTATAAGTAACCATTACCATACCTATTTCAATTTCTGCGCCTCCCGCCCTAAGAAATTGTCTTTTTCTTCTCTTCTTATATGTGTATTGTATATAGGTCCCAATGTATCGTTTAAATTCAATATACTTAGGAGATTGACTTTTCTACGCCCCGATTCGCGATACTTTGTTCATTTGTCAAACGATCTCGTGCATTCCTTTACTTATCAAAGTGAGCTGTTAAGCGCAGCTGATCACGGGGTTATACATCGATAAGAATTGGAGAACTACTACGGTTTGACAGAAACGTGAATTCTGGATGATTGGGCAATATAATATGTTGATGTCTACGCACACGCTAGTGTCGTGTAACCATAATGACAAGCAAGTTTGGAGCGGTCCATGACTGTGGTCTGTAGTCGTTCGCTTAATCGAACGCCGGCCGGCCATCTTGAAACCTGCTTAGTAGCCGTTTTGGGTGTCGAACGTGGGTTCTCTATCTTCCAAGGGCCCCCTGGACTTCACCTACTGAACAGCAACGATGCAGGCAACCATGTATCGTATAGACTCTTGTAGTTGGATACGAAAGCTTTCTCCCACGTCGCGCGCGTTCTCTTTCGCACGCGAACATGTGTCTATCACAGTTATCAGAGTCTCATGCAGGATAATAGCGAGCAACAACCTGCATATAGACCACGACATTAGCGTTAGGCCAATCGGCGTCAGTCATAAAAGAATCGAAACAGACAAGAAAGGAAGACCGTGTGGGTATCCAAGTGCTAATTAGCGATCGCCTATGCATTAAAACGGGAGAAAAAATAAATTTATTATATGTATTTTGCCCGCACCAGTTAAAAACCTGAGAACGATAATATTGTACTATAGGTAGCATGATTAATAAGGCATGCTATATGTTTTTAATCTTCACTTTCTTCTGCAATCGACTCGTCGTAATCATCAGAGTTGTCTTCATGGTCAGCTGTCGCTTCTTGATACTGTTGATATTCTGATATTAAATCATTCATATTTGGTATCGGCTTCCTTTATGTTGATACTAATGTAGTCCTTTACATCGATACAAATTCGGCAAGGTATTAGGTTCCGAAAGGGGTCCTTAGTAAAATATATCCACAGATAATATCCACGTTATGATAACTTGTGCTTTAGTAATGGGTTTTGACGAACTTTCCAGGAAACTCTTGACAATATAGAAGATCACTCACTAAATCAGACTTAGCAGCTTCTTCGTTTCAAGTCAATCTAAGTTTCTACTAATATTTTTATTGTGTTCTCTGTTGCGCTTAGTATTCCATTAGCTATTCTCACTTGCCAGTAAACTGCTCTGATATTCTTTTGAAAATATCCTGGACAGCTGTCGTATTGCCAACAAAGGTCAGAGACATTTTGAGGACACGAGGTGCGATGTCACAGACGGTAACCTTTACGTTATTTGGAATCCATTCGACAAAGTAGGAAACTTCTTGTTCTGCACCCTAAACATTTGGTCGTCGGCCTCTTTCATGTTCATGTGCCCTCAGGATATAGCGGTGACAGGGAGGTATCGGCCATGACGCGGATCGTAAGTTGTGATCATGTTTTTCGCGTCGACCATCTGTTGGGCGAGTTCGGCTACTGTCAACTGTCGGTGCTGCTGCGCCGCACGGGTAGTAAGCGGCGCGGAACCGGGAATACAGGGATGCAGGCGCGGGAAAAGCGCCATGTTCACGGCGAGCTTTCGAAGATCGGCGTTTAGCTGAGCAGGAAGCAGGAAATCGTAGACACGTGCTAACTTCAGACATTGTCGATGACACCAAATGATTTAATTCTGGCTAGGCCAATGATGGAAGTTTGAGCATGCGAAAGCATATATCGTATAGAGTCAAAAATGTCTCGTCGGTGTTTTCCACAAGCTGGTGCACCGATAACGTGACATTGTATGGTTCAAGAGCTGTGTCGGATACCTGTGCGTGAAAAGTGACGTCGGTTCACGTTCTGAGTTACTTGTCGACGACAGGTGCTTAGCGTCAAGCACATAAATATTATGCAACTAAAAGAACTCGCCATTCGTCTGAAATTGAGTCCGATTTGGATTCATAGCTGATCCTGCCTGAACGTCTTATATGTATACAAACCAATCAGGTCCTCGTTCGGGTAACGCAGTAAATGCTGCGAAACAGAAGTAACAGTTCGTTAGACGTTGTGTCCTTATTCCTTGAAAGTTAATATATATTTCATTTCGCAAAATACAATTTCATTAGTATATTAATTATATAAAAATTATTTAATATTAATCAAACTTCCCTTGGAAGATATTATTAGAAAGAAACTATAGTAAATTAAGGTTATTATATAGAAATTGTTTGTCCGGTCTAACAAATTCGAGCAATGATCAGCTCTAGAAAATATAGTCAGTATAAGAAAAATTTCCATCCAGGTTTTTGCCACGTGCAATTTAGGCATTGTTTCAACGACTATTTCGTTTATCGAGTTTTATGTGGTATAATCTTGTTTACTCGACTCAGCGCGGTCATACGTAGACCCTTTACGAATTTCCTAATATAAGGCTCTTCCAGTTCCTTTGAACAAATATTAAGGCGTTGAATATTGTAACTTTAGGCTTAGGCGTATCTTTCGTAGCTACTCATTTCTTTCGCTGCCCTATATCAACACGAAGCCACGATCCTCCGTGGCCAATTTGGAGTAGAAATTTGTTATTGAAGTTGCATTTTGCTATACGAGATTTTGGGGCAATAGAAATCTTGTTTATCTGAGCTTTTTACTCCGTTCGCCGAACATCCAGGTGTCCAACGTGAGTAAATTAAGATTACAAATCCAAGGTGCTTGCACATGGCTGCAGTCCATCTATTCTCTCAGTTTACGAAGTGCTACTGCCCGTCGTTTTGACAATGCGCCTCATTAGCTTTCATCGAGACCGAATAACCCATAAAAGTGGGGTACACATTCCAACTCCAAGATGCTATAGCTGTACTTAATATAATACTACTGTATACGTAGCCATACAAACGATGGGCAGCTTCATGATCTTGGAAAAACGTGAACTTTACCAGGTATGGAAAACGTATTTTGCACCAAGAACGCTCAGTTTTTTAGCCTGAATTTGGGTTAAAGTTTAGTTCACTACATAATGAAATTTCCAAGATCAAAATAGCATTTTTAGTGTATTTAGAATCCTACTTAGCGATAAGCAAGTAGTAAAGAGAAAAAAAGCAAGCGGAAAGAAACATCATTTCTGTGCTAGCTTAAGATAACGATTGCCCTTCTCATCTCTAAACATATTCTTTTTTCTATTTTACTTCTACATATATGGAAGGCCTAGTATTGAAGTTTTACTTCTTTTTTTTTGTTTTTTTTTTTTCCAATATTATAAACGTTTTCACGCATCATTGGTTTCTGCATTGGGCAAATTCAGTTCAGTAGTTACGTCAGCAAAATGCAGCGCGCCCGTCGAACAGCACCGAGACAAAATCGAAAACGATTCTTAGTACGGTTTTATCTATCATTGTAGATGGCAAGATAGCGAGATCACCCTGTGGGCTAAGTGTGGTAACCTGCGCCTCTACATACGGTAAGTCGCGAGTGTTATTGTTGCCGACAATATGAAACCGAGAGGCCACATTAGCGTCATCTCTTACTTCCCAGAAGCGGCCACTGACGCACAGCTGGATAAGACGCACAACGGATCAATGCTCAAGATCAGACATCGTCGGACAAACTGGACATACGTGTACAACATGTCCACAAACCTTAAATGGCTTAGAAATTTAAGCTAGCTTGAAAAACAATCATATAGGTGTTATGTTAAGAAGCAGAGTCCCGACAGTTGGCTACCAAACACAAAGCTGGCGGGACGAAATAGGAGCCCATAGGGTCCGGCCCGAATAGGGTTCATGGTGGCGGAAGATCAAGCAGCACTGACCGCGGAAGGTAGTTTCCCCCTGAATGTCAAAAGTTACTATTTAAGTAGCCATTATTCTTAAACAAGAAATGAAATATACAAGCATATGCGGGTGCGACTTATATTGTCGAAATTTAATCCTCCCACCTACCTATCACAATATTTTCTTCAATTCTGTTGGACAGCTAAATAATCCTTTACATTTACGCTATATTATCTGAGATCCGCTTACCTTAAACATTTCTCTTTTAACGGATATAGCACGATGCTTGTTATGTTTAGAAAAACACAAATGGTTTTTTCTTGTTACTACACGTAGCAATCTAGATAACGTTCTTGTTAGAGTGGAACAACGCCATAGGATAAGAGATACATGCGGAAGATGTACGTTACAAACATGGTCCTATTGTAGCGGTTATAAAAAAAAAAAACTCAAACTCGTCTAAAAGGCTAATTGACGTCACATCAAAAGCCACTTGACCCAAACGTCGACCTATTTAGTATCAGTTTTGAACAGGCCAAAAAGGCATCTCACCAGGTGCTTGATTGTAGTATACTTAATACGCTCAAGTTGAAGGCCAAATTCGCCAGTCAACCTGCCGTGAGGATCGATTCCATATTCGTCTGAGGTTACTTCCCAAGACTGCCAAGAAAAAGCTGTAATTAAATACCTATTTTCACTACAGCGGTTGTGTTATTTGTGTTTATCGATCATTCTATAATCCACGAGCGTAGTACATCTAGACTTGCAGAAACAATTCATATTGCATAATATTGCGATAGACAGATAAGTTTATATCGAAATTGCCCCATAAATACCAATTACTCCCAAATATAATTAAAATTATGACCAATTTTATCAAAGCAAATTAGTTAAAAATAATTTAATAAAACCAGCTGGCAATGAACAGGGCTCACTTTCTGGCAAAAGTATTTTACAGCTGGCTATCGATTTTGTATATCGGTGTGTAACAAAGCTCACCTTAGGCCCGATCTGATTTTCGCACTGGTCAGCCTAGATGCGGACAATTTCCCGCATAATCGTTGCTGGCCTGCTATCCTGCTCGCCCACTTCTCTTCTATTCTGTTTGACTTGGCCGCAATAAGCCCTTCCTAGATTCTGCCTAAATTATACAACCTATTTGGGACTCAGGTCTCTACTGGTCTGTTTCCGCTTCTATTGCTACCCTTCGCTCGTTGTCGCCTCCTCTGTGAATTTGTCCATCTGTTCTGCTGCAGCCGCTGTCGATGTTTTTCCATGCACATTCCTTTCTGCGCACTTCGAAATTTTCTCTGCCTTTTGTGTTTTCTCAAAATGTGGGTTCTTTCACCTAGCGACGCCTGGTCGTTTATTCGTTATGGCCGTTTCCTCGTTAGTTCCCGCCAGTACGGCGGCGCCGATTTTAAACACCAGCAATCTCATTTTTACTTATCGCTACTTCCCGATAACGCTAGTGCTGCTGTTACTCATTTCCACAAGTGCCAGTCACTCTTTCTGTCCCCTTTCGCCCGTTTTTTCCCCTCTCCATTTTGCTTTTTTCCCGCCGCGCTACCTCGACCTTTGGCCCCACAGTGGTGGCTATGCAGCGCTGTCAATCGTATCGGAACCTCCCACCGTTAATCTTCCTTTTTCTATATCAGAGAGTCCCTCGACCATCGCTTTAGCTACGCTATGATCTGGCCCCCGTAAGTATTGAGCGCAGCCTGAGTGTGCGTGTGCGTGGTGGAAAAGACTGCACTCGAGTGACCATAGGGTCAACGAACATGCCAACAGACACTTCAGCTAATTGTGGTTAGATGACAACGAATTCTGCGGCAGTTGTGTACTAGAACCGTGCGCACCAGCAGTTAAAGTTGGGGTAATACAGTATATAGGATAAATGAGAGACTGTATCATGACGAAGTACTTGTACGAAGAAATTGTTTTAGTCTCGGGACGTCAAATGGTAGCTAGCCTCACACGTAAAACACACCAAATAAAATTTTGTTAACTGTCTTTTTGTTAAATAGGGATTGTGTAGCTCTACTATTGATGAAAAGCATTATTTTGATATAACTTCGTCATTAATACACAATGACAATGATGGCGGATACGAACGCTCTTCACGGAAGCCACAACAACAGGGTAAATTAAGCGATCAGACACTAATACTGAGAAAGCGTCCATACAGACCAGGCATCCGTTCTAAGCACAGTGTGTGTACATACCCATTGCGTGTTACAAAAGCACAGGTACCTCTGTGTTTTAAGTTCAATATCTTGTATCGCCTTTAGGCATTTCATCAAACGACTGGCTGGCTCCTAGCAATAAACGAACTGTCTGTCTATGGCCGGATGCCAACTGAAACCACGACGTCTCTTAGGAAAATATGCTTCCCACCAACCCGTCACGAGGAGTACCCTAACTACATAGATAAGTTTTTTAGATAAAACAAAACCGCTTTTTCTTATTTGGGGTACGGCTAAATTCGCTCTCCAATGCACAGTTTGTAGCCTAGTGGAGACGACGGCGATGTCAACTATCGAACACATATGGGTTATTATGTGCTCGATAGTCGACATCGCCGTGTGTGCGATATATATATATATACATATATATCGAGATAGAGGAGAGGGAAGTGGAGAAACTGTATCTGGAAAAGCAATATGTGGGGCGTTTGGGATCAGCTGATGCGAGACCGGCCACAGCAGGTAGATAATCAGAGCCCATCGAGCTCAAAATACGCATATACGGTTTAAAAACCCCTAACGAGGAGTGTGCCACCAGAAACAGCGAACAATCGTATCAAGTAAAAACAATGCGCAAGGTAAGTTAACGGAAACCAGTAAGGACTACTTCGGCATCACTTAAAAACAACTGAACCATTTCGTTTTATTCGCATTTGGGTCGAAAACTTACAACACAAACGTAACAATTCCCCCTCCTCACCCACCGCCACCCCCCGCCAATAGATAAACTAGGTAGTTAGTTGACTGGTGAGCTGCTAATTGACTTCTCAAAGGCGTTCCATATAATTTCATTGTTGATAACAGTAAATAAACGAATAAACTATTACGGTACGCATAAGGATGGCTCAGGAGTTCCTAATTCCATTGACCACACACGAACGCACCACATAAGACGTACATAGCCGTACCGCATTATATACAAACGTATCCAGCCATACCGTAACAACTCTATATAACCCATAATGCATAAGTTTAAGTTTAAGTTTGCCACACTTGCACTCAATGACCAGAGCGTCAATTAAGATTTAAATAGCAGTAATGACAACAATAGTAGCACTAACGGCAAATAAAGCATCATGTTCGACATGCATTTTCCATCAAATAATATCGTGGTAGAGTTATATGGCGTACAAATGAACCATCGACTCATCCGTAATTTTTTTGTCAACAGAATAGGACGTCTTAGAGAACGATAGCAAGGGTGCCTGATTAGTGAAGTTGCCACGGAGGTCGATCGGCCTGGTGGTCTAAATTCGGTGGACTGGGTGGGCTGTTCTATTCCGTGGGGCTGGTTGAAGGAGTTGTGACGGCTAGTGTCACAGACGGCATGTCTGTTGACTAGTCGTACTTTGGCTACGTTTGCTTTCAGCTTAAATTAGATTAATATTTGGTCAGTCTTTGGGGGCTTTTTTTCAGTGCGTTCGCCGCTTGCTGCTGTTATTATTTTAACAAATTGGCCCTCCCTTCAGTATCGTTGAGTGATTGGAAAGGAAGACCTTGTTCGCTGTATGTTATGTATACGCGTAGTCTGTTTCTATGCCCGTATATGCATGTATTGGTGTTTGTCCTTTTGTCATCTTGTCGAAATGATATAAAGCCTTCCGACGAAAAGCAACAACGAACTCCCAGGACTGAACAGCGAAACGCAAGACCCCATTCGCTAAATGACTCATTAATGCTCGTGTGAGATGGAACAATCGTTGGTAATTAGTGTCAGTAGGTGATTTACCGGAAGGGAAACACCTTAAATTCCTCGCATCGAATGCTTGTTGTCACTTCGTTATTAGTCACGATATAGTTAAAACAGTGAGATTGAGGCGCTAGCAGCTGTCGCTAGAACATGTTATAAAAAAAAAAAAAAAAAGAACATATTAAAGACGCTTATTTCATCTCTTTCTCTCTTGTCGCAATTGTTGGCAGGTAGGGTGTCCTGTTGTCCTGCGTAAGTGTAAAAATAAGCCGTGAAGAGCTCACTGAAAGATAGGCATTGCAGGGGCGATTGGGATGACCCATGAAAGTGAGGAACTCAAAAGTTTATACAAGTAAATTGCAAATTTAGCGCCAGAACACGAGATCAACGCTGAATAAAAAAAGAACGTTCATTGGTACGTATTATAACTTACTATATTTAGAAGTGAACCTTGATTCAGGGACTTCTTTTTATTTATTTATTATTTAAAATGGGAAGGGCAATTATTTCCATATTGATTAAGTTAATTTTACGATAATAAAAGATCGTGGAGCTCTTGGCGATATTAGATGTTAGATACCTTCAATGCGTTCTTAAGATTCATATAATAGACATTCTGACACTTGGCTGCAAGCAACATGTAGCAAGAAATAATATTTCGCTTTCTCATTGTGTATTCAACGCTACAAATTGAACGGGCTACAAACGGGCTACAAATTGAAAACAAGAAAGGATATAGGACCACCATTGACGAAGCGCGTCTCTTACCTTTCAACTATGCGCGACATTGGCATACAGAAGTACTACGTCATCATCATTTAGCTGCGTACACGATGAGAAAGCTTGCATATATAGCGGTGCTTTATATACTTGCATGTAGAATCTCTATAATGTTAAACCTTAGTCAGTTATTTCATAACTAATTAGCAGGACTTGCGGGACATGGATGGAGCTCGGATCGAGCATGCAAACAGAGAGAGGACGTAGCTCAGAGGTTCACTGATGAAACACGCTGACGACGTGGTGTACGGATGCAAAGGGATAGGATAGATGGGTACAGGGAAGATATAGTTACCTTGTCAAGGTCATATTGAGCATATGGAATTACGTTGCTGTTTCGAATTGGTCGCGAAAAGATCCAATAAGCATGAGATAATGTTATTTAGCTAGTTTAATGTTTTCGGCAATCGCGTGTGTTACTTCTTTTTTCCATGCGGAGGTGATAATCCACCTTCTTCCTAGAAAACCATTTGCTTGTCAAAAGATGGAAGCATAAATCGATCAAGGTTTTAAGTTAGATGATTGATTCGACGGTCCGACTCAACGAACACGCCCTTCTATGACAAATGTTTGTTGGTGACCACAATAATGCCAGAAATTAAATCGCGGACCAACGCAATTTATCATGGATCGAACGGCCAGAATGAGAAAAAGCATTTTGTCTCATAGTCAAACTTTTCCGCTATCTCTGCATGCAACAACAAGCTTTCATGGTGATTTTTACATAGAGCGCTAACTATTAGTTCGACCTCAGTCTGTATGAATTGAAAAAGGAGATGTCTATGCGAATTAAACTAGGCGACGAGACCGCGAAAAGCGTGAAGTTTGGAAAATATTATTTTACGTTGTACGTTACGGCACGTTTAAGGACCCGTTCCAATCAATAATCCAGCAACACTCCGATTGCCCCTCGGAAAATTCAGATGGAGTTATAGCGTGACTGATGGGTAGGTAGCAATGTCATTCGGGTCAAGGGCGAGAAGTAACATAGGACGAAGTAGGCACTGTGAACCACTTGTTTAATATCCATGTGGTGCCATGTGTGCGGCCAGACCGAACAATCTTTCTTCAAGCCAGATCGTTTTCGCGACCTTTTTACGTTAACGAACACTATTTGTTTATCAATTGGAACATTTGTGCATGGAAAGGATCTTACGCTAGTGGATTTCCGCTTCTGTGATATCAAGCCTATTTTAATTTTCGTCCTATTTAGCTTTAGTGGCGCCAATCGTACAGCGGCTTGAACACTAGACGCTTACATAACAGGACTCAGAAGTCCTTATATAATAAAAACAGTACTAATAATAAAGTAATATCAAAAATTCAATGATTGTCTTCCATTAAACGGGGAACATTTATCTCGTGTCGTTGTTTACTCACATTTATTACTCATTTTTTTGTCATTACGTTGAAACGGTTTTTCCACGATTCGTATTTTCGAAAACAATAATTTTACTATTGTTGTTAATATATTATATTGTTGCAATTAAATCAGTTGACGCGTATCAGCCAGGGCCACTTCCTGACCATTTATTTTGGCCGAATTTTTCCTTAGTGGCTGCTCGTACAGACGTTTTGTGCTCCAAAGTATCTCTATATGGCGTCTTTAGTTACTAATTCTTAGATTGCTGTCTTGAGGCGTTGATCATCTTCAATAACACTCGACTTTTTTGATGTGTCAGGTTTTGAGGTCGGAAGGTAGCTACCGATCGAACCTTTTGAGGCCAGCTTCCTTCAGTGGTTTGGACTTCTATTTTTTTTTTACCATAATTTTCTCAAATTCGAAATTGCACAAGTGTCATTTTTAAATCTACTTAATTACAGGTAACGATAGAATTAAGTGCGTTTTTTTTTATTACAACTTAATAGTTACTATAATATATGGCCTCGACAACATGAACCTACACTTTTGAGTGCTCCCGAGCAAGCTTGATAAGAGCGTCCGAAAATCATAAAATTTGAAGCTTTCCTATTTGCTGATGTCACAAAATATGCCAAATGCTTTTGGCAAAATACTCGACCCGTTTATAGATGGCTGCTGAGATAGAATGCGACTATTTTTTGCTCCGAACATTAGCCACGCGCACAGTGGGCACATAAGGCCTGGCCAAATTTCGTCCTGCGGGTACATCACAGCAAATGTTTGATATAAATTTCAGATTTATTGTAATTATCAGCATTTCCGGCTAAAACTTATACGAGGCACGAAGTATTCATCTCAGTTCGAACACTTAATAAACTTATATGTGAAGTGAGCTTTGGGGATTGTACGGTGTTTATGATCGAGCCAGCCATGCGTTCGTCGCTACCCATTCGCGTAGTAACTTGATAAAATTAACGGTTGGACGCTGCTTGCAGAATAATATGTATATAAGATTGATCCAATCATTGTTATTTGTTCTGACAGATTATTGTATTCCGACTTAGCAAGAAATGCCGAACGGAATAGTCCGACTTTGAACGCCTGATCATAGAGCACATACAGCTTGAAGAGCTGTTGGATGATGTCTTTTGAATATCTGGATACGATATGTAAATATGTAGATCGGATCTGAACGGCTTTATAGAAATAAAATTAAATGAAAGCTTAAAATTGCTTCAATTCCCTGGAAATTTACACAAGCAATAAAGACCAACTGTGTCTTTTTCAAAAAAAATTCTTTATAATGTTTTATTGGACAAGATTGGCGAGCCGTTACAACTTTATCATCGCCAGCGGAAAGCAGTCCCCTAGATAAACGCTCCAAATCTTAGGTTGAGCGGTGCCGTGGAGCGTTGCGTCACCGAGCATAAATGAATGTACGTTTCGCCTTTTACTAGACACATCCATTGGAGATGCCTCATCCAGCGACTCCTGGACCCTTTATACATATATATTTATACGTGTATATATAAAGGTAGGTAGAGTTGCTCAGCGTACTTACCAGCTGACAGAAATAAGAGAAAGAAGAGCTTCACAATCACCCGCTTCAACGTTAGCCCACGCGAGGAAGCGGGCTGGCGTATCGGTGTTACGGCAACATATCGTTTGTGGGTCTCATATTGCCAACACAACTGCTGTTTGAGGCAGTGGCTTGACAGCCGCAGGCGCTGCTTGCCAGCAGTAACACTTTGTCTCAGTGGAGATGTTCGTTCTTTGCTAAGTGCGTTTTCAGAAACGGACGCTAGCTTCTTCAGCGTGTGATCTCGGACCACTTCAAACGACTCGGCATTGGAATTGCTATTAAAAAAATACCTGCTTTTCTAGTACGTTGGTTGAACGTTGGTTACGTTGGTGACAGCGAACGTTGGTTGAAAGATATCGTTAGCTCGAGCTGGACCCTTGCCGTACACAGAATATAATTACGTGTAGCAAATAAGACAAACAGCGACGAGCCGGGGGGTCCTCACTTTATTTTTCCTTTAGCCCTTTGTTTATGACATTTATTTTCTTGCTACATTAACAAATGTAAAACGCAAACTCTCCAATAATGGTTGCTTCATTCTCATTCAGCTCTCTTGCGCTTTTTGCTATTAAAGCAATATGCTTATATTGAGTTGCTTGCAGCATTACAAACAGTTACCGTTTGCTTATAGGGAATAGACGACTTGAAATTCTGTATGGTTCCCATGATATTGGAGTCGAAATTTGCGTCCCAACGTTGTAATCATCTGAGCTCTCCAGATTTTTAGGGTCGTTTGTTAGAATTTCAGTGCACGATAAACGTTTATGACCTGGGGCAATAACAAAATCGAATTTTTATGCGAAGCACGTACATACTAATCAGAGCCTTGCTCGTAGTATAGAACATAATCGCTTTCGATGTGCCTTTGGGCATTCGATTTTTGCTAACCTGAACGGCTCAGATTATTCCATTATAGCATTTTACTAGTGAGTATTGTGCTGATTTACTTTGCTTTTGATATTTTTCACCAGATGGCGTACCGCCATCGGTACTATTGACGAGTTAAATGTACTCAAATTATCCAACGGCCCGCTAGATTGACGGTCTAACAAGTCTGAACAAAAGCACCGCTACCACAGTACATCGATTGTTTGTCGACTGTGGTTGTACTATTTGTTGTTCGAACTACCTTGGTCCGTTACGTTGTTTCAAAAAGTCCTCCTTGTTTCGTTAACCAAGCATCTAAAACTGTCCTTGCATTTTTACCAGTACGAGATGGTGGACTTCATCTGGTGAACTTTTTGCTCATGCGTCCATAGAGACTTAACAGCAATTGAAATCAGGAAGTAAGTGCTTTCGCACCAAATAACCATGGGAACTTACTGGCTAGCTTTGAAAATAGAAAATTATGACAATTTCACCGAAACTAAAATTTTGAGTTAAGTTGGCGCCTCGAACCTATCCTACATTCAACGCATGACTCACAGAACAACAAACGAGAGTTCAACGTTGTTTTTTCTATAAGAAAGCTCACCGTTTTGACTTTCAGTCAGGACTGGAAAATCAAACTTAAAGGCTTTCCGGTTAAGGACGACCTGCATAGGTCTAATGGAAAGTCACTAGTAAACCTAAGTCAACAGAGAGTCCTTAAGAAGCTTAGAGTGCGAATTCCTACCCGGGAGCAGTGAAGCTAGGTCAAAAGCTGAGACTGCTGGATGGCGCCAGGCGAATGATATGTGTCGCAATGACGAATGATGAACGGCAGGAATTCCGACTATCCTCTATACTGGAGGCCTCTAAATTTCAGATAGAAAATATTCGAAGTGCCAAACAGGGTACCCGCGCGAATGAGTCAACTAGTTGGATACTAACGATCATTTGAGGTCGAGATGTAGGTTACCGATTTGCAAGGCTGTCATTGAACTGTTTCCGTTTGATTGAAATGATAATTTCTTATAAAAATAGTACGCAAAATTGTCTAATAGCGAGTCCAGGAATTTCTTCTTTAGGGTCCGTGGAACAACACACACCCTAAATTTCGCCTGTTATACTTGCCCGCTGTCGCCGTTCTCTTTGAAGAGTTGAGTTCTATCTAAATGTTTCGTACGTTATTTGACGTAAGTCAAAGGTACCGTGTACTTCATCAGTGTCGTTCATATACCAATGCCTTGCTTTACGAATCGTATGTCCTGAACATTACCTTTTCTAATAAATGCCATAATAGTATCATTAAGGTGCGGTCTACTACAGTTATATGCCAATTTTATGATAGTTTTTCGTTCTCAATTTAGCTAATTGCCAACGTTGACTTTGCTCACTGCGGTTGACTTGTGTCGGACTGCAGAATGGAGCTAAGAGCAGATTGTTTATTGGCGTCTTGCGTAAAACAGGTTCATTAGTTCATTCAAACTTCAGCCGTCCGAAGCCTTGCAGGTTTAAACGAACCTACTTCATACATCGAAAACAGCAAGAAATCCATTGTTATAAACCTAGTGTTTTTATGGGCAAATAGGCAACATCGTTGAAATTTTACACATCATAGATCAATAGCTCAAGAGGAACATGATCAGTTTACTAAAGCGCTCAAAGACTGTGTAAGTATCAATGGACAATATAATTGCTGAAATGAAAAAAATTTCGAAAGAAGATAATTAGAGATAATAGATTAGACAGTTAGCGCACCATGTGGGTTTCAAGAATTGCTATTTAGACGGCTGCAAATCATAAACGAAGGAACAGAGCATGTAATATTTATGACTCTTAAGCGACCAACGTTTCAAAGCTCGTTTTTGCGAACATTTCAAGACTTATCCTGCACGTCACCATACAGCATGCATGTTGAGACACAGCAGGTGACTGCCGTGTTTTGACGTGGACTTCACGAGTATAACGAGTTGGCTCCAGCAAACGAGCGTAGACTTGAATAGATTATAAAGAACGCTGTTTTGGTCGAACATTTTAGCTGGGAGAATCAAAGTATAAATGATGGTATTGTGTTACTTTTTTTGAAAAGCGTCTATCAAACAAGTAAAACACCTACTTCGACATAGCTAGAGGTCAGGGCAAAAACGAGCGTGGTATTGAGATAGGCGGTCAGCATTTATTTCCTCTTGTCAATTTTCAGTAGATGTTAGACGATTCCTGCGACAGGCCATATATTTCATCGCGCGTCCTTTAAGTTTAGATAATATATACATACCCGTGCAGTAAGTATAGGCATGCTAAAAAAAAATACTCTTTGATTTTCCAACTGGGCAGAACGCCACGAAATGTTGTTGTTCTTGGTTAGTAAATAACAAATAGTAATAGTAGATCGAGTTATATACCTGTATGTACTTGTCGTTCATTACCAACACTTTTATGGGGCTAACACGTTTATTCCAAACCTCTTAAATTCCATTATCATAAGATAAACATTATCACGCTTTAGCTGTGGAATTATTTATCGCTAACTCAATTTGTGGACAGTACTTGGAAACATACGTATCACCGTGTTTGAGATGTCTGTGCCATTTTTCTAGAACATCCCTAACGTCTGATTTAGACTTCAACGTAGATTGTAATGGTGCTTTATTCCGTATATCCTGCCACAAAGCTACCTTGTTAGTTACAGACCAATGATGGCCTATAAATGAGATCAGATAGGTATGAGGATAAATTTTAGATGAGATGTCCTTGACTTAATGTTAGATTATAGCGAGAATCATATAAACGACCTAAACGTAAGCAACTCGCTTTTGGTTACAAATGGGAATTATCATCTATATTATACTATCAAACTTCTGCTCTCTGACATTTTAAAAAAGCTTTTATTCTATTTGCTATAAATAATTCGTGTCGAAATCACGATGTTTCGTTATTGCCCAAGTACAATCGGCCTTTTTTCCCAGTTTTTCTACTGGTGAACCTGCATAGTAATGTAATTCAGTCTAAGCAATGAAGCATCGAGGTTCAGTCATTGACCGATGGCAACGCGCACGGAAAAGGTGGCGGGTCTTACCACCAGCTTTCAATGAACTTTTCTAACCTTTCTCGAATCAAACGACTTCTTGAAGCTATCCATGTCTAGACGCCGCAACAAACAGCGACGAAATCTGGCTCCAGATGAACTTGATCGAGTATACCCACTGGGTTTAGAGGATTCCATACATCTGTAATGTCAATCGTCAGCGTCTACCAGAGAACGAACCTTTGGCATCGCCCTCCTAAATTAATAGCTCGGTATAATTTTGCCGATGCAAATTCGATTATGAAATCGAAAAAAGATCGCAGGATATTTGGTCGCTTGAAATGTGTTATTATTCGCTAGAGAAAAGCACACAAAGGAGGTCCAAAAAAGGTATCTTCGAAAAGTCGACGTCCGGCTCTGAGGACCAGTATCGGCCTAGCTTGGAAGTGCATAAGATCAGAATCGGAAATCGAATAACATGCACTCTGAGAACTATTATGGAGAATGGTGCGATATTTCGGCACTCTATTGGCGTTCAAGACAAGCGACCGATACGACACTGAATGTTTTCTTCTCCAGCGATTAGTCGAGTTATCGATTACATTGAAAACGCCGAACGGAAGATCGTAACTTTGAAATAAAGTTGCTCAAGTTGACGTAGCAGGTGGAACAGCCTATAAGGTATTGTCGACAGAGCATGATCACGATGGTCAGTTATCGTCAGGTGCACACATAATTGATAAGCTTGAGGTGCATTATGAAGTGCTATATACACGAACTTGTCGAACAGAATTGGAGTGGTACGGAGAACTTGCTATGTACTTATCGGACCAAGGCGAAATATTTTTTGTATCCGATTTTTACATTAGGGGATTCATTGTTGTAGGATTATCTCGTTATGAACAGGAATGGATTTAGTTCTTCCAGGAAGTCTGACTTCTTACCGGCAGAAATTCTTGACATAATATTAGGTTTTTGACACAATTTATCCCAGTCAATAATATTTTCGTTGATTGTATCGTTTCTGGGTATTCGATTCGTTAGCAAGAAGCGTATCGTCTTCTATATAGGTACGACGACGAGCGGCTGCATTACCTAACAATGGCAGTATTCAATTTTGTTTGAACTTTCAAAAGGTGCACCGAGACGCGGTCGTTAACTTTCCTGTTAGTTACTTTTATGGCTCTAAGACCCTTGACCTGCTTCAAGTTTATTTAGAATTAAAAGCAAGATAATTTGTTTGCACAATTTTATTTGACATCAAGATTTGTCTGCTGGGCGCAAGTGTATCAATCTTTATTTTCAGCTTTCATGGGCCTTTCACCAGGACTTCAGGACCTGCTAATTCTTTCTCCAACCTCAGTATCATCGATATTACTTTTATTCGGCCTCAACCATACGGTTGATCACCTAGACCCTTTAGGGCGATAGCTACTAGGAAACGAGGTGATTATAAGCGTCTGTCATTCGCGACAGACCGGCGGAATAACTCATTGCAGCTAGAAGAAAAAATCGTTTTGATTGAAGCATTGCTTAAAGCGTGGAACGTACGTCTTTACAGAAAGTTGTTTACGACAATGAGGTCGGCTTCATGATGCCGTGATTGTTGCTGATATATATTTTGGCAGTGATTCTACCTGTGTAACAAATACTTGCTGTACAGTAAGAACTACAGACATTGATCAGTGTCAAGATGCGTGCAGGAAGTACAAACAATGGTATATTATTTAAGTATATGGAGCCTAGACAAGCAAATAAGAGTGGGAATAAGCCGCGGTAACTCAGTGGTTGGCACCATTCGTTGGCAGCGGTGATATTGCCCTACGGCGGTGATACTCACGTCCTTCCCGGAGTCCAGCGTTGTGAGCACCTTCCCTCAGGAAGATTTAACATGGAGTGTAAACGATTCATCGGCGACCCCGTTTATACTACTGACCCCGGGGCGGAGTCCAAGTTTCGGGCGCCTTGCCCCAAAATGACCCCGCTCCTCGCAGTTAGAGCACGTGCAGGCGTTTGTCGACCTAGTTATCATGCCGGGAGGTGCGATAACTTCGAGAAGGTGCGCCTGGACTTCACGGACTATTTGAGAGCCTTGGGCTGCACGGCTTCCTAGGTTTTGGTGACGGTCGACTATTGTGCTCGTTTCAACCAATTCGTGCTCATGAAGGGCCACGCCTGGACCTGTAGTTGGAGCACGAGAAGTTTCGCTATGTTCCTTCGAAGGCCTCGAAACCTTCGTGACTACAAATCGACCTGTTTCACATCGCGAAAAGTAACTACCTCAGATGAAGCTACATTGGGCATATCCAATGCTACGGTGTAGTTTAATGTATAGATCAGGTGGTTACGGAAAAACTAGGCCCCTGAAAGCCGAAGGGCACAGTTCGCTCTACAAAATGCTAGCACAAATGCGTTTTTGTTTAACAAGTCCATGAGCCACGACTTGCGCAGACATCGCTGAACTGCTTTTCACCTACCAAGCCCTACTGCCCAAAAAGTTTGCCGGTCGTAAGGATGCAAAGGGCCTATGTGCTGTGGTATTGTACCTGTGCGCGCACCATCAGCTCTGGGATTAGCAACAGAAAGCAGAAAGGGGCACGAGCAGAAGAAGTCCGGGGACGGTGCCAACGTGTTGCTGCAGCGTTTATATAGGACGTTGCTATTTTACTGCCATGGGGCTTTTGCTATAATGAGTAAACTGGCAACACAATTATAGCGTCGCTACTCCTCCGGAACGCTAACTCACTGTGAAAGCAAGGTATGTGCGCCGTATGGTAAGAAACATAGACGGTAGCATAGTGAGATGCAAAGAAAAACAAGCTACCTAGGCTTTTTCTAGGTAGGATGGTAGCAGAACGTTTTTGTTTCTGCAAATTTTAGCATCGAAGTGGTAATGTAATGATGCTCCATGCGTAATATATTCCAAATGGCGTGACTACTCACACATGACGACATATAGTAACTGTCTGAATGAGCGCTTCACATCATAGCGCTTTTATAGGATCGGAGTTTTCAGACACGAACTTCGGCAAGTCCTAAACGCAGACAGGCAATAATATTGGGCTTGTTTACCATTGGACAATTGATTATTTTTGGTAATAAAATTGAATGGCTTCGAGTAGTACTAGGATCGGGTATTTAACTATGAAAGTTAAATGAATTTAAGATCACCTGCACTGGAATAGAGGTTTTTTTAAAACCATTTTATTTATTATATTATAACTATATTGTTTTGTTATTATTAGCGTTACTGGGTATTGTCATCTGTCGATTTTGCAATTCTCAAATCGAAAGAAACTTTTTCTGGGGCTACCATACTACTCTTCTCACCTCTTCTTTAATAGTTCTGATTATGTAAATTCCCCTTATATTGTGAGGTTAAGAAGGACGTCTTAGATAAATCACCACAAAACCCGGCCACAATTGTCTGCTTCAATAATCTAGACTAACCGTCTGAGTAGCATGAACTGGGACCGTGATAAGTGAAATTATATTGTCCCTTCGATGGTTCAATAGTAACGTATTTACCTGCTGGATTCAGAGAAACTCGGCTGGTTGGTTTAGATTCGAAATTGAGTGTAAACAAAGACGCACTTCGTTTTGCGTTAAAAGACGTCAGCCAGCGGTCCGAAGCAACCCTTAGAGATAGCAGTAAGACCAAACGTAAAGTTTGAAATATTAGGTAAAGCTAAGAAATGAAAAGCTAAATACTAATCAGATTCTCAAAGGTAAAAGATCAGGCTCTCCTTTAATTTACACTGAAAATAAAACACTTATTACTAAGCAGTCTTTATTCATGAGTCTATCGTTTACGGGCACTTGCCAACAACTTCTTCAAGCATCTTCTGTATAGACTACATCTGAATAAATTCAAAACGAATGTTTTTTAAGACTCTGGCTGAGAAGTGAAGATCAAACGTCGCTGAATTACTTCGAACGGTTCTAGCGGTTATGACTGAATAGGTCACCCCGTACGATAGAGACAGCCTGCATTGCCAACTGGGCTTCTCATGTTCAGCTATCTAACTGTTCTCAGTCTCACTCCCTAAAGTCGTGTCTGTTTAAATTTTTATTAAAATCATTGAAGTTATCGCCAATAGTCAGCTGTGTTTAACGTACGACTCCACCCAAGATTTCGTAATTAAGTATGTCACGGACAACTCGGACGAAGTATAGCGGAATGTAGCTCTGCGTAAATTGTGAGCGCACCTTGTAGCCTTCACGATCGTGTACTGCAGTTAGGCGCAAAAAAAACGTATTTTTGCTAGTCGTTAAATTCAATATTCTAAATTTTTTCTAAATTTTAAAATAACAGCCGAGTAAGCTTTAGTACGCGCGTGTCAATGGGATTTAATTATGTAGCTGTCGAAATGGAACCTTTCGAAAATTGAAACACATAGACATTAGTGAGAATGAAAAGAGTTAGCCATCTTGTGATTATTAGCTGCTCCCTATATAACACATGATTGTATTGCAATATATATAGTCGTTTCAATTTAAAGTGCAGAATGGAATACATGCTCGTTCTTGTTAGCCTGGACCTTTTCATAAATAGTACCCAATTTAATAATAATAAATAGTACCCAATTTAACAGTTATTATACACACTGTATTCTTAACTTGGCATTTGCTTACCCCTCACACATACTCTAAAGGACATTTTCCGATTTGAGCACAATCGTCCTGGTACAAGCCTACGATTATGGTGAAGACTTGAAGCCTGCATAGCTGGCATGCCTTAAACAATTCTAGCATCGATTTGTGGTCGCTCTTTGCCATGCGCAGCCTATGCAGCAGCTATCCACATAGAAGGGTATGTTCTTATGGTTTGCTACGATCGTAGAAATTAATTTGTCGAGTTATCGTCCGACATTGCTTTCAGTTATTGCTTTAAATGGCTGGTCCCTTAGAGCACGCAACGAACCGTGGGTATACGTCCGAGTTCAAACCCAGAATAACTTACATATATCTGTAAATTTGGTAGATAGAAACTGCACCACTACCCTATTCGGTTAATGTAGGCGTTTGCTGTTAACGCGATGCTCTTCATCGTATCACCCACATTTCCTTCGTTTGTCAAATCAATGAGGCAGTCTGTCTCGAAATAAATTATCTAAGCACTTTTAAAGTTTTTTTTTTTTAATAATAAACTTAACTGTTGTAGGACTGTTCATTACATACGGTTTTGGTGCTGAGAGTAAATCACAGACATACGTCTGTTTGCGCATATGTTTATCGCACTCCTGCGAGGGTTTTTCCAGCTGGATCGATATCAATTAGTATATCTCAACTAACCAATGTCATATTTTTTTCGTACTACCAATTTCAGGCAAAAAACCAGGACAAGCAAGGTTTTACTTCCTCTACTTAGCAGCTTGGATGTGTTTAAGTATAATTTTTTGTACGAGCTATAGCCGGAAAGATGTTACCAAATCATATTAAATAAGTGAGATAACTTCTAGTTTCTCAAAAAAGCAAAAAGGGAAATTCAGTACTCTTAGTGATTAAATGGAAAACGTTCACACGAGTGTTTAAATTAGTTAGCGTTGGCATTACGCCACTGATATCTAACGCAGAATTATTAGTTTTTTTAACTAACGAAGGCCATTTAAGGATGCACCACCCAGGGGAACCTGAGGCAATGCAGATTTCTCAGTCGCTTTGAAGCCTAAGCCCAGTCTGGCAGACACTCATGGAACGGCTCGCGAGAGTTTAACGATATCGAGATAGGTTGAACAAAGACCCTCGGGGCGTTCTGGGTGCGCTTTGAAGTGCATTCGGCCCCGCCTTAATTTTTCGGTGTCACTGGCAGGGAAGCCTGTAGTATTCGACAGGGTTAAGAAGCACATATATCACTTCACGAGCCAGGGTTATTCGAAATCAATAACGCTACAGAAGATATAGAGCCGGTCAGTGACATAGTGCGTCGCTATCAAAATCATATTTTTTTGATGTGGGTTGCTCGGGTATGTTATTAGTCTTAGGTTTGTTATTAGGGCTTATTCCAAGGCAACGATCAAATTGTTCAACGTGAATTGTTTACTCAACAAAATCGACTACATACAAATTTACTTAGAGATGTTTGCCGGAAGAAACGACAATTTAAAACCCACGTGAAAATCGTTTTCTTCTAAAACCAACGTGTCGGCCGAAGACGTGTGCCTCTATTTAAATAAGAAAACTATTTCGAAGTAAAAAAAAATGCATAAAACGTAAGAACGAAGTGCAAACTTGTGCAGGTACAGGCTGGGCAGTGCGACAAATAGAGTGTAAGGCATAAGTATTTTACTTAAATTCATATCTGGAAAATTTTCATTAGCCGTTCTCGATTGAGGACTGTTTCTTAATCGAGCTAGTCTTGAAAACAATCTCACAATACGATCGATATGTTATAGAACAGCTTTGAAAGCTAAATCGTCGCATCATGGAACTAAATCCGACATCGGCTAGTTGTGAAGCCTGCGCTCGAAGCGTACCAAAAAAAGCGATTATTAAATAGATCTTTCACTCTTTTTTTGAAGCTCTTATCCTCGTTGGAGTGAATTCACATTGTTCAATAACTGCCGCAATGAAAGCGAATATTTGGCGGGGGCCTTACGCAGTTACGCAAGAGCCTAAATTGGTTTCCTTCATGGCTCGCGACTAGAGGCCGTGTTACATGCTGTCTGTATTTATTTATTCAATCGCGAATCTAGTCGAGATGGGCTCTGAAAACAAATACGTCCGACCCATTGTATGTTTATTGCATACAGTTATAATGACTGTTTATGCAGACGATAAAGTAATAACATGTTTTAAACAGTTTGGCGGTATAATTGAGAACCTGAGTAACTGCAATTCGTCAATAAACAGAGCTGAGTTAATTTCAAAATAGTGTTCTTAGTAACAGACACGCATAGGCAGGAGGGGCGTGTTTCTTAACTTTTTTCGGTATGAAGCACAAGCGTGTACGTGCCGTAGGGCGATGTGAGAGATGTTAGCTACTACGTACGTCGTAATAAAACCTATTTTTTTGCCGTGCTAAGAGTTTGTCTTGTTATATTCAGATGATTATTTAGATGCATGGGCATGTGACACACATTGCGGCCAACTAAATACGGCTATTAGGTAGATTTGAATAAATATCAACGCTAAAGCTATGTTATGTAACCTTGCGGCCCATGCAACTGTTTGCCCGTCTGTTAAGAAATTTAGTAGTTCTCAGAATCAACCTTGTTCCATATTTGTTCGTGACTGTTGGATGATGCAGACAGGAAGTTAGACATAAACCACATGTTTG
The DNA here is from genome assembly GCF_002443255.2 of Varroa destructor. Classification (NCBI taxonomy): domain Eukaryota; kingdom Metazoa; phylum Arthropoda; class Arachnida; order Mesostigmata; family Varroidae; genus Varroa; species Varroa destructor. Next base: position 4,948,106 of record NW_019211455.1, read on the forward strand.
CCCCAAGGAGCCCATGAACGATCCAGGCACCTGGAGATCCTGTCTTGCATTGATGTCGCTCAAGGGATCAGTCACTGATCATATTCGCGAAATCCACTTGGAGCTCTTCCGATAATATTTTCCATGGAAGATGGCCATCTAACAGAGATACAGTTGATATTTTCTTTGAATTTACGTCTCCAACGTTTGGCTGCCAAAACATCTAGTTTTACAGTTGGAGATTTGGCAAAGACTTGAACCATGAACGCCGATCCTCCAATGTGTAGTGTTTTTTAAAGTGTAGAATTTCTCGGCACTAAATAGAAAATCTTGGCTCAATAGTTTCATTGGGCATTTGAATGAGCATCATGATCATTTGCGTTAGAAATTTATATTGATTATATAAATTAAGATGCCCTATTAGCGATTGGCTAGACTGTCTCTTTTTCACTCGACCCCATTTGTATGGACCGGAGTCGCAAGTATAACCTTCACGGCCACTGATAGCTTGTAACGGATGCGCTTCATAAAATCATCCTTTGGTACAACAAAACTACGTTAGGCAGTTGTTATGTAAGAGGAGAAATCTACTTAGCATTTACATGTACTCCCTAGTCCTGGGAGGTAATCTTCGACGAGTAAGGCCACAGTCCAGAAACGTCCTTCCCTGGTGCTTCAGATTTATTCAAATGAATAAGCGACTACCGTAATAAAGTCAGCGATACTTGAAATGTTCTCAACAGTTCACGGCCACAAATAACTATATTTTTTGAGGATGGAAATTAGGTAATATAGCGTTGCTTGCAACCGAAACTACATTTTTATTACAGAGCCAATTAGGATAATTAATATCAGTAGTCCAGTATGTAAAATATCAGATTTTACTATGAACGACAATATTTGCTATATTATAAATTATAAATGACATTTTACTCGAACGATTGCCTCATGATTTTTTCCAAGAGCCCAAGATGAAACACGGCTTGCACTTATGTAGACTTCATTCGGGGTGTTTATATAGTCTTCCCGTGAAATTTTAGTGAAATCTATAAATTGATAGCAGTCGAATGAAGACCATATTTCTGCACGGGAATTTTTTTTTGTTATATATAATTATTATATTTTATATAATCATCATCATCATCATCACCATCATAAACATCATATATAAATGTTTGCCATAAAGAAAAATACTCGGCATAATTCGCCTTCAAGACCACACCTCGGATATCTTAGCACGCAACAGGGTTTGTTTGATTGGGCTATCCCTTATGCCGTTAATTTTACTGATTTTTATTTGTAAAGTATTAGAAAAGGCGGACATGGTCATCTTTTATAATTAACCGCTGCAACGTACCTTTCAAAGCTGCCGATCTTAGGAAACAACGTGAGCGGATGTGGGTGGAGGAGGTATCGTGGGCTAGCAACACATCTATTAGCACAACGATTTGCTGCCTAGTAGGAGGTGGATGTATGCCTTGTTCCCTGACCTGGGACCGGGAACTGTGGACGAGATTTACTACAGAACTTTCGGAGTCCTCTTTCGGCCTGATAGCTTTGTTTACGACAAGAACAAAAGACGTACAGCGCGAAAAGCTGAGCGCGAAACATGCAGTCTGTGGCGCCTGTTTTCCCTACCATTCATCAAAAAATAAATGCGTCTTGATTGATCGCGGTAAATCTATCGTTGATTTCCTGGTAAATCATCAATTTTCGTCGAAGTAGATGTGAAGTATATTTATGATTATAACCGATATCTGGAAATACATATGTGTTCCATTTGATCGTAGCTTGCGACCAGCGATCTAACAGAGCGAAGCAAGGAGCAATTAGATAAAAGGCCATTACATGGTAGATGGCGACAAGTTGACGCAGTGTTAGACACTATGCGTAAGGAGGCTGAAGGCTGCGATTGCTTTCAGGGACTCAGACTGACGCTATTCCACCGGTACCAGGTCAGGAACGAGTACTCTGATCCTATAAACAAGTATTCCGATCGTATCATGAGCTTTTTGGTTACACGTTCACTTAAGGCTAGTGTAAGGAAATGATTCAAACCCAGCTATTCGCAAATGGTTCGTACACGTTTCTCCGTAAATGTTTAAGTGTAGTTCGTAAACTAGTATTCACCTAACATGTTTATAGTCATATCGGTGCGCAATTTCTATTGTCAGTTCGGTAGACAGGCCAAGTCCTACAACGCGATTCTTTTAGTCCACCAACTGCTTCAGACGTTCTCTTTTTGCAATGAAACATTGTACGGTATCTGCTTAAATTACAAGTTCTTGTATAGCTCGAATAGAATAACCTCGTATCAGGGACGATCCCCGGCGTGCCTTCATGTTTTCATACCAGGTCATGTTGTCCTGACGTTAGCAGGTTCACACTAAATGATCAGCTATTGATTGCCGATATCATGCAGCAAATGTCCAATGTGCATAACATGGTGACCTACTGTGGCCCTCATCATAGGCATTATTTAACTGTTGCCCCCATTTGCAGGTATAGGGTGTTTAGTTAAGGCGACTAGATTAGATTTTTTTTTTTATTAATACAAAGGGTAAGTGCTTTTTTTCGAATGCCGAAGAAAAGGTATATAAAAAAAATGTGATAGCCGCTGAATTGACATCTAAAAATCCTTCATTAAGAAATGAGCACGTCCTGTCTGCAACCTTCTATAATACCTCTATAAAGTAAACCAGTACATGTCTTAAGGCCGGATAGTCGGCACTTATCCTAGGGTTTCGGCCCACATTATTAGAGCAAAACAGACGCTGAAGAGGGGCTCTGCGAGATAGTGGTAGTTCAACATTTGATGCCATCGGTATCGTTGTAGTATGTTCCACTAGTGTTTCTTCTTAGTGGCTTGTCCGGAAACGGATTGCGAACGACCGGAAATCCGGGTACTTGCTTCTGGCCTGCCATGCTACATGGAGCATTACTATAGGGCAGCAGCTGCACAACGAACGTTTCGCGATACGTAAGTGGATTACCTTACCGGTCCTTTCGACTATAAAAGGTAGTTTCGCTTGACTAGAAATTTGCTTTCTTAGAACCGAGCGAATGTTCTGCCATAGACTGTTACCCAACGTTAGCTAAAAACTAAGACCCATATTAGAGGCAAATTAATCAATTTTGAATTTCGACCGCCATTTTATAGGTGTCACAGAGATTTTATCTGCTGATTCCTTTGGCATTTCTCTTCAGCTAGGCCCGATTCATATCGTTATGATCCCGATTGTGTTGTAAAATTGAAGTAGAGCCAGCACCAATTGAACATCGATGAAATATGTGTTAGGTGCTTTTTTGATAGCACCTCGATTCTTCTGTACAAATCTATTCATATTTATATATAATAAGCAACGGATATATGAAAGGAACGATTTTCCAATGACATCCATAATGAAATGTTGACGTTGTATTCAAACTTCACTGGCTAACAGCTTAATGATCGCTCGACGCAAACTCTGATTTGTTAAATTGTCAATGAATTAACTGTTGTTTTTTTTCTTTAATAATCAAATCGATCGTATTTGACATCAATCCTCTAAGCATTTGTGGAGGCGTTACGGACCGACTCTTACCGGAAAGCTAACATGTACAATGCCAACATTATATGAACGAGATCGATCGTTATACAGCGCAAAAAATGTTTGTCAAGTAGATCCTTCACGACGTAAAGGTAAGTGTGTGCGACATTGCCTCATGAGGTGTCAAAATGAGGCCCAGGATATCTTCAAAGGAATTAGAGAACAGTTCACAGAGATGGAACGTGTACATCTACGTATGCATCTATGCGAGTAGCACCAGAGGACTCAATCCAGTGAGATTACATTGCACGGTTGAATGCACTTTTGTCGTTGGAGAACATACTTCGATATTGCTAAATAGCGGTAAAAGACGTGCATTACTCTCGGCAAATATTATATATATACTTCAGTATTAGGTTCTGTGCAATAAATATAAGCCCTAGTTCGGAACCAAGCGGAACTGGGACGCAAGCATGGACTTGCGAACCCGCTCAACGTGTGTAAACCCATTTTACGTAGTTTGCAAAAGGATAGATACGCTTTTAGTTCATAGTTTTACTAAGACACGTCGGAGGTAACGTGATACAGAGCAAGCAGTTATGAACTGTGAATCTTCTTAAACATTTAGACACGACGCGTTCATCTATGCTTCTCATCTACGCTAGACAATGCCTTTTTTTGCAAACAACATAATATTCTCTATTCAATAGAAGAAGATATTGTCAGCCCATTTTTCTGGGTACGTTGACGGGCTTAACGAACCCAGAAAAACTCGACTACTAGGAACCTGATAATAGTATCTGACAGACAAACATCGATTGTTGAAAATAAGTGACATCTGTATCTATGCAACAATTGAACGAAATCGTACCTAAGATTGACCTAAGCTTACAGCCATCGAGATGCTTTCACCCTAATTATACATTTGGGAGTCAACAAGGGTTTACGCAGTCCTCGTTTGCTCCTTAAAAATAAATTATCGTTTTTTATATGTAAGATACTTCGTTACTTAGCTTCCCCATGTTCAAATATATCGGTACTAGATTTATTTCGATAAGTGACAAAATAATAGCTTGTCGGTACCATTGTTCGAAAGGACACATGCTCTGAATTTTCAAATATTCTTAGTTTTAAATAGCTTTATATTTGACGCAACGACTCGCCTGCTTTTGATGTTGTATCATAAGCCCTTTTTACTCTTAGACAAGACACTTCCCGGCCGTTAGGAGGTTTTCAAAACTTACAAAATAACAACAGGCTCAGTACCTACCGGTTAACTGTGCAAGAAACATTTTTATGTAGGTCTTGTGCTGTATCTCATCTGCATTAAGTAAATGTTATCTAGTCTTTGTTTACAGCCTTAAAAGTACACCAGATCTAACTACTGATTTCACATCTGTCACTATCCTAGTTTTAGCATAGAACGAAGATAAATCTCTTTACGTTTATCTTCATTTGTTTAGGTTTTAACGTGAGAGTACTTTTTCTACAAACGGGGTTAGTTGTCGTCGCGTAGTTTGCGCTTGTTTACCTTGCGCCATTTTTAGTATCTTTGGGGACTAGCCGTAACAAAGCTTAAGGGCAACTGGGGGCAAGCCCGGACCATAAGGACTGTTTACTTATTGGAGTACAGGCAATGCGGAATAAACAGTAATCCTTTTAAAGCTGACCTAACATTTTCACCCAGTTAAACTGCGTGCCGAGTTGAACAGTTCCGTATAAATGGGTTTCTCACTGGGAATATCAGGTGGCGCCACTAGCCATATTGAAGGAACTCCGATCTACAAGTAGTATCAGACGAGCAGTAGGTCGCAGAATTCGGTTTCCTCAGAAATCTTGTTTCCTATAGCAAGTTTCGTTCACTCTATTTAAACGATATGTCAGCCGACCTTGCAAGAAATGCGAAACCTGTCTAGTAGACGTCAGCATCGTCCAGCTTAGATCGCTAGACGCCAATGGCGCTACGCAATATTAGACATACAAACGCAGCGTCAGCATCCTTGAGATGTTGATGATACTGTCTGCCCTAAGCGATTTTAGAATAACGCTAGGCTGATAAGCTGACGATACGCGTAAATGTCACCATCTTGTTTTCTGTGACATGTCGTAGCCTGCCGCTTCAATGTATGTATTCAACTTTCGAAATCTACGAAACGCCGTAACCTATAGAAGTAAACAATAGGAGCACTGGCTCGATGCAGCGCTCATAATACTGCAACGAGTTGCATTTAACTACGTAGTACCAATGGTCGTTTTTCACAAGCACCGTTGCGCAATTGTACGGTTGTATGGAAGGGTCTCGCTGCCCTGCGATTCGCTTTTTGGGTGGTGGGCACATTTATTCCACTGCAATTAATTCACTGCTAAACGTAGGCATCTGGTAGCGAGGGATCGTGTAAGAGCGCCGATCATCGACGAATCGCTGCTCGGTCGTTGGTCGATTTTACTCGACCGACGACCCGGTGATCAGACAATAAACGTAGCATCGTGACGCGGATGGATGTCCCACCCGTCCTCGAGGCATAGACAGCGGCATCTGCGGCCGCCGTCGCCGTGCCCACCGGTCGATGGTAGTGGGGCGGCCTCCATCATCCGGTGCCGGAACGGAGAAGCAATGCCGACAACAACGGGTCAGAATAAAGAGTTGAACGGGAGTGGCCGGGGTGTAATAGGGAAGAGTTGTTGCTGCTTTCAGTTGGTTGTACTGCTGCTCGTGTCGGTCGAGCGGTGGCAGCGACGGCGGGGTGTCTGGTTGGGGTGTTGGCCGGCCTGGACGAGTGGGGTTGCGCCCTGGTCTGTCCGTCCATCCGTCGGTCAATCTGTTGGTGGCTTAGTTGGTTTGGTGGCCGTGTGGGGGTGTGGACGAGTGTGGTTGCTGCGGATAAACCAACGAATTCACCGAAGAATGCGTGTGCTGCGGGGAAGGGCAAAGGCTTGAGCTGGACGGTGCCTCGCTAGTGCAGCCTGGCCTTGGCTACGCGCTAAGACCCTGCGCCTGCTGCTACCTCTTTTGTGCTGCTGCTGCTTCTACTCGCCGAGGGCAGCTTGTCTCTGCCGAAGCCTGTGTAGCCCTGCGTGGCCTAGGCAAGCCCTCTCCTCCTTTGAGGGCACGTTTGCTGCCCACCTGCTCCCTCGCCTACCTTCCTGCTGAACCCGGCGCGTCCAAGTGCCCGCGCTATTCTCCTCCCTTTCCCTCTTTCTCTTTCTCAACGCTCCGACTCCTCACATCCATCTCCGGCACTCCTTTTCGCCCTCTCCCCTGGGCCCGGAGTCGACCAGACAGCAGCAGCTGGCCCTCCAGATGAGCCCTTTCTTAACATGCCCCTCACATGACGACGCAACGTAATCCATTTTCAAGCTTACCCATTTTCTTAAGTTTCGTTTAAGCGCGTGCCGCCGAAGTGTGCGGGAGTGGGAGGCAACGCGCGGCACAGCATGGCTTCGCTTCTTCGTTCCAGCTTGCTTTAACAACACAACTAACAGTTGTATGATTTCCGCTGATTCGTTGTATTGTTGTTCCTGTTGCCAGGCGCGCGGGTCAAGCGTGCACGCGATTTGTTAGTAAAAATGATAAAATAAGCAAAAAGTGAATAAACAAAGTCAAAAGCGATCGAAAAACGAAACCAGTTATCAAGCAAAAGCAAACAAGGAACAAGACAAATCATCTGGCGACTATACATGGAGTAGTGTTGAAGATTGTAGCGCGACGGATGCTGCTGACGGTAGTTCGTGGAATAGTGGTACTTCGCTCGTGATTGTCGTTGTCGAGTCAGCCAATCAGTATCTCTAGTAATCCGTTTATCGTGCAATAGTGCGGTGTAAGCAAGTGATGGCCTAGGCAGGTGTAAAGTAAACGAAGTAACAAGCCGACAAGTTGAAAAGAACTACGGGGTACGCGCGGGTATAGTCGTTGTGTCGTGTGTCCCTCTTTCATTATCTTTCTCTATATTTGTGGACAGTGCGGACTGAGCTGCAGCGCTGACGCGCCGGCGAAAACGCGGCAAAGGCGTGGGCAGCTGCTGCCGCTGCCCCTGCTGTGTGTGGGCTTGAGTGAATCTTCTTATGCGGCAGTAGTGCATCTGTGTTATCCAGCAAATCCAAGACGCTCACGTTCGATTTCGGTAGAGGAGGAGGAAAAAGAAACGTGCAAAAAATAAGAACAAGAAGATGTTATAGCGGTATAATTGTGTTCTACTGAGTAAATATCGTAGTAAGCGGCGGCAGCAAATAAACGCGCGGTGGAATGACTATGCGTCCTTCAAAAGATTCACCGAAAATTTTCGCCGGCGGTTCTGATCCGGTTTTCCTTTTACATTTTTTTGCTCTTTGACCAATCTTGTCGTCTGCGCGCGTTTCGATCACACGCGCCTGTAATAGAAACAGCGTTCGGGACACTGTTGTTACAGGCGGTCGTATTTGCTGCATTACTGCGGCCAAATTGTGCCCATCAGTTGAAACCTCGCTGTTACAACGCTGCCTGAACGCGCAACGCGTGCTTGGGAACCTTGGGGCTGTTCGGGGCCGGCGCCTCTCTTCCCGGCCGCCTGATGCCCCAAGCCGTAAGAGCACGACCGAGAGCAGCAGGACCGCTACGGACAGGGCGCACGCATTCAGCGTGAGGAGGTGCAGGGCTTCATGCGGAATGAGGTGATCAATGGACGCTCGTATACAACGATGGCCCCGTGATTGTGAACCATCTGGTCGCGGTGGGCAACGGAGTGCGTCGATAGCGGATAGTAGAGGAGCGCGCATGTTTACCACCAGCCTTGTCAGCGCCGCCGATCACACAGCGGCTGTGTGAGTAAAGTGACGGGTTCGGCTGCGAGCATACAGAAGCAACAATGGATATGAGAGGAATGATTGAACGAAAGTAAAGACGATTAACGAGCCCGATGCAACAGGAAAAACTCGTTTCGGCTGAGCGACAACAACCACTGCTATGGCGACGAGGTCCACACGATATCGAAACAGACGATGAACTTATCGTTGTTGTTTGGTTATTGCGGGGCCTGCTTAGGGACTGAGGCCGAGGAAGCGGTACCAGTTACAATTAGCTGAATCGAAGATTAACTAATTAACCAGAGGCAGATATTCATTCGCGTATGACAGCCCTTAGCCCGTTTGCAATAGCAATAAACCGGTAGCCTGTTACGGTTATAATTACGATAGTCGAATCTGTAGAATTGTCAACCACCGTTGCCGCCGCTGCTGCCGCCGCTGCTGTTCCGGTACTCGAGCTCTGTCTGTGAACCTCTCAGAGTGTCCGATCACATATCTCTCGTGTTATTAGACAGAATATAACTACTTCTATTGCCACTGCTACTAACACTCACAGACATATATGCACACGCGCTCATCCGCCTTCCATTTTACCACGCTGGAACACTCAGGACGCTAGCGGGCAAAACAAAAAGCTGACCTCGATCGGTGCTAAACGAGTCTCGTGACTCGTCGTTATTCTGTGACATTCTGTGTCCTTTTTGTTGCTGCACCTATCGTCATCATTGATAAAGGGAAATTTCGTGTAGGGTTGATCTTGTATCGTGCAGCTATCGATATTTGGACTAACGCGCTTCAATTTTCGCGGCCAGGATCTATCAGTCAATCGTCATCGGCGTGTGAACCGTCGGTTGTATTTGTGCTCTTGGATAATGTGTCACTTCTGATGTAGCAACAATAATACAAATAACTTGCAGCGCCACCTATGTAGCAGCTGTGTAGATCGCGTGTAAATACAACAACATTTTGGGCAGTTACAAGAAAAGTAAAAACAAGTTAGAGCGGCGACAGTTAGATTGATGCGCACTTCACCATTATGACAAAGCAGCTCACTCCTGTTGTTGAATTTAGCCATTCGGGACTAATAGAGTCTCTTAATGTCTCTTTTCGTTTACCTAAATAGAACGCTCTCTTGTTTTCTGCCCTTGCGGGACTAGTACTTAACACTGCCTTATCAAATTTACTAATGGTACAAAGGTGAACTTGATGACAGTAACAACGAGCACGCGAAGTAGAGCTATCTGCGTCGATAGATGTGACATTGCCTGTATCGGGAAACTGCAGAAACGAGACAATTATATCAATGAAGAAATCTAACGGGATGACGTGTTCTATAGTAGCCAATTAACAGCTGGATTCACGACTAATAACTTATCACTAGCTCGGACGAACGGAAGAAGATACGACCACCAATGTTGTAGCAAGCGTCAAACACGTAACGATCCTCATACACCATCGAAACGCTGAACCAAGCTAGGACCTGAGAAGTGACCCATAATTTGGTTGTCGTTTCCGCGTCGACGCATTGATGCGTTAACAACGACAAGAACGATACGAGTTGGGCGTGCTGGAGCGGCGAACCTGTAGTGTTGGACCCTTTTGTTCGCGTGTCGTCGTTTACATTCAGGCGACCCGGCATCAGCGCCACCGGCCAATGTAGCTCGTTGTCGTAAACACGACGATTTACAAGGAAAACCAATTTTGCAAAGTTGCTGCTCCTGCTACAAATTGTTACAGAATCTTCTGTTGTTGTTTGCCGCCGCCGCCGTTGCTATTAAGAGCCAAAGGCCGGCCAGAAATCGCCCGCAGACGCAATCGATCGGGGCGCGCGGAGCGACGTCGTCGTCGTCGGCGGCCTCCGAGTGTTCGCCTTCTCAAGTCGAGTCTGTGTTTCGAAGTTGGAGCCCATTGACCAGGATCCGACGCAAGGCGCAGCTGCAGCAGTTGCTTCCGCTTCGGGCAGTTCGGGTCCGGTGTTTGATGCGGCGACCCCCTTTGCCAGTCCGCCTCCAGTGCCACGTCACAGCACCTCTCGTCACACACACATCATCATCAGCAGCAGCAGCCGCGGCCACAGAGACCACAACAAACGAGAGAGGAGCACCGCAACGGCAGGCGGCGGGCGATCGCCCGCCTCAGTCAGCACCATATCACGCAGCAACTGGGCCAGGTCTTCGAGCTATGAGGATGCGCCTTGTCCTGAAGCATCCTCGCACGGTCACCATCCTCCGGCTGCCCTCGCCGGTCACCTTCCCTCCACATCGGTTACGGAGTTCGACGAGCCAGTTCATCACAGCCAATTCACAGCAGGCGGCGGCGCCGGCCTTCCGTCGCACCCCGGCCACCTGCACGTTGCCGCTGCCGCCGTCGCCCATGTCGCCGGGCACAACCAACTGCACGCAGTTGGTGGTGTCGGCATTGGCATCAGCGGTTGTAGCGGCACCGGGGGCAGCGGCATTGGCACTGGCAGCGCCGCCGCAGCTCACCATTCGGCTGCCCCCCTGCGCGAGTTCGGCCTACCACTACCACGCATACGAAGTGCGAAATCGCACTCGCTGTCACGTTCGGTACCGTCGTGTTCGACCGTCAGCGAGAATTTTGTCTCGTCACGAAAGTCGTCACCGGGCATCGTACGTTGTCTCTCGCTGGGCGAGCATTCACCCTCGAGTCCACCTTCTAGCCAGCAGGGACGTCGCGACCCGCATTACGAGCTTAGCTGGCGGCTTGAAGACCTGCTGTCGCAAGCCCAAGAACTTGAGAACAGTCAAGCAGGGTCAGAGCAGTCGTCACATCAACAGCTCGCTGGTTCAATGGGCGCCAGTGGTGGGGGCGGCGTTGGTGTTGGCCTCGGCGGAGTCGCCCAGCTCACGCAGCTCAGTCCGCTCACGACGTTGCAAGTGGAGGCGGACGACGAGGAAGCCGAGCCAGACTCGCTCGTAGACATCCTGGCCTGGTTCACCTCGGGGCCTATCAACTCGTTGCGTATTCTCGTCATGTTGTTCATTGTCATCACCGTTGTTGGCTTTATAGTTCTGTCTCCGTTACTTCATATGTACATGTGATGACCGCTTCACGGACCTGTTCCGGTACATAACAGGTACATAGTCAACAACAACAACAACATTAAAAGTAATAATACGAAGCACAAAATTGACACGATAAAAAAACAATATCAATACCAATAATACGGCCCGTAACAACAATTGGAAAAAAAAAACACTAGAACCATTTATATAATAACACGAACGATAATAAATTTTCAACAATTGAGATGAAACGATGCGCGCTAATTAATATACCGTAACTGTAAGTATTCAACTGAAGACGCAGCAAACCGTTATCCATGTTACTATTATAATTATTACTCGTTATCACCACTTCCATGATTGCATTATAATCTAACAATGATGATCGTGACGACTGACTAATGTTGATAATATTCTGATGAGGAAAACGACCACACATCCATTATCTCAATAAAAATGCCCCAACGTTATTATGACCATGATGAAGATAGTAGTAGTGACAATGTTAACAATATTGATAGTAATCATGATTATATAAAAAGGATATATATAGGAGACTGTAAGGAGCATGTGTAGACGCCAGCTGGATTCACACCTCGGACGACTGTTTATGTTCGTGCTGCACACAGAACCGTTAAAAAAAAAACAACCTGAAAATAAAAGAAGATCGCAACAATAAAATGTCGTACATATATACAGTCGTGCATTTCGTGTGCCAGTGGAACTAGGTGAGACCTCAAAGTATTTCACCACCTATAAGGTTAGTCGTCGATTTAACACGACTCGGCACAGCAGCAACCCAGGTAGCGAGGAATAGCTGAAAAGAAAATTTTTAGGATTAGAGGGGAGCGAAAATCCATACGACGGCCAAAGTATACCGATACGATGAAAAAACAGGTTGATACTGACGTACAAAAGAGGTACACGCATGGTACGTACACATACATATAAGATCTTCCCAAACCTATAGGACGATGCTTCTTCATTAAAAATTTATTTTGGAAGACTTCGAATACTGAATACGCTGCAGTTCATATACCAGCCCATTGTTCCGGTAACGGTTGAAAGAAAAGTCTTTTTCATCCGATTGTTGAATGATTTCCTTCTGCGTTGCCTAAAAACGTAACAACACCGTCCTGTCGTAATATTTCGGAGCTTTGTCTCCTCGTCCATTACGTCCTAGCGCTGTCCAAGAGATACAGATAGACAGTAAAGACGCACTAAGACATATGATATACAGACAAACACCGAGAGAGCAGGGTAGCACAAATGAAAATCGTTCGGTTGCCAAGAACCTCAAGTGTTTTCAGATTTTTTGAACTCTTTCAAAATAAAAGGGCCGCTTTATACAAATCGTAATTACCTGTCCATGATGGAGCATCAATTGTCCGCGCGACAAATATCCGCGCACGTACGCGCACATTCATATAGAGACGTCTATCTATACTACTCTATACAGGGCAAGGGTGAGCGACCGAGAGCTTGGTCCTACCATTCCAGAGTGCGAACTCAGAGGGGCAAACGAAGATAAGGGATCAGATAGAAAAAAGTAATATTGCGTCTCAATCATTCGCCTCCTGACCGATCAACCCGAGTCTCTGTCTGACTCACAAAAAATACGTCCGATAGTCGTCGAACCTTTTCGTTCGAGGCCATGTTCTGCTCTGCTTTTTGTGGTCTACTACACGAGTTTAATGTTGGAACGACTAGCTGGTTCTGTTTGGAGCCACAGCGGCCGCTACGACTCCTGCTTTTGTTCCTGCGGTGTATAGCGGGTGAAATGACGCCTGTTTCTATGGATGAAAATGATACATGATGACATTTTGAAAGATGAGTGAGTGTTTGTCAACGGTGTTTGCTTACTATGGCGGTGATTGAATCTTTTCCATCGAACACAATGACGTTGTTTATTTTGATGTTGATGACCATCGATATAACGACGGTCGTGATTATGATGATGGGATAACCGAGGCCACGGCAGTGATGCTGGTAACGGCAATGCGTCGTCGTGCGTAAATGAACGTAAGAACGCCCGGGACAGGTTTGCAAGATGTGTGACGTGTGACTGACTTCAGTCGCAGTATCAGAGTTTATGAGATAACATTAACGAAATAAGAAAAAGTAGTAGCACAGAAGCACAGATCAGCAATGGCAATTTTTTGTTCTCTGTCACGTAAAGGAGGCGAAGACATTGAAACGGTCAGGAAAGGTGACAGTGGTGATTAATAACAACATTTCAAATCAGATCTCGTTCTGTTTCGAGATATACGATTTAGAGTATAATAGAAGTTCCCAGCGCTTCCATCTCCCGGGATCTACACTTATCCCGTTCTCATATGGGTTTTGCCCTTTTCTCTATCTACTAAGTCCTTGCTCGACGCCTGAATTCGTCAGCATGACGTTTCATAGTTTCGTTCTGCCTTCCGCTTTGTTGTTCGAATCGAGCCCTTACCAATCCTGTTGCTTTTGGTGCTTTCTCGACGGTTGAAAGATGTCCCGTTCAGTGGCGCTCTCTCATGGTGTCCCAATAGCAGAACCCGAGATGCGCAATCACTCCCCTGTGCGTTTGTCGTCTAGCCGTTTGTCGCCGGTGGGCCTGTCGGTGGCGTTTGGCTGTTCCGTCGTTCGGCCACCATCATTTCTGCGTACGATGTCGGCTCCACAGCAGAGGCGAATCCGCACCGCTGGCACCGTCCATGGCGGCAACGGCGGCGGCAATATTGTTATTGCTGCTACTGCACCCGCTAGCTTTGCTACCAATTTACTTGCCGCTTCTCGGCTACTCCAGAGTGCTCGATAGATGAACCGGAAAATGATGGCTGTTTTGCCCCCATCTTTCTAGGCGCACTTCCCGTCCCTTCCACACTGTTCGACCACTCATGTGCGTCCCCTAGAGACACAGCGAACGAGTTTCTTCCGCCTTGAGTCCCACAAAAGGCATCCTTCCTCTTTCTAGGCCGCTTGTACGCTTCGGCTCGTTTTCTTCTCCTTGTTCTCTTTCAGTGTCCTCTCCCTTCGGTAGCTTCAACGCTTCCCACCAACATGCGCTTCCAGTTTCCGCTACTGCAAGCCGACATTACCTATACTTGTACCCAGTACCAGACGAGGCGGGGCTATTTTTCAAATAAAGCTGCCAGTTTGTCTCAACATTTGGTGGCTGCTACCATCATTGCAACCGTCGTCGGCCTCGTTTCTGTCGTTGCATTACTGTCGTCAGGCGGCGCTTGTCGTGACGATCGCCTTCCTGCACTCCCGTACCTTTGTCTCTTTTTCCCCTACCGCCGCGACGGCCGTCGCCACCCCAATTGTCCCCACCACCCTTCATTCTTGCTTAGCTCCCCAATCACCTCTTCTGGCTGGCTCCCACCTCTCCTGGCAACGGCATCGATGATGGTGATTCTGTAGAGAAACAACCAACGAGGAGAGAAAGGGGTCTCCAATAGCGCAAGTTTGAACGGCGGTGCCAGCAGCCGCAGTGGAAACAATGGCGGTGAAGACGACAACACTGTGAACAAACACGCCCAAGAGTATAATCCCTCACCGGTACCACAATCATACATCTAAGCCACGCATGCAATCTCCTACTTCAAACGAATACAAGGACAGCATCTTAAAACCTCAACCACAGCTAAAATGACAACTACAAATATACGAAGAGAGAGTGAGGCTCAAAGGATAGCGGCTACGGGCTATCAGAACGTGATTCGTGATACCCTTAACAACAGCAACGATGGCGGAAAAGTACACAAATAAACCAGGTAAACAACAAAGGCACTAAGTCGTAATTTTCGTCACAATTTCAATGCCACTGTTGCGGCCGTATGGTATGCTAATGTAAGATAGAGGCGTTGGCAAAATGGTCAAAAAAAAAATGTTCGTAAAACCACAGGTTCGTTACTGAACTGCAGATTTTGGCTAGACAAAGTAATGATTCTGAGGCTTAATCTGTGCTTAGCATAAAGCAGGATGTGAGACATGGAAGTACTTAACTATTTGCCATATTTTCATGACGTCCAGCTTGAACCGGACCAGGCCAATTCAAGGATAGGTACAATATAGAAGGAGACATCGAAATAGTGAAACATGGTTCAGACGTAAAAACATCACCTAAGATAAATAAGAGCTCACAGCAGCAAGATTTAACATGTGAAAATAGACGAAACTCCAAAACGAGCAATAAGAGTAGGAGTACCGGACTTGTGTGCAAGCTGAATCGTTTGATGTATAAATCGAACAGTTTGCTTATCGTCGCCAGCGGAAGTAGATACATTTCGAAACAGGCAAGACGTGTACGCAGCCCTCAGAGCATCAATCTGACGAGGCTAACGAAGTTCGTAAAGATTAATGCTGTGAGCTGACGAACACAAAAACGCATTGAGGGTATCCGTCCTCTGCACCGATATCTCTTGTACACGTACACGTCAGCTAGCTAATCAACAGTTACACTAGACATGAAGTCCTGTCAAAAGCTTACTGGTTGCACATGCCTGTAAGGCTATCTGGATAACCTAGATATAAGGTAGATACAACATGGTAGACCACTGTCAAGCTGAACTGCAACGATCTAGTGAACCTATAGGCGAAGGAGCAAAGAGTCCATCTGAAGTTCCCTTTATTCAAGTAGCCAAATGGGAAACAGTGATCTTCCCGAAACGGACATTGTACAGGCATCTCTAATGTAATATAAAGTGAATAAACTGACCTCTCTAGTGTTCAACGTGCTACACGCCATTGGACATCACAGGTGGAAACTTCTCCTGGGTCCAATTCAAACAAAGTTGAATTAAGTCCATCCAGTTGTTTCAGTGCGCTCTTAATAACCGCATCTACGAAAGAATATAGAATCACGATTATAGACTACCTTAAATGAAGAAAATTCTCAGCCTTTCGTATACATGAACCTGTTCAGTAACTTGTTTCCCAAAAGGTACCGATAACCTATACACTGGGCTAGTCGAAGTACGGCGGAAATAGTAGTAGCTACTAAAATTAAAGTCAAACAGTCTCCTTAGAACTGTTGGCCTGAGAAATCGTTTATGACGAATTTGGGTTTATTCAAGTAAGGTACTGGTTATATAATGATCGATAATGTATAGATAACTCCGATATTGACGCGTGAATAATAAAGAAAATGACCTCTTAGATCTTACGAAGTGTCGAAAGTATAAACGTGCGCGGCCTGCAGTGGGGTGGTAACACTGCTAAAGGCAACGCTCGACGATAGAGGCAATTATGTATGTTACTCGAATCTAAATGACGCTACGAAAAAAGCGGCTCTCATTTGGGAGGTCGTCCAGGTCCAAGACCTCCTTCATTCGCCCTGTAGAACTCGACATCCCTCGTCTCGCATTGTACATAACAATATATATATATATATATATATATATATATGCATTTAAATCTAGCCATTAGCGTACTACAAGGTGGATGATGACCGTATTGAATGAATACTTATTTTAGTTATTATCATTACTGGCCATAGGCAAGGGCACGTGTATGAAGGTACCTCAATGGTAATCCGTTGATATGCGCCAATATTCCATTGAACGGATATAGTCGATGGATTCTTATCATTTCCATCATAGGGACTGTAATATAATCAAACTGGCAGCTGAAATATAATGAACACATTGGGAATGTGGATGCATCATACAAAATGGCGCGCTCGACAATGTTGTATGTACTACGAATGGTGTTAGAACGGTGCGACAGCACTGAAACCCGGTGGGACTTAAAAGTTAGCTATATATATATATAATATAGCTAATATATATATAGCTAATATATAGCTATATATATAAGCTCGTATACTACACGGCGCTAAACATGTATGTATGTATGGACCTGTATATATGAGGATGGTTTACATAGTTTCCGATCGAAATTTGGAAAGAAAGAACTTATCATTCATTCATCTGTATTATTTTCTCCTCGTAAAGTAATCTGTCATGACGGGTCGGTGTTTAGGGACAAATTTATGGCACTTGATTTTTCGAAGAAAAAATCTGTCTTGTGTCAGAAGTGTCGTTAGAAAACCTTCGTCACAAAGCTATTTCAGTTTCTAGTCTCGATTGTAATCTGTAGTTACCTAGCTAGTATATCTCGACAATTTTAAATTGCTTGCTGACCCACCGCGATCTCAATACCAAAAGTCATGATAGGATATATGTCTTCAGACTGTATTCGCCTCAATCTCCGTTCAAAAAAGCGACGATTCATTATCGAGAGAAATTTTAATAATCATCCTACTGAGCTAAATGTTATGAAGACCTCTATGTGATACAATGCGACCTAACGCGAAGATAATGATTATGTTAAAGACTTAATGATATGGACAAATGATCAGTATACGCATAGGTCATATAATACACGGCAAGTGTGGTTACCAAACCTGAACTGCTTGATACAAACCTAACCTCCTTGCAAACAAATTGGAATTCGTCAAATGTCTAACCGCTAATGTAATCCAAAGTGTCAGTAATCCTAAACAGCTGACTCTGACCATTTCCGCAGGCAGCAGATAGATGATACCACTAGTTTCGGCATACAATCCTCATACATATATAATCAACTACAGACATACATGAATGTATAGATCATTGCGGGTACGTAGCGCGACGAAGCGTTAAGCGACAAGCGAAACAACGTAGTGGTCGTCCGAGGTTGATCCGGAAACGTCGGACGTGCGTGACACCACACAGATGGGTCTATTGGCGTAATGTATTAGACGTTATAATGTAGGCTGAACGTGGGCAAAGAAAAAATTGAATTCGGAGCTACAAGACACACAAGGCTCTTGTCTGCTCAGTGTAAACGTCGATTGGCCTGATCATGATAAAGACATTACTAGTTAATATCTTATTATTACCAACATAATATCACTTTTCTCACGAGTCGTTAACTATGCTATCTACTATGCTTATTATTGATGCTAGCGTGTGTCACGGATCAATGATGAATGAAATTTATGAATGAAGAGGCAAATGAGCGGGGCAAACTGTGGCAGCTGCCTGATTAACTGAGGTCATTAAGGGAGTAACAATCAACAAGATAAGATAAAGGAGAAACAGAGGAGTCGTCGGTACGGAGGATAAATATGGTTGCGAGTCTAGGTGAAGATGACGGAGGCCGATTAATGTGTTGTGTTATAAATAATCTAGATAAGTGTAACGATAGTCGACGTTAAGGAAACAAAACAAAAATGCTGTGAGTATATATATGAAGCCTGATGACGATGACCATTCATAAACGAGTGCCGACCTTATGAAGTCGATCAATGACAATGATTACTGATGATTAAAATTATAATGAACGGAATTGCCTCCAGGATATTCTCTAAACTAGCTTTAAACACACATACATGCAAGGATAGATCACATAAAATCAAGCCGGCCAACCCAGATCAGAGGAAGACGACAGCAACAATGACAGCAGCAGCAACAGAGCACGATCTAACTAACATAGAAAGTGTTTAATTAAGCAAAAAAAAAACCCAATAAATTTAACCATTACTAGAATGAAGATAGAAGCTGAGTGCGATTGACGAACGGACGAATGAACTTGAGGCGTGAAGCCTCGGACCCTTGGAATCTGACTCCGTCAGCTGCCTTTTGTCATTCAAGCGGTTTAGTCTACTAATACGTAGTGAAGATGGGACTGGGACTAGGAACTCATAAAAAACAAAGGTTCGTTGGGAGGCCGACTACAGCAAAACAGAGAAATAGCGGGGCAGACCCTATAAAACAAGGCCTATATAGAGGCCTATATAGATATCCATTTTTAAGGAACTTGCGATTCTCGGCCTGCCAAACTATAACCGACAGCACATCAACAACAACGTCCGGACGCGTTGTGCCCAAGGGAAGAATCTCAAGATGATCAACTAATAAAAAATACAGGAAAATAACAAATAGGCCGCAATAATTGTAATAGCAAAATGTATTTAAACTGGTAACGCTAATAACAGCAACAACAACTGGATACGGGTCTATAACGTTGTGCCCAAAAGGTGAAAGAGGCGCCCACAGCGGCAACGGTAGAGGCAGCCAATCGTAACTGTTACGGGCAGCAAATGGCCTGACGCCAGCCCTCATTCAGGACGAGAGCTTGGCATGCTAAGTGACGCGTCCATAGCTGACAAAATGCAATAATACTTGTTGTAACAACAACGACAGCTACAACAAGGTAAGCCATTGACGACGACGACGGTGATAAATGAAGGGAATGGGGCATTTGTCAAAAACGTTGGCCTTCGAGTATAACGCTCGCAGGGCTGGATCGGCCAACAATTTCCGCAAACAATCGTAACAACAAAAGCACCTGCAGTAGCGTGACCGCGATCGGCGTAGCTCACGTGGCAAATGTAATGGGCACGTATGCAACCCAAATAAGAAAAACTGCTGACAAATGACGATATGATAATCATGACAAACAAATAAACTTTTTCAGGCGTCTGATAGGAACAACAAGGAGAAACGGTAATGCTAACAACATTATGATGAGCAACGATAAATGATTATAGTAATGATAATATAATAATAAAAAAGATATTGTGTACGACGGAACACGTGTGTCAAGACAAGCACAGAGAGAGAATAGAAACATACTGACGCAATAAATTGCGATCAGCGTAAAAGCTGAACTTGATCTTCATCATGATGGGGGGATGGAAAAGACGACAACGACCGTAAACGTGATGTGTATCTAAATCAATAAGGAAATAAGTACGCCTATTAAAACTGTGTGTACGTGTCATGAAAAACGCAGAAATAATAGTAAATGCGAGAGAAACAACAACAACAACAACAACAAACACCAGAAGCGAAGAAGCAACTAGTATCAACAAACTATTTACAATAAAAACACTGAGCTGCAAGCTACTATTTGAGACAGTTTGTTTTATTTTTACTTTTTAACAGGCGTATACATTTAGAACAGCTGTTAAATTAATTGTTTTAACTGTAGGAACTCTAACGTCTGCCGATAACAGAACTGGTGGTAAGGTAGCGACGCGATAGTTACTTTATAACACTACTTAGAACTTCTGCAATTTAAGTTTAGTGATGTTTAACATGCCCACCCTACTTCTCTAGAAGTGGGATAACTTTTAATCTTATAAATACGCAGCCTCGCTAGCTGATTCGCTCAGTCCATATATATATATATATGTATGTATATATTTCGTTGACCTGCCAGTGCCAGGAACTAAATGGGGTGCCTTAGGTAGGCAACGAAGTTACTCAACTATTCAATACAGGCAATATTCATTTAGTGGTGGTTTGTAGAGGGACGGTTGATGACTCGATCTGCAGCCCTAGAACGGAGGGTGTCGGTGAATTTTCTACTCAGCAAAATTAGCGTGGTAGGCAAACGTGGTCCGCCAACAGAGATAATGGCTTGTTATTGTCAAATGCACAGACGTATACCTCATGTCTGCCAAAATTAAAGCGAACATCACTTCGATATGCCATTCGAGTTCTATAGCACATTATAGTGGCACAAAAGATCACCTTGATATTTGCCCTTCGAGCCTGAGGGTCTATGACTTCTATAAGCTATATAAATATAAAATTATACTATATAAGTTATATAATCTGAGACTTTTTTTTAGAAAGCATGAATTGTTCCAATCGTAGCTGCACGTAAATATGGATTGGCGCATAAAACTCAACGATTAGTTACGATGAACAAGCATTTCTACTTGACAATGGTACAGATCGGCATAATTTTAGAAGAACACGATCATGCTGAGACCTGAGACCCTTGGTCTGCAGCAGACGTCGGTAGAAAAATGCCATTTGCTTACACGTTCTCTGATATGATGCCCCCTTTGAGCACTAAACTGGCCTAGTGCAGTGTAATTATTTCAATACCGGTTTGCCGGCGGGGCAAATTATGATATTATGTATTTTTTCAAATCGTTAAGCACAACAATGTATAGTCTTACTGATAATTTCAACTAACTGCATCGACGGCAGTCGAATGACTCGTTCGCTCTACCATATGTAGGTATACGAAAGGTCTTTGTAAGGTTTCTAGACAAATTTACCCTGGAAACTATTAGATTTGTAAATGGACTCGGTTTTGAGGAACTTCTACCTATTATGTTTAGATCTCAATAGGTCCCCTTTTTCAAAAAAGCGTTTTTATGCAGATGGATTGTTTCTCTCTTATTTAGACTATGCGATTCGAATCTTCTCGGCAAGCACGATGTATAATTTCATCGAAAATCGTAGGCACCTTTGTCAGATTCTAATAGACTAATTAAATCGATTAAATAAATTCCATTTATATAAATGTTCTGTAATTATAAATAGTATTTGAATAATTACAGTACGCTTAGCCTGGTCAACCGATTTTTCACAGCGCTTCATATAGCAACAGTGTTTTACAGTATCTATTTAATTAAATGGCGTTATCGTAAGCGGGTGTTTATTTACTCGAGAGGTAAAAAACAAATAGGTATATATCTACATAATGAGTTATAGGACATTATAGACAACAGGCGATATTCATTTCGGCAAACGATGCTATTTTTAAAAGCAAACCGCAACCTCTAGAGCTGTGAATGTGGTACGTACACGGCACCGTGAGACGCTCTGAGAGCCGCGTAAACAGCTACTGCTAGGTACATTATTCTGCTCGATTTAATCAACCACAGGCAAAGTAACATCAAAGAAAGTTATTACGAAGTGAGCTTGAGCTAGTCAATTTTTCTTGATTTTCATCTAGCTAGGACGACGCGCATCTTGACTTTGCTGTTTTGCTACAAGCCAGGCCCAAGACCCAGAAGCTAATCGCACCAAAACATATCCAAGCGTTTGCGGGGCAAGGTTAAAAATAACAGTTTGGCTCAGAAAACAACTGCAAAAGGCACTTTAATCTACAAGCGATACTCTCACAATGGCCGCACCACCTACCCCCAAGGATTTCGTGGCTATCAAGTCCACGGAGGCCACATGTGGACTGTTGATCGAAAGCTTCGTTAGATAACACGCTTTGCCCGGAAGCTTGCACATGAGAAAATTAGCGGCGAACAATCAGGTGCCTTATGTTTTTCGGAGAGCTTCGATTTAGTGCCGACCTATACTGGACGATACTGATAGCTATGGGATTTTGTATGAGCCGAAACGCATAAATATAATGATTTACGTGTATCTGTAATATTTTATTGGATATTCGCGTTATCGGATCTAATCAGTTCCGAAGACAGCTTATAGTCCTAACGGCTTTGTCGCGACGTCACAAGAGTCGCTAAAATGGTCTCGAGGCATGTGATACCGTAGCACGCACACAAAACCTTACCGTCTAGTGACCGAACTCAGCCACATGACCTGAAGCGTACATCAATAGTAGTTTTCATTTGTGCACTCGAGTGGCTATTCCGGTACCAATCGTGTACTTAATTTTATATATAATATCACTTCGACAGTAGCAACAGAACGAGGTATGCTTATTTCGTTATTAGGTCATTTCGACCTCAAACACTCGAAGAGTAGGTAAAATGTCCTGGAATTCATCGCAGTCTTGGCCTTTTTGGAGATACCGTGTTAAATAACGTTTATAGAATACATTTAGTTTTATATAATATTGGTAATAGTAACTTGAATCGAATGCTATTTCCCTTCGTTTAGAGCAACTAGCTTAGATTGCGATGTTGATCTGCTCGACGTTCGAGACGAAGGCGTCTCTTTGCAGCCGGGCTTGTCACTGTGTAGCTGCCATCATTAATGAGAAGTTTTCTTGAGTTTAATTTGCCCTTAGTGACCAACGTGTTTGACAGGGTAATTTTCAATGAACATATTATATTAATGCAAGTAACATCATGCGCTAGCTCTGAAAATCCAGACTATTTAGTATTACGAGTTATACACATACGTACATATAAATTAAAGAATACAAATTAATTTCATTTATAGTGACACGTGTATGTTTCACAGTGTGGTAATGTCCACCCCTGCGCCAAGTAAGCTTCGATCGTCTGAGATCAACGTTAGAGAATCGGCCGTTTCTGCCACCAATTTAAGATCGCAATTGACCTTTCTATTATCACTTTCTTCCAGTGGTAATATGCTATTTTAGATAAGTCCGAAATTAGCCCAAACCATGCTAACGACAACCTACTTAGTCGATATTTGTATGTACGTATCCAACATAGAAACAGATTTAGGCTTGTCAACATGTTCTGTGCCTCATACGACACTTGCCATAGGCCCATGCACATAAGGACAATTAGGTGTGACGACGCGCCGACAGGCAGAAAACATTGACGAAAGCTGAGGGGTTTCAAGTAACGGCTCAGCCGATTCATATTATTAGAGAGAGAGAGAGAGAGAGAGAGAGAGAGAGCAAGCTAGCTCTGAGATCAGCTTTTCTGCTTTCCACTTACGGCTTATTCTTCCTAATCTGCTCATATACTCCCTCTCCCTCGTTCTGTTCTGCTGCTTACCAAATCCCCCGTACCGTTTCCTACGGGGATCGGATTCTCTATACGTTACTCTAATGCCTTACTAAAAGCTCTATGTATAGGCCTGTCTCATTTGGGCCCTTCGTTGGCAGAGATCAACGCGGCATAACGTAGCAACGGCAGTAGCAGCAGCATGGAATAGTGCGACGGTAAATGATTCTTCTCCGGTGCAAAGAAAACCTGCTAACAGGCAAACAGGCGGTACTTTCCTAGCGCTCTGCTCCGTTTCACTTCTATTCCATCTTCTCCCCTCAATTCCTGTGATGCGTTTGTGCTATTATAAGACGAAGGCAGTAGCGGACCTCTTTCTGTTCGTTCATACGTTCATCTGTCTATATTCGTTCAGTGGCGTTCAATGAGAGACCCAGTGGCCACCCAGAGAGCTAGCAGTGTAGTGGCCAAGTAGCCGTTTTCGTCCATAAGACAACCTGTTGCCAGACGGCAGCAAATCGGCACTTCGGGCCGAGGTCCCGCCCCTAGACCCTGTACGACTCCAGCCAGCTCTTCGTTCCCGATTCCTGCGTACCCTTTTCTACCGGCTCTCGCATCATCGTCACCATTCGACCTCGTTTGCGTCGGAAAATACGGTAGTGTGGACTACGAATTTTCAGGTACAGAGAATACTTGAGACACAGAAAGCAGATTGGGAGGCAGGCAGATAGACAGAGCTCAGAGAAGGAAAATGGGACGGGGCTGTATGTAGGAATTTGGAAAAAGCCGGCTGGGAGATGGGGGCATTTGCAGATGGGAGGCTATGCACGAAGAAGTCAAGCACGAAATGCCGAGTGAAGGTGAAGTAAATTCAACCTGAGTGGATCTCCGCCGATCTGTTCATCGTCCTCCTTTACCTGTCGTTCCTCTTTCGTCCTCGTCTTCCTTGAAGCTCAAGCTCTGTCTCATTCTTCGTCTATTTTCCCCTGTTGGGAAGACCGCCGCGGCAACCCTGAGATATTACCTACCGCGCGCACTCAGTCACGCACTTAGTTATACACTCATCGTCTCTTGCCTTCGCCTTGCTTCTACTTTGCTCCACGCACCCTCACTTAGCAGATTCGATCAGTCGCTTGTCGCTTTTTCGCTAGCGGATTTTCCCGACCCCCATTTGCAGTGAGGAAGAGACCGTTTTCAGCGTTGACGATGGATTGGGATGGACTGCTGGGACACTACAGGAAACCCCGTGGAAAGGTCCTTTGAGAACAACCGCGTTGCATTGCCTCTTATATATATACGTCTTCCGTTAGTTTTACATAGCCGTGGAAAGACCAAAATATCTTATTGGAATTTTACCAAGCACAACTTGTTAGGCATTGTCGTAGTAGATAAGTAGTCCTGAGAGTGTATCAAATATGGGTAATAAAGAATGGGTTAGACATTTCAATTGGCGGTCCCGAAGCCCCAAACGAAATCAGCTTTGAAGATTCGCGTTGGTTCCCGTGTGTATGCGCTTTCGATAAACAAGTCTCTAGCATCATGACACAGATCGTCGAAGATTGGATGCGGAAATTGCCCCAGCCGCTGCCCCAGTCAAAACGCGTACTCGAATGGGAAACCCCGGCAACGAGTGAGACCGGTGCATTGCATTGCCAACAATAATAACATTCGCGATTCATCTGGCAGGAAACTAATATCAAATTGCTTCATTAACTGCGTGTAAATATCTGTGATATATAGACATTCGTTATTACGTGAGTCGTATACGTTCTTGTAGACTATTGCCTTCAAAACAAACTGAAAACTTAAATATGAAACCTGTCAAATGCTCTGGCGGAAAAGTTTAATGCTACCTCCCTGTTCTTAACTGAAGAAGATATATTTATTTAAATCCATAGATTGACACTATAAACATAGTTAGCGATGATTGCAGTGATTGCCTTGGGCCGAAGCGACAAATACATACAGTAACTTGACGTTTGTATAAGTTCATAATGCCTGCGGTACATATTGTTCGAGGGAACACATGCTGAACTATTATACTAGGTTCACTAACACACTTCTATGACAAAGTCTGCGACAACGTTATTTCTGCACAACGTTGTCGCAGGCTTTGTTGCATAACATATGTGAAACGCTAGAACTTATGCGACAATTGAGTCTGGACTATTTTAATTATTTAACATTTTATTAGATAAGAACAAGCCTACTCAATAATCAACCCCAACGTATGACGACCATGCCAATGAGTAAAATATTTAATTATAATAAATTCTAAATGAAATCCCTGGTCTCATTATATTGGTTTTACTTCTCGGATGCGGCGGTGCTCACCTATGACTTTGCTTCATTGATTGGCTATCCTATCACTTTAGAGTTGTACGCATTTATCTTCCGACCTGTAAGCGATTTATAATCAACCCAGGCCCTACGAGTCAGGCAAATTCTTGTGGGGTATCGATGGACGACTTTAAGAAACTGTACTAAGAGCATTCGTTACGATGACTTTCGTTTTCTTTTTGGAAATCTTTAGTCAGATTGTTAAGGCATGTCGATTCCCGTCGCGAACCCTATCAGTGTGTCCACTTGTTGAGACGATGGTTAGTCTCAATGGGGAGCCATCATTACGTCATGTCTTTGCCCAGAGCAGCCTAAAATAGTCAAGTGCATCATAACCTGTCTGTCCTTTAGTTGTGTGCCTGCAAGTTGGTCCTAGCAGACGGCCTTGCCGCAGTCCAGCCATCCGTTGCCTGTTAGCAGCAGTTAGTTCCCTGCCGCCTATCATCATACAGTAAAAGCTAAGTAAGCGACTAACTGGTCTTCCTGAATCGAATGGCTGCCTATACATCCTTCAGTCCTTTATTTACCAGCAGCTTTACTATCCCGCTGGCCGCCAACTAACCTTGAAGGTAACTCAAACGCAAGCCCAATTCCAGGCCCAGGCAAAATGGTCTCGACGCGTTAAGCGATTAGAGGCAACAGCTAACTTTTGTGGCTGCTTCTATTAAACATCCAGCCGAGGTGGACAGCAGGTAGGCTAAAGGGTATGTATTTAGTTGGTCTTGGGTCGTTGTGGGGTCTTCTACTTGTAGGACGACGATGACCAGCAGAAATGGCCGTACTAGCATTGGTAGTGATAGTTGTTGCGAGCCACTAGTACAGAGAGCAACGAAAATGCAGTGCCGTGTAGTGTAGTCCGTGCTGTCTTCCCAGAGCAGCTTTTTTTCGGCGTTGCCGCTACTCCCTCCCTTCCCAGACGTATCGCCTACCTTACATACAACGGTGGCTATGGCGACGGTACCACCGGTAGCTACCGGAACAGCGGTGGCAGCCTCTGTTGGACCAGTAGCAAGAGCGGTAGCAATAACAGGACCAGTGTCCCCAGGCCAAGCAGCGAGGAGCAGTAGAGGGACAACGAAATCCAGGAGGATGGATATGAAACTACAGAGCACTAACCAAAATGGGATAGTGCACTATTGGTATAAAAATGCATCGAAGATCCGAACATTACATAGAAACGAACAGTGAGGGATTTGGATCTCGGCTATGCTGTCCCCCAACCACCGGCTCCACCAGGTCGTTCTCTTCTGCTAGGCCTCGCTTGCCGGCGAACCCCTCCCGCTCTCCGTTTCTCACCCATATAGACGTTACAATCGTAGTCCGGAACAGTCCTGCCCTGTGAGAGGAGGATCTACCTGCGAACCTAAGGAGCAAGAAGCTGCTCTCACCGAGACATGAAGAAATGGTTGGGCTTTTTGGGTTTCCCGTCAGCGGCTGTCTACCGGTCGACTACCGGGTAAATATATATCTGGCACCCGCCAGCATCCTCGTCATTATATGTGCACTTGGTAAGGATGGTCCAGTTAGGAGGAATACCATCGCCTTGGGTTCGCGGTCCAGGATCAGTGTTATCGGGAAGAATCACTGATACAGCAAGGGACACCGGCTTTTGAGATGCCACCACCGTGGTCCTCTAGCTCGACCCGTCATGCTCTTCTCTTTCAGTCTCTTCCTCCCTTGGTACTCATCCATACCTCGGCTGTCCTGCCCACAACATTAACTAATATACTCATAGGCTCATCGGTAGACACACCATCCTTGAAGGAAAAACCCGTGACTCATAATATAGCAAATATACAAGTCCTGTGTAATCAAGACATTAAGTCTGTAGATGGTTAATAAACAACTACATATTCAGTTTCATTATGTATGGACGCATGTAGAACATCACATTAGTACGGTAATCTTGATGGTATCGTTATACATTTTGTGGTAAATTCTAACATGATGTTTCTATTACTTATCGATGCTTATCTATGTAAAGTATTGTTAAAGTAATGTTGCCTACACTTTGTCTGCAGCCGGTACGTTGTTTGAAAAATTTGCTTGGGATTGTCGAAGATTAGTTCTTGCTTTGGTCATAGCTGCGTTCGTTTTCACAAAAGTATCCATTCCTGTTCACTTCTTTACGAAAAGCGTCATTCTCCTAAATGTATATGTATTTTTACAGGGATGAGACCTCTGAAGTTGTTTCGGTGCTCTGACACGACTCCGTGCGGCGTTTTGCTCAATACAAAGAGAACTGATAAACGCTAGGTGGTAAAACTAGCCTCATTAGCGAATAGAAGTTGTGGGTATGTTAAGCGATCCAAGTTTTCCAATCTCTAGACCCGGATATTGACTCTTATCGAGCTTCGTGGATAGCCTAATGTGTTCCCTTAATCTACTTTATTTTTTTTTCGTTCGAGTCCTTTCCATTGTTTAATTGTTTTTAATCGCCTCTATATATATATATGAGAGTACTAAATATGAATAATTTTCCAACCGTTACTTTTACCCATCTCACAGAGTTCTAACGAAAGTCATTGATACCATTTCAAAAACAGTGGGTGCCTCAACAAGGCACACAAGAAAGGATAGTAAGTAGAAAAATAAAATGCCGAAATTCGAAAAGGGGTACGACCCGTGAATATGATATGGTCGAAATCAAAGAACGTACCGATAAATAGAGCGAGAGCTACTTTTCCGTGTAAATTTCCGTAAAAATTAGAATCGAAAATATGTCAAACTGGACATGAATTCGATGATTCTGAACATTGGGCAGATATTTTTTAAAAAACAAATTGTACTTGCAGTGTTGAAGAGGCCCATAGCGAATAAATCCAACGTTACAAGCTAAAGCTAGGATCGTCTCTCATGCGATATCGACGCCGACAATAGTACGCTTATGCTGTTTACTATCTTCATGAGAAAGCTTTACGTCTACCATTGGGTAGAATAGTAGTCAGAGGTAACACATGGAGTCAATTCAATATTCGGACAGAGTACGTTTAGGAGAAGCTACGACCGTTATTACTGCTCCCTGCGGCCTTTCGTCCAGTTGAGCCTAGAAAAATAGTACAGCGCTATAAACATCTAAACTGACGCTTTTTGCGTATTGGCGCGACATGAAGAGCACGAAGCAACAACCTAGGCTGACTGGCAGGCGGCACCAACTCTGTGTGTTTTTAGGTAGAAGGCTACACGACCTTTATACCAAGTGAACCCGGGGTAACGGGCATTGGTAACAGCATATTGAAAGATGTGTTGCGGCGACACCGAACCTCGACTCCCACCGCTGTCAGCGGCGCTCCCACCACCGGCGATCATCAAATGTCAATGGTGTCAATTGAGGCTGTGCAATGGAAGCCGCGAGGCAACATTCGTTCACCATCTTTGACAAGAGCCAAGGGTATCATCTTTCAGAATCTTGCAAAGGGGCCCCTTTCTCATGCGCGATCTAAGAGGAGAGGAGACCGCCGGATTCGTGGCCTCCCGAGAGGCGCCCCCACTGCCTCCGCATCGTACTGTTCGACTGGTCGGCGAAAATCGGTAAGGCCCATTCAATTTAGGACGTCCTTTAGGCTTGCTGACTGGCTGGCTGGCTGGCTGGCTGGCTGGCTCGGAGAACGAACGGCACTGTTGATCGACGACAGCATAGTCCGCGTCTACAGATACACACAGAACGATATTGGAAAGTAATTTCTTCGATGGCAGTTTACGGTGAAGATGAGGCAGTGAGATGGCAATGACTAAGATGATCGTGCAATAAAGAATAGAAGACGATTGGCACATTGACTCGTACTTCTGTGCTTCGACTGCATTAGTCTGCAGCTAGAAGTATTGACGTATGGAAATGTTCAACAGGTCCTGTGCTAAGTCTTCCTACAAAAACATATTTAACTACATCGCTAATAAGCTGGCAAGTGGGTGCCTCGATGCTGAGCGGAGCAATATTTTCTCGTTTTTATGCTGATTTGAGTCGTAAGACATAATTGATGATTATATAAAGAACAGTGATCATATAAGTAGTAGTGAATAGTAACATGCTATGGGTACAGCTTTTGTGATTTAGCATAAAATATAAGAGACACTTTAGCTACTGATACGGATAACATGGGGCTCAGGAATGAAGTATTTATGGATATTAGAAGAAAACACGCTATATATCGAAATAGAAAGTGGGCCTTTTTCAATGTTCAAGTTTTATTTAGAAAAGAATTTTGTCCTTTAATGAAGTTTCTACAGACGAGGACATATTTTAAGCTTATAATGGCTTTTTTTTTCTTTTTTCGGAAAAAGTAATATTTTATTGTACAAAGCTAACGTAAGTTATATTTAGACAACAACTTGTAATTAATAATGTACCTTTCTAGAGGTAATCGCATATGTTCGGGCATTTGGGCTTAAGTTGCAGCTTTTCTAACGAAACACCACCAATTAACCAATACAAAAAAAACGCTGAATCAAGACATAGGGCTAAACCCTATTTCGCAAAGCGGCCGTTCTTTCGATCCTCACAATAGTTTCTAGTAGATTAAAGTTACTTACGAACAACTTCTTCATGACTCGTGGATGGACACGGTAAATGAATAAGTTTTCTCCACTCAAATGTAAAATGGTTAATGCCACAGAAGCATGTTAAAGGGCTTCTCTTACCCGAAAGCCGATCGTTTAGATCTGAACAATATCTGGCCAGAGAGGAAAGTGTCACTAGTAGATGGCACGATATGTGCAGGCGACGAAACTCCTTGAGAGCATGAAGGGCTGCACGTGTTTTATACCCACAGGTTTATACGACCGAGTTTTATTGGACATTGATTTGAGAATTTCCTCAAGAAAATGGTCCGTGTTGATTCTAATGAGAAGCGGTTTGATGGTCATTTTAGCACACACACATATATATATATATATATATATATATATATATAGCACATAATGGAGAGCATTATGTTTTTAATGAGATATTTATACTGCGCCCATTTAAGGTCCAGACGTAAAGAAAGAATCATCCTTTCAGCTATCGCTGCATACGGTCAGCTAAAAGTGCAAGTGTAGGTCGAACTAATTCTCCTATTTCCATGACTTCCTCTTATCCTCCTCCTTGGCTAAATTTCGAATTAATGTTAAATAAAATAACCGTGACACATCCAACGCACTTTTCTGATTGTTTTTTAAGATGTGCAGGGTAATAAGGGAGCGCGTCAAACGTCTTTTGCCATAATGCCACTAAAAGACCGCCATCTGATGAAACCACGTCGAGAGATTACCGGAAGAGCTGTTACATCCTGTGCAGTGTCTATAAACATTACTCAGCTAAGCCAGCTTGGTCGGTCAAGGCAGTAAGGCCTATATATATATATATATATATATATATATATATATATATATATACAACGCTAGCAGTGGTGGAGGACGTCTAGATAGCAAGACAGCCTCGGCGCTGGAACCGAATTGGAAGCAATCCGCAAACGCTGCTGAGAGTGCTACGGCTCATACACATCTGTCCGTTGGACCGCCAACATGCAAGACAAATGTGGAGAGTCTACCAGTGTTTGACGGAACCGCTATCCTTTGAACAGCGTTTTCCTACTTACTTCAGGCCCTTTTAGTTCTTATACGGCTCCCGCCCCCCTGATCCCTATCCGGTTCTGTCGCTCATATACGCAAGGCCACAAAATCGAGGCTGATGACTTTAGAGGCGGCGTAACCTCGAAGAACACTTTGTAAAAGGAGCTTTTCCTTTTCGTATAACGGCGCTCCCTGTTCTGCATTACTTTCAACAACCACTGTTGCACAGCTCCGCTCTGCATACAAACTTCTTCTCTGCGCCATTTTTTGTTTATTTCCTTTTTTCCACTTCTAGTACATTGTCCCAAGAGGCCAATGCTAATTATTTAGTAGATTCAATAGAAGATACAATTTGCTGTAGTTCACGAAGTTAATTAAAAGTTTTGGTATTAACAGATCAGTAAGATACCTTTCGTATTGTAGACACAAGTTTAGCACATATTCGCTAACCGAAATTAGTACTAATAATGTTTCTAAAAAATAAAACAAACAAGTTGTACTCTTAGTATGCGGGCATTTATAACATAAATAAATAATAAATAAAAAATGTATATAATATAATATCGGAGGATATATATAATATATATATCGGAGGTTCAATGATTTCAGCTGAGGATTTGAACGAGTCATTGGAGCAACTACCGACAGGTATCTAGGTCACATGACCTATAATGGTCTAAATTTTTGTGGGTAGATACGCAGTTATGTTTTCCTGTTCTTTCTTCATTCAAAGTTTATCTGCAGTAACTGAGGCACAGCATAATATTAGACGGCAATATTTTTAAAAGAGACCATGTTTCTAGTTTGATCTTCTAGCTCGTATGGTCTCTACTATATCACGACTCTTTCACATAAATGGCTAGATATTTTTTGTTGGAAAATGTATGCCGAGTCAGAATATATATATATATACATATACAGCAAATCATCTAAAAGATCAGAAACTCATAGGTATGTGTATACCCAACCCAAGCATCATATCTACATTCATATACGATATTCAGACATAACGTATCTATACCAACATAAAGCCACAATTGCAGCCCCAGCATATGCTCAAAGAGGTGTTATTTGTAAATTATGAAGATGCTCGTCTGTCCGTCCTTAAAGTTCTTTACACAATTGCTAAGCAGTCGACTCTACAATTGACGGAAAGAGGGCAGCCTTATTGCCTTTATCCATTGGCCTGAGGCAACAATTGGTGACGCTAATGTTAGGGATCTTCGTTCAAGCTGCTTGTTTTCGGATTACCTGTCCCTTTGCTACACGTCTGGTTCTTGGGCATCTTTCTTCGTGATCGTGTCAATTGGCTATAGTGTAGCAGCAGCAGTGGCTTAATGCTAACACTGAGTGTGATCTAGCTCGAACAAATTTTCAGGGACGCTAACGTTGTCTATGTCGCAGCCTAGATGATGGTGCACAGGTGAAGGCAAATGGATGACTGAAACTGGACAACGTTGGGGAATGCAGCAAGTCACAGACTGTTTGGCGAGCGTTATAACAGGATGTGACCCTTGAGACCCTCAGTCACTCTTCCTAGCCCTGATCACGCTTGCTTCCCGTTTGCTCGACAACCCGTTGCGGGTTGTCTTTTCCGGGCTACAAGGTACGCTCAAGATCGGCCAGTATCATTCCGGTTGAAATGTGGTAGATGTCTGCGTTGCAACCCATGCGTGTTCGACCGAACCGACCGGGTTTGCCACCTAGGGATCTTTCCAGCTCACTCAAATTTTTGTGACTAACTCATACGTGCAGTAGTGAAGATCTCTGCTTCCAAGCAATAGGCCACGGGAGGAACACAGAGGCGAAGTGGGCGAAGGAATTATAGGACATGTCCTAATTCCTAACGAAGTTGCTCCTGGGTTCTACGTGGTTGCGTTAAACCTTTGGGGTAGGTTAACCAGACTTGTACTGCTTCTGCTACACTGACGGCGACGGGCGTGCTTAGCACGACAATGCTCCACAAGCAGAGCATTGTTTCTCTGGGCACTATCTAACTTCTAACATGGCTGGACGATGATGGCCAGCTTAATTGTAGAGAAGCTGGCAGACAAAAGCAGCAACCGGCCCTGGTAGGATTCCCAAGCAGCACGAGTAAACAGTAAAGCAGGCAGCAGAAGTAGAGGACGAAGGAACCGTTGTCCTGCTGCTTTTCACCGTTCAGCCAGGCGAGCGACAACCCAGCGAGGTAAAATCTGTCGCTGCCACTTGCGCAAGTTAACCGAAACTGGCCTAAAAGAGAAGCTCTTGTTGTTAAAGAAAAAAAGCTGGAACTGCTAGCCCTGCTGCTGCTTTTGCAGCTAAAAAAGAAGACGCCGAAATCGCCGGAACATCAGGTAGAGCCAACGTCATCACAACTCGGCGCCTTGCCGCGGCGCCCAGCAGAAGGGGCTCGGTGCTGTTTACCTTTGTGATTTGCTTGCTCGTGGATTCGCCTCTGAGTCCCACCTTTCGTTTTTTCGATAGCCTTCATCTCCTTCCACCTCTTTCCTAACTTAAGCAGCAGATTCCTTATGCCCTTTACTGCGTGGGCACCCTGTGTGGCTCTTCGGCCTGCCTTCTGGCCTGTAGACCACCTGACCTGCAGCAGCCACCTTTGCTCGTACCGAACAAACGAAAGCCAGTACACCTTGGTTGCTGCAATTTACTTTCTCCATCGTGACACCGCTGCTTCTGCTGCTTTGGCTAGTCAAGCAAGCGTCACCTCGCCCTTCTCCAGCTTTACGTTGCTCGTAACACTGCGACAACAGTGGCGGTTTCGTTCAGTGGGTGCGAAGCTACGAGGCGAGAACTCACACACGCCAAGTGCGGCTCCTATTAGCTTCGACGTCTCCGTGGAGTTGTCGTCCGATGGAACTGGAAAAAATAAAGTAGAAGTGAGAAGCGAGCATGAAATAAACCTCTTGCCGTATTGTCATCTTGTAATATCGGCTGTCACCTCACCATGCGGAACACATTCGCTCAGGACACCGAACAGCATCCGTCCTAAACCGTCCGATTTCTATACAAAGCCATACAAACCAACTAACCTCATATATACAATTATAACTACAAATGAGTGGCAAACATGTGCAGGGTAAACGATTAGGGGTCCGTTCCATTCAACCCACACATTATGTGTGATAGTCACTCATCTTTTTTACTAGATCTTGCTGACTGAAGTCGCCCTATCATGCTCCGTCGCAAAATAGCAGAAGTTGCCCAGTGAGCGACGTGGACGAGAGAAGCGACAACCGATGACGCGAGCACTTTGACGGGATCAAGCAATGAGCCACTGAGCGCCAGATAAGGGAGACATGTGCAAAGAACATGGGCGAATTCATATAGTGAACAAGAATGAGTTTATGGAAAGCAGAAGTAGCGAAGCGTTTGGGGTGGAATGGCAAGGCGGAACATTGAATGGAGAGAAACACAACACAAGGAACTACACACATACAAACAGACAGGCAGACATGTAGGTACCCACTCATATATGCAAGCACAGTCACCCAACCGCTTGCTTACACACAGACCGGCATGCACACGTAGACAAAAACACTAGAAGCAGGGGTTAGTACAAGCCGCATTGGTGTTAGGGGTCCTGGTCACAGGTCCCTGCTAGACGCTGGTCGTTGGCTGGATGACAGCGCAAATACCCTATAGCACATGTCTTTGCAGACGGAACGACTTCCAGCCAAGCAAGACTGCCTCCTCAGCGGCAGCAGCAGCAGCAGCACAAGTGGAGTCGACAGAAGGAGAGGAGTCTATGTTTAGCGTACAATTTGAACGTCATAAAGGGTCATCACGATCCATGTCCTCTATTTCTACTTTTTTTGCCCCTTCGCCCTCGTTTTGCTTCTTCGGCAGCAAAGGATCGGCTGCTGCTGCTGTGGCCGCGTCGGCGCTGGCGTCGGTTCCTCCCAAGAGGATGACACAGCCGTTTTCTCGCCAGTACCACAGTACGTAGTCACGGTAAAAAGATTTGGGGTATCTGGGCGAATCAGCAGGGGAAAGGGGTGGAAGGGAATGAGGCTGAGGGAATTCGCCTGCACCGTTGCCTTTTTCTGTCGTCTCATCAATGCTATCGGCGGAGAAGTATTTGTTTTAAGGAGAACATGAAGCAAGACCCTGTACCCGGCCCCAGATGAGACTGGCTGCCCGATTTGTGAGCGACTGAGTGCGCCCTGAGCCTAAGCCTGCTGCCGCGGTACCGGCAGCTGTGCGGTACGGACCCTCTCGAGCCAGCCGCGCTAGACTGGGCTGTCAAGCTCTCGTTCCCGCACGCTTCTTCTCTTCTTCTGTTTCACCATGTATCTACGTCCCTTGCGTTCGTCCATTCGACGACTCCCAAGTAGGGGACGCGGAGTAGCAGAGGGGTCAGTAGCGGCAAACCATGAGCGCAATCCGAATGGAGCAGCAGATCCGGGGTACCTGTACCTCTTTTTCCTTCCATCTTCAGCCGGTCCCATGTCTTCGTTTTCGTCTTCCTTCAATACAACTCAGTCGGTCGTCAGTGTCGCTGTCGTTGTCTTGTAACGAGCAAGCTGGTCACTGCGACACAGGACAACAAAGTGGGCTTCCTGGACAAAACCAACGTCCCAGTGGCCCAGCCCGGAATCCCACCGACGGCGGTTTTAATTGTGATAGCTGCAGCGGCAGTAGTAGTAGCTAGGAATGATACGACATGTGAATGTTACGTTCGAACATACATATGAAATACATAAATACGTTTGTTTTCTAATGGCAGTCAGGTATACGAACGCTATGGCATTTGCATATTCTATTAAAATTCGAAACGTTCATTAGTAAGGAGTTCCACTGAATGTGATTTACGCGCCATAGTTCTGCCGTCTTTCGTTCGTGGTCTTCTTCATAGGGATCTGCTGATTGGAGGCCGTAATCACCTTGAGACTCACATAATTTCCAATCAGAAATGAGGGATAAGATTAATTTTAATTAGCCTGTATATGCACGTACGTATGTGATGGCGAGCGCGCATTCGACCAGCATTGAGCCACTCTGCCGTTGATCTATGAGTTGTTTATTTCAGCGATGACCCGAATGCGTCGATAGGCACACGTGGTCGGCGATTGCTTTTAACTGCCCTTACAATCCGCATGCTATTGCATTCGGGGTCCGTACCGCCTTTAAATGTGCTTATTAATAGCCGACGTCTTCAAAAAGGCCCTGCCAGAGTCAGCAGATTAGCGCCGCGCGTCTATTCCTTGTATTTCGTCTCATTCCATTTGGTGTGTCTACCCGCTTTTCCATAATCTCGTTCCTGAAACCTTATTAATGGCATGGTTTTGTTTAGACAAGCAGACCCCTATGTCAAATAATTATTTATTCAGGTATTATATATTGTGCCTATCTCGTCACAGGCTTTGTCTGTTTCATCTTTAACCGTTTCATCGCACGCATCGCGATACCTTTTATAAAAATCGCATTCTAAAACAGATTTAGTTTGAAAATATAGATACTACACTTCGGCCGACGCCAGCGCCGACGCGACCATACCAACAGCAGCAGCAATAGATCTTTCGTAGCCGACGCAACGGCTAAGGAACTAAGAGACGTAGAAATAGAGAAACACGGGCCATAATGACCCTTTATGACGTTCAAATTGTACACTAAACATATATTTTTGCCTTTCTGCCGACCCCATTTGTGCTGTTGCCGCTGCCGTTGAAGAGTTCCTAGCCTTGACTGTGAGTTTCGTCTGTAAAGACAAACAGACCATGCGCCATAAAGCATCTGTAGTGTTCTTATTGCTATATGAGTTGAATCATTGATCATTTTTGTAACAGCATGAAATAACTTCCATAAGAATACGTCGACGCGGGTTGGCATTCACTGGCGATTGCTGACATTTAAACATGTCTGGTCTTCCCGTGGTCTAATTGAACATGTCAGAAAAACTGCCGCTGGTTCAGTTACCTTCTATGACATACTGTACCCATGTATTCTGGAGCGTAATGATAAGACGATTAGACAACGGTTCTCTGAACAGCGATCCGATATTCTGGCGCATTTGAAAGCCTTTCACTGCTCCCGCACACTGTTTTCTGTCAATTTATTTTGGTTTGAATCCGATCATATGGACTAGGTCGTCTTGTCGATCATCTATATCTCGGATGGCAATACTTCGACCACTGCGCCCTTTTCATATAATCATAGTAAAATGGCTGAAGTTAGAAATTCGCACGCAAATGTGATAACCCGTTGTGGGGCAAAGCAGTATCTCAAAAAGACAGAATATGTCGATTAGAGCTCTGCATTTCCATATAGGTAGCTTAATTTTCCAACGCCAATCAGCACATCTAAATTAGCAATGGTCTCGAAGTTAGTTGACTTATTGTTTATTAACCTGTAAGTTTTGGCCACGGTGTCAATAAGTGATCTCCATTCCAACAAATATATTTTTATATTGGTAACTTTCCTCTGTTTTACTTACGGTTCGATAAAAAATCATAGGGGACCGCTAAATCTGTACACCAGTTATTGGGCTCTCCCGTTTCCCCGCCAGGGCATTCATTATCCTGCCAAGCTTCATCTTCTTCTATAGCTCTGTCTGCGCCCACTAGCATGCTTACAGCGATTTAGTCTATTAATATAGTGAAATTAAAAACCTTTCTATCTGACAAAGAAAAAAGACGAGTAGCGATAGGGGAAGCGTAGAGGGCAAGACCGAACGAGCAAGCGAATGCCTCCAACGTCCAAGGATTTTCTGTGGAGTCGTAGGGTTGAATTAGCCCTTTGAGGAGACAGGTGCAAGAAAGTGGCCGTTCCAAAAGGGCCCAACTCGCTACTTTCGTTGGTGCAGCCTTGTCGTTTTTTGCGTAAGGCTGTCGTCGTAATAGGGATAGCAGCGGTAACCGTTGTAGCAATAGCTACCAGGGGGTACGCAGGGAGATACAGAAGCAAAGGGGTATATGAGAAGCAGGGGGTGCAGAAAAAGACTGGGGGAAGGGTGCGAGACCGGCTAGCAGGCACTGCTAGTGCCGCGTGACCGCCAGCGAGAGCTTCGATTATGAGCTGAGATACAAAGCTATTGCAATGCGCCTCCGTGTCTTGCGGCCATCTGAATCCAACTTGAAAGCCGCAACTGCTGCTTACCCAATTGTTGCGCATCCGCTGTAGCGCGTTCTTGCCGTGCCACAAAGCGTTAGCCCGCCTAGTCTAACTGAGGAACGCTTTTCGTTGGCACTAAAAACATGTCCAGCGTGCTCGATTTGCCATGCAAAACTCGATGTAAATTTTTTTCCTTCCACAGCACACCCGAGCCAGTCAACCAGCAGCACCGATCTGCCTTTTTTTCTTTCATCAGTCGTTTCCTGGGGCTGACGCTGGCTGCAGTCTCAACGTCGACCAAAGCAGCGAGCAGCGTTACTGATAGGAACACGGCAACGGACGCTTGAAGCCTCCAATATCCAAATTCACGAGTCTCGCAAACTCTCGTAAGTTGTACAAGGCACTTACAAGTACTGTCAGACAAACTCACAAAATAGGCGGGATCGGATTGGGGGACTTTTCTGCGTTGACCCTCTCTCCATCTTACCGCAGGGGTAAGGGGGCACGTTGTTCTTCCCAGCCGCCCGCTTCCGCTCCCACGTTTCTGCGCATCTTTAGAAGATCAGCCAACCAGCGCTTTGAGGGTCTTGGAGGTCGGACGGCTCTCAGATGTTGCCGCCGCTCAGATGTAGTACGCTGTAAGCAGCAGGCGGTGACAGCGAAGGTTCGATGGTTGGTAGGTGGCGAAGCAAACTTCGATTGGTTCGCTTCTGCATATCGGAAACCTGGGCTCTCCAGGGCAGCAGCGATGCCCGGGGCGTTTTCAGAACCCGCCAACTAAACCAAATCAGCCCCTAAGCTACCTTGCATAGATGCTTACGCAGAGGATAACACCAACGTTTCCGTCGACACCGGGACGTTGTCGTTGACGAAGATGTTGCTACTGCTCCTATCACATCGTCTTATTCATTCAGTTGAGCATACACTGGACAACGACGACTACCCCAGGACGATCATCCTGAAAGGCCGCACATATGTATATAATGTGGCCGGAAACGTTACATGAATGTCGCATATTTTTGTTTGCGCATTATTTATGTTTGTAACCGATTAGCAATGAATCGATATGTGCTACCATTTAGAATGCTCAATATATCTATCTATTAACTTAAGAAATAACATTTTTCAAACATAACACACAGTTGACAATGTGTAAGGGGGCATGAATTAAAACATAGAATTTGCATGTGAAGGACTTTCCAAGGAGGAAATTCAGATAGTAACTGTTATAGTTATGGGCAGTATCCATTGTCGTATCTATCCGGCTTCGTCGTTGTACCCATGCGCTTAGCACAGAGCAAGATATTGTGTGGCCGCTGGAAGCTTTGATATCGTTCCATAACAACAGTCACTCCTCTACACCACTGGCCATTCCTTCCATCGCAGATCCACTTCGGCCTCAGTCATGAGAAGGATCGATGTTCGGTCCTACCTTTGATCCTGAATAGGGCGATACTAGTAAAGAAAGAAGGTCGCTTTTGAGGCTGAAGCGCTTTTTGTCTTTAGCCCTTTTATTGTTGCTTCTGCTGATCCGCATCATCTTGGCGAAAGCTGACTGAGACTCTTTGCACGAAAAAGATCAATGGAAACACAACGTTAGCGAGATGAAAGGAGGTTAAATGAGTAAGTTGAGCAAGCTCCTTCCGATGACACGTGATGTGGACGTTGCCTTCATATCAACTTGTATTCCAATCCTATCTCATGCTTTAAATAACTACTAACTATTTTCTCAAACATATCAACAGCTGGCCGACGTAGTGCTGGCACTTGCCCGAACTCTGTGGTAATGCTCGCCCTTTAGAATACCCTCTGTTAGAGATACAAGTTGTCAGATGCATCGATCTATGTCAGCCTCTATGTATGCGCGTGCATCCGAACGGAGAGTAGATTGTACGGTGCAGAATAGCTCTCCTTTTCATCATTGCACTTCCATCTTTCCACTGCTGTGGAATTGTGTGTTAGCAATAGAAACAACGAAGCTTCCTGCCCACGAACGAAGACACGCTATGTACGAAGACTGATTTAGCAGGCGATACACAACGATTCACGAGATCCTAGGCAACCCTATTAGCTCTGTAGAATCCGTACCATCATCCTTGTTTGCACACCCCATCTATTCGAATTCTGCTTAGAGATCACAGAACTTAAGTGCTCAGCCGCTAATCACCTTTGAAATTATTAAAAAAATTCTTACCCCCTGATTAGGCAGCATGCGTCAACAGGTTAGACCTTTGGTCTGTCATTATAATAATAATAATATTTGCTGATCAATTGGCACTCAGTTCTTGTTTATTTCTCGATACTGAAGATTGTTGAAGCCTTATATGGTGTTGTACCAAATGAGCATAGCGGTAGAACTTTTAGCACGGTGACTGTAGCGGTGACTCTTATTCTGTAACAGTAACAACTCTACCAGGTGGTCAAATGGGGAGGGAGAACATAAGCGAAAGATAGCGTTGTTATTCTGATTGATAGAGAGCAAATGCCCTTAGAATTTTTCCAATGTGGTACCTTACCCCTGTTACACACAAGCTGATCTAGTTGTCGATCAGATGAGGCCAATGCATGTCTGTATCATACGCTACAAACAAATGAATTGTACCCAATTTGTCGGCCGAGTCTATGGTGCGTGCGCGAATATACTGCAAAGCCTGCCATTGACTAATGAGTCTATCTCGAGCGGTCTAAAAGCGTAGCTCTTTGTTGCGCTCCTAGTCTCTGACAACGCGGTTCACATAGGACTTCCTACCTAAATAAACCCTGCACATTGTGATGTCACCGGTTTTTCTATTAACTTTTATCACATGTACCGATATCTAAGTAGAAAAGAGCGTCAACGCACATGTATATATCGACTTGTCTAGTAATTATAACAATAATAGGAGTATGGTTTCTAGCTTGTGGTCCTGATCGTTTTCTGAAACGCTTCCTTACCTATATACTTATATCAGCTTTCCAACGGATAAAAACGTGATTCCACGGGCAGAACGGTTTGGTGGTCCGTTGGCCTTAGCACTGACCTTTGCCGCGTAACAGTAATAACTTGTGGCGTTGACGACCTAGTTTCTTTTTCTTCTGGTTGCTATCAGCAGTCGTCGATTCGCTGTGTCGATATCGGCAAGCAGAACCCCTTGTTGAGGGGCTGGTGGAGCTCCTCATAGTAGCTAGCTCAAGGTAATACGAAAAGAACGAAGGCCGTGCAAGGCTCTGCAGAGCAAAGCCGGCCATTGCGCAGTGGCGTCAAGCTTCACACAGAACTGCAAGGAAAACTCTAAGTGGAGGGTTTAAAGGGAGGCCAAAAGAAGGTAAGGGGGCATATATCCGACGACCAAGGAGGCAGCGACCCTCCAGCCGCCGCACGCCGCCAGACTGATGGATGTAGCAAAGGGAACTAATCGCACAGGCAAGCACCTACAGATAGACGTACAAGACAGGCCGCACTTGTGCGGTATCTGCTCAATGCGTGGTAATGCTCTACAAGACTGTGTTACATACATATATATCGAAGATTTCAAGCTGACTAAAAGCCATTGTAGGTAACTACAGTGACAGGTAGGAAGGGAAAGCTGAATGAGAAAATAGTGGCCAGTCAGCTAGCTAACCAGTCAGGCTCACTCTTGGCAGTGGTTACGCTGGGGTTATAGGAAAAGGGCACAATCAACTTGTCGCTAAAATGGGTCGGAGTTGGACCCAGTGCTGATGTGGCGCCACGGTGTATCAAAAGTTTAGGTTTAGATTCGCGGGTTTAGCAAAGGTCTTGTAGCACTCTGTTGTGGGAGAAGGCATAGCTTTTCTTATCCTAATAGATTAGTGAGCGACGTAGATGATCATACATCGAGGTAGACCACAGGTAATTTGAGGGTATAATTTTTTCTATATACAAGAGCAACGATGACAACGACAGCGGTAGCGTCAGCAGC
Source organism: Varroa destructor (assembly GCF_002443255.2). Lineage (NCBI taxonomy): Eukaryota > Metazoa > Arthropoda > Arachnida > Mesostigmata > Varroidae > Varroa > Varroa destructor. The sequence continues at coordinate 4,990,677 of NW_019211455.1, forward strand.
AACGAATGATGCCGATTTTGTATATGAAATAATCGGACCGGTTGGTATTTTGTCTCACCGGCTCGCCCCGAAATATAGTGAGTAAACAGCAGGGCAAATGATGTGTCAGTTTTGTTTGATAAAGGAGGACGGGAAGGTTGACAACGCTAAGAATTCAAGATGATCATAGATAGTGGCTGGCCGGTTTCGATTTGTGGTCGGCCGGCAGAACCGGTGGAGTACAATAGCCGTTTAAGCCCGGAATCGAAGGACATCTCGCAGTGAACAGAAATTTTACGACGATCCGTGAGCTGCACACCACCTCGAAATGGCATTTGTGGTTACCATGTCGCTATACTAGCGAACGAGCAGATTGGGGACCGAAAACACGAACTACTCCGACAAATGCCGTCGACTTACGTTGTACGATTGTAGGCGAATGGGTCTATCTATGCGATATTCGCAATAGCAGCGATGTTGCCCTCTGATCAGCGTAGGCCTCTTTCAGTTCGCAAATGGACGTGGCCCACAGATCCAGCAGTATAAGTAGGATGGGCAACTATGCCTATACGGTGGCGATTGTCGATACATTTGATGGTCACGCCTGCACAAGGGATCGATCGTTTGATTAGCGGTGTAGTTAGGGAGTCAGGGACCAAGCCACATCATCTAGTCTGAGAAGGATACACGAGGGCAACGTATGTGTAGAAAGCTACAATAAAGCAGACAGCTCTAAGCAACAGCTCCACCCTGTCCCCAGTCATCTCATTAGCTCACTCTGAAGGCCGTAATGTTCTGACGAGTATTAGCAGCGTATTCTCTATTGTGGAACCACGAACAAACATTGCGCTAAAATATGGTGGCCTATGATAGCCCAACGTATTTCGACTACATCCATTAATAAAAAAAACACAGTGTAGTATACGTCGAACGTAAATAAAAATCAAATAAATACATTCATCCATCCAGATAGAACTTGTACCGAAGTATTGCACTTTCGACGACTTCAAACAAGTGATTGATTAACTAACTGCTTAGACTCTACACCGGTCACATGCTGACAAGATGATCATTGGGTTCATCCGGTAGACGTCCGTTAATACGTTTAATTTCGCGCTTTGGGTTACGGTCTTCAGAGAAAGGCGAGTGTCGGTTATCTTCGGATGCGCCCGGTACATATTACTAATATTAGATGGGAGCAAGTCGGTCAAATTAGTTCACGCGCAGCGAATGGGCGGCATTGGCATGAAATATGGCCTTCGAATGATAACCACCCTTAATATCTACTTCGGTATAAGGAACCGTTGTTTATTTTCTTTAGTATTATTATTACTGCTATTATTTTATCGTGTGCTCTGTAACTAGCGGAAACATCGCTATGACCATCATTGCAATCTTAATATCGTCACTGGAGGACCGTTGTATTAATCTGTTGTTTTTCCAACTTTTTCCCGTGTATGTTGAGAAACAGCACAGCAGGGATCTAATTCGATTGGTAGCATCGATAGATCATCACATTGCACAATGGCATTTCTTTTCTACTCGGTTGGTCAAACTATCATACAAGTGTTCATAGTTTGCCAGTTGCAATCACCGGTCAAATTGGCGTTTGTTCAGGACAGAATTTTCGATTTGGCGCGAATTATTGAAGGTCGGACCTTTAGATAACTGTATTACGCATGACTGATATCGAAAGCAACATATTCTGTATTTAATAGAACCCTATCGAAATGTGAAAGGAAACCCCTCATGCGTTTCGTCTTTATGACGGTGGCTCAAAAACGATCAAACATTGCGTTGTAGCCGTCAGTATTGTCCCAAAAGCCTGTTTGGACGGTAATCCCTCACGGTATTTCTCACTGCTGCTTTGCCCACTTCGGCGAGCCATTTGAGAGGTGGGGCTCCATCACTGACGCGGCCGTCATCAACCCCAATGTCAACATAGAGAGAGGTCTACGAACCGAGCATACGCCACATCCTTCCCTGATGGCTATAGTTAATTTTGTGGACCACGTCGAAACGTTGGGACTTTCAAGGAATACTTAGGAGGAATACTTAGAAAGAGTGCTAAGAGATATCCCATCAAAACTGAGACACTGCTTGTTGGATATGCTATCTGAGCTAGCCAATCTACATCTTGCCTACCTTGCAGGGGTAGTGACTTCGCCAGTTTAAATCAGTCCGCACAGCGGATCAGTCGCAAATCGAACCCTTAGCTGCTTTTAATTAGCGAAAGTAAAATTGCAAATAGGCCGTCCTGTGCTGGAATTCTAGTCTAGTTATTATGAAGCAATCTGAATACGTTAAACTGAGGAGTCTCTACCATTTTTTGGCAAAATTATTTTCTAAAAATCACGCGGCAATATTTTGTCTTTCCTCGTGCCATGCACTGTATCTTTGTCCATGCTATTATTGGCTTTAGTCCAGCACTACAAGTTAAAGTTAAAGTTAATAAAGTAAAGCTAACAAATACCAGGAATAATATCAAATGTTTGGTATCTGTTGGATAGATCGGGATTAGTTATTCATTGGAGTATCAGAACGGTAAACGTCGAACTGCCTGCACGTATTACGATTTTTTTTTACTACCCATCCACTAAACGAAATTGATAATATCAATAATATCCATGAAAAAATACCTAATACAGTGAAGTTTACTAGAAGTTAACCGATCTACAAAGCCAATCAAAGCGAAATACATCATTATTTTACATAAGAACAGACCTATATACATTTTACATGAAAAATTTTCGGTTTGTTAGCAAAAATAGTTTTTATTGCTAAGTAGTGTTTGTTTTAGCTGTGTTATTAAAAGCCAAGAAAAATTTCGCAATACGTCTTATAAAGACAAATAGTACTAATTGAAACTATTTCACCTCCTGATAAAAGCTAATTTAATAACGATAATTTGAAACTCGATCATTACCGAAAAAAAAAAAATTTTTGCAATTCTGCGAAAATGATATTATTATATGTGGGCACCTTAAACTATTTGTTGGTATAGATAGAGATAAACTCAATGAACGAGCTAACGGTTCATGAAAAGCGTGCAGTGCTATCTATAGCTTATAAAGTTAATTGTTCCGTAAAAGGAGGCGTGGTGAGACTTTTCAGCACTAAGATCAAGATATCGAATTGGACGGGATCGTCAACTGTTACGTATGTTTTCCAAAGCTTCGATTCAAATTCTCTCAAATTGCTAGTACTAATGGCCATTAGCGTAGGTGCTAGCACTAATGGCGTTGGTGTAAAAGCAGCATTAGGAGTATAGAGAGAATTGTATAGAGAAGCTAGTTATAAAGGAATACTGAATACGTCTGACAGTCCCTTCTTGTGAGGACATTGTATTAAGACGCCTTGAAAAGCACACATTTCAAGGTTTCATTAAGTGGGCTATTAAAGTACTGGGCTTTTCAGGAAGGACGGAAGTGACACTTGATAAAAATTACTGAGTTCGTATATTGAATTGATCTAAAAGCAAACCTACTATGAACTCAGCAGTTGGTTGAAGCGCTTTTGCGAGATTTCTAACTGTCGTCGTAATTCTTCATGCGGATTATATCACAACACTTACATTAACTAGATGAAGAATAGACCTTTGACAAGGCGGTCATGACACTCTTATCACGCATTATCGCTCTTCTGTAAAGAGTTAGCGCTAAGACAAGGGACATATAAACTGATGAACATTTATATTATTGTTAATAGAGTAAAAGCACACGCGTGAGGAGACAGCGCTCAGGTGTGAGAGTTCGCCGGAACGCTGCCAAGTATGGACGGCTGCGCGACAGCAGACCTATCGAGAGAAGTTCAATTGTAGAATTGATCTAGAACACAAGATATATAGGAAGCCAAAAAAACAGGAGAACAGATCAGTACCGACTACATGTTCAAATAAGCTTCTCGTCACGGGAACCTTTCAAGGGTGTCATTATCGCTTTCTAGCTAGCCGAGACGCTTGGAGATAATGGCATCAATGGGAAAATAACCGTTTATATAAGACGTATACCTAAAACACACAGATACAGGTCATTCTACTCAAATGGGTTAGTTATTTCAAAACAGACAGCGAGAAGCAGGTGCAGTTCTTATGCCGAGTGTCTGTCTACTTCACGACGTTTTCTTTTACTTCAAAAAGAAATGCTGCACTTCGGTATTACAAACTACTGTGGCAATAGTTACTAACATATAGAAACATCGTAGAGAAAGAGATATGGCCTTTGCTTTGTGAGAGTTTGAGAGCTCTTGAGGGAACAGCTCAAACGAGAGACGCGCGCTGATCTCTTGGAAATTGCTACAATTGTCATCATCGATAAGTGACACCTGGAGTTGAAGTGTAACAGGGCTAATCAAATGGGGCTAAGACGCAGCCCTTAACAAAACATCATATTTGCACAGTATATGAAATTGAGCAAATCTAACGTATTGAAATTTCGATCTTTATTGAATTCCCGCCTCAACTCAGGTAGCAGATACTATGGAAGACATACATAAGAATGTGGCCAACGTCTGTGTAATTACAAGGCTTTCACGAGTATGGCGGTAAGTACCAGCAAATACTCTCTTCCAGAAAAATACTCGAAGTTAGTGCCTATTAGCGATCTTAAGAGTTAAACAGCGCTAACAAATACTGTGCTGTATAGCCACTACACACTTCAGCATACGAGCATAGTAAACGTAGAGTAGATTTTGTCTACATCCTCGAATTTAACGTAATAATCTACATTTCTACAGATTTCATGAAGGTATCTGCGCCTTAGACCTTTATCACCTATTCGTCCGCTCCCTTGTTGAGTAGATACACCAGCTATTCGCACAGCCAAATGATTCTTCCGACAAATGACGCTAAGTATCTACCTTAGCAGCAAGAAAATATAAGGGTATTTACCATAGCGGCGTCGCGTGGGTAGAATAGAATCGGGTCTGAATCTCTTACACCAAAGGAAACGCCAGTCCTAGAAGGAGCAGGAAACAGACAAAGGTAGACGTTTGTAAACGATACAATTTGCACATATTTTTTCCTTTTTTTTTTTTTTTTTTGGTGTTTTACGTCTGGCACCGTCATTTAACATTCCATCAAATGGCTGGACAACGTCTATGCTCGGATGCGAACCTGGACCATCACGTGTCCTTAAGATTAGCAGGCGAATACATCTCCATTAAGCCGCCACGACAAATCTGTCGCGCGTACAATTTGTCTATAGTTGTTAAGCCATAGCTGCCATCCATGCGCCTTAACCTCATATGGCGATAAGGGTATTGAGAGACTCGAACCGCCTCCGAAACAGCTGCAGATTGATTGGTATAGCACAATTGAGAGTCGCTTCTATGAAACCATCTAACGAGCAGAACATTAGTTGAAAGATTAAATTGTTGAACCTCGTTATGGCCTACGATTTTGAGAACCTTCCAACTAGAGTGCGTACGAGTAAAGTGTCTACTGTATCTGCCATAGTATCAGGTTGAACGGATTGAGAACTTGTATTCTACATGAACTTCTTGACCGGCCTCTTCTTGTCCGCCGATAGGCCTGCAGTCGCTCCAAATGACATATGGCATGGCCAAGCAGAGGATTTGCTGCACGCCAAGACAGGCGAGCGTGGTGCTTTTAAAGGACAGAATAATGTAGTAGAAGATGAAAAAAGTGCAACAGCGTGGCTTGCCTGCTTGGCGAATATGCTAACTGCTGCTCGTTTTGCTATTCGTCTTTAGTTCCGTTGTCCAATGCCGTTCTTCGTGTTCTCACTGGCGTCTACACCATCCTCTTGAGATGTCGCACAAGCGGAAGAAGACTTCGTGCCGTCACGCAATTTGCTTCGGTAAATGTCGCTGTACAGCAGAATTCGAGTCTGGCGGGCCGGGCATGCAGGTCTCCAGTTATCTGCCCTTCGCCGTCTACGTTGAGTAGGGGAATGTGCTTTCGCGAAGCTCCGGCTGAGTAACATGCAACGGCCGACTGCGAGCTTTGCGGGCTCGTAGTGACAGAGCAGCAGCTGCGTCTACTGCTGCTGCTGTTCAGGTTGTTATCGTGGCGAATGGCCGGCATCATAAGGGACCTGTGAGCTGTAAGAGAGGCTGGGATACTGGAAGTGTTCCCCGTACGGTCGAAGGTTGTGGAAAAGAGTACGGGTTACTCATGGCTTTCCTGGTGCGGATGGCTTGGCCTAGCCCTGTATTGCACATTTTGAACGCAGTCTAGGAGTGCTGCTGGCGAGAAATAGGAAAAAATAGTCAAAGAAAGATATCTGCAGAATGAAAAGCGTAAGAGGAATGAAACGAGCACGCGGTATTGGGCCCATTTTTCCGTTCGGATCGGCTCGCGGTTCCGCAACGGAACAGGGAAGCACTTGCGTCAACTATCCGGAACTAAAAAAAGCAGTAGCAGAGGGCGCCTCTTACCTCGCCTCGTCGTGTTCTCACTATGGCGCGTTCTACGGGCAACCTACAAACAGCAACAGGAGCAGCTGCTGGACTGACGAAGAGAAAGCGAAACCTGTCTTCAACAACAAGAAGGACGATGCACTCTACGGCGCAGAATTCATCTTTAGTAGAATTATTGCTTTTTTCGTCGTCTCTATTTGACTCTTTTTTATCCGTTCTTTTCTTCTTAATCCGTCCATCCTGTATGCGCGCGTGAAGCTCTTGTCGCAGAAGGAAGGTACTCAAAGTGGCGGTAACTTCCTAAAAAAGTCCTGCTAGACGCGATATTTAAAGTAAAATTTTGATCAAATACAAGCTAATTTTAAAATTGTCGTTTTTTTATGGTGTGTTATTCCGGGACAATTTAGATCCACTCTCGCTGTTATTAGAGGTCCTTTTAAAACTGAGCTAAGTCACGTACACGAAAGCGCGATCCGACGGCCTCCGGCATTAAAACACATCCGTCTTGTGTGTGCTAATGTGGGTACAGACTTGATACTAAATAAGAATACATAGGTTTTTTTTTAATTGTATAAAATGAAATAGAAACGTAATATTTAATAATTAACGAACGCATAACTTGTTCATCCGAACGTTAATGTTCTTTATTAAAACGTTAAAAACTTACAATCCGTTGATGATAACCAGCTTTGTTGGTATGATATAAACGTAACTTCCAGGAAAAGACAAGTTATGCTACTGTTCCGCTAATTGAATGAATTCAATAAGTAAATGGCCGTTACCTAAATACGGATATACACATGCGTGTTCTCCCTCGAATTGCCTATTTTCAAAATTGGAAGTATGCGACTTAATCCGGCAAGCAAGTTCCAATTTAACTAGCTGAACACTTTTATATAATCTGCTCAAAATATTTCTGGAAGCAATTGCAAAGTTTTTTTTTTTGTAATTTTTTTGAACTTCTCAGGCATATAGCCCATGCTTATATCATACTTTTATCGTCTGGTATAGCTTCGCAAATATTGCATCTCTAAAACACTCACTCATTTTAAAATACTCCTACGCGGAGAATTTCGTATAGCATAAATGATGCATATTATGAGGGCAAATATGCGAGTGCCAGCTCAGTAGGGATGCTCTTCTTGTATATACGAGTTCGGGTAACTTCACGTCTCAGCAATACGATTAGTGCTTCTACTAACTAGCACCACCACCAAATGTCTCGAACCTCATGTATGGAGACATCGCTAAGCATTACATCATTACGTAGCTGCGCTCCAGCAACGTTACGCCAGATGAGTTATACTACTACTGGTAATGGCAGCCATCGCTGAGTATTCCTTATCCCCATGTACCCGAATCTACTGGCCTTATCTATTCATTGGGCCGCAATCTCTACTGTTACTTCAGCAGTTGCCATCTTGTCAGTAATCGCTGACGACCGTCTGGTATTTCTGTTCTCTTTTGGTTAGGTTTGGAAGGTCGCCCCAGCAAAACGGAAAAGGTCGATATTGTTGCCTGCAGTGTCGTCTATCGGTTGTTGCTATCGTATGTTTTTTATTCGTTTGATTTGTTTGCTAGCCCGCCCGTCCGTTCGAAACTTCATCTCACGGCTACTTACTACTGTAGTCAACGTCACCACAAATATATCAGCGAGGTAACTTGGGCGGCTGGCTGAGCTTCTACCGATGCGAAACCGCGTGATAAGGGGACCCGACGACAGCCGTGGTGGTGACGGTGTCTGCTTGGCCATCAAAGTTCCATTACTTATGTAGGGCTTAGAAGTACATGCAAGACAGCGAAGTCCGAGCAGGAGAAAGCGGCGCGCTTCGGGCTGCTGTGAGAAATACCGAGTCCGAGTTGAGAGACGCCGCCACTCAGCAGTTGCTTGCACTTCACCTGGCTGTAGCAGTAGGAAACAGATGGCACTGAGGAAGAAGCATCGGCCGCTTCCGTTATACTTTACTCGAGTGAACGCCTTTCATGCAGAGAGGACACAGACAGATAGGAGAAAGGCAGGTAAGCCGGCAGGCGGATGAACGGGCAGACCCTTGCTCGAAAAAGGAACGCGACAAGGTTCGCTTGTGAGGGGCTGAAATGGAAAATATTTTGGGGGTGAGACAGTCATAGTCTTTACTGAAGCCAGGATGAGAAGAGCTTGGGGTTAAACCTGCACAAGTAGCAAGAACGCGGGAAAAATGAGAGAATCGGTAGCGGAATAGGAAGACAGCGAAGCAGAATAAGAATGTAGCAAGAGCGAAGTACATAGGGGGCCTGGCATAAAATCATCATACACACACACACACGTACGCTAAGGATATATACATTTAGAAGAATGTTTGAAAAAGTGAAACCCATCGGACGGAGGCCCCCTAGAGACTCGTCGCTCCCTTGTTCAGGCACGAAGCCGTTCATACGTTTAAGTGACTGAGCCAAAAGCAGTGGAAGCCTGCAAGAACCAAGCAACTTAGAGCTTCTCACTGAGGGAAAAACAATAGTGATCAGAAAGACTTGTTGTCATTGTGGAAATTAGATGACGGCCCGTTTTACACAACTACGAGGGAAGAGTGACACATCTGAATTTCAGTAAAGGTTAGGCGAAAACAAAGCTGTCGGCTGTCATTTCAAAACCTCACCCTATTGTAGACGCACGACACAAGAAAGCACGTGATGATCCGTCATAGAGACGCACTCGGATAAAAGCTAAATGCTGGGCCGTACACACAAACATTCAAAATCGACAGAATTGCTACCTGTTTCAACCCTTCTAACAAAAAAGGTTAGAAACGATTTTTCGTATTCGCTATGATAAAAAAAAGATTGACTAAGTTATACGTGTTAACAGAAACAAGGATAAGGTCAAATATATTTAAAAAAAAAAAAGACAATCGTCCGTTGCCAGCCTAAAGAAAACCAATTCCCAGTCGTTCCATTTCAAGGCATCTTCAGAACGTTTAGGGCTGTTACGTCTTAAGACGTTTTTGTTCGTGTTTTTGCGCATCCTTATACTCCTTCCTGTTGATAGGACCCACCCCTAGGCCTGATTTAGAAATAAAGATGTATGCAATGACTAAGAAGGCATGACTAAAAGGGGTCTTCCGTGTGCGTAAGATTTTACTAAAATTGTACTCTACATAGGATAACGTCACATATATCGAATGACAGCTTTGTCGTTTGAGCCTGTATATACTTACCTCAACATAAGTATTTTCGCCGAGGTACGCTGTTCCCAACGGCGGTCTCCCAACGAAGGTTATAATTCATATGCAAGTGTAGAACACACAAACAAACGAAACAGGTGAATGAATGTTAAATATATATACTGGATAGTAACAAGCTATTGGTAAGATCTCATAGCAGTCCTAAGGTCTTCACCACTTTCCAGAATCCTAGCCGTTACTTTGCGATTTTCTATGAGCGTTAATCTTTTTATGTTCTGTCAGAATTACCGACTACAGCATACATCGGAAATTAGTATACACTTAGAGCAGCTAATGAAATGCAATAGAATCATTGTACTAGATGCCTTGGAACACTTGCTTAAATCTACACCAAATAATTATCACAAAAATTACTAAGCAGGACAAAAGCTGAGCTGTAATAGCGTTTTAGTGTAACGCAGAGAAAAAAACGAATCCTGCCGAGACGTTTCTAACATACAAGTAGAAAATCCGCTTGTAAGTAATCCCATAACAGCACATCAGCCAGATGACGTGTTTGCTAGACGCCCACCTACATAGCTGCCGAATCCCTTATTATCCTGCGATTGACAAAAGCAAGCAAGTTCTTCGCTGCTTGATCCGCCAGTCCTTTAATATAATAACTGTGACAGGACTGGCTCGGAGGCAGAAGCTAATGCAAGAGCGGGGTGGAGGGTGCATAACGCGGCGGTGAACCTACTTCCTTGTCGGTCGACCATTAGGAAACGGCTACTACGTGATTCATGGGGCAAAGGTTGCATCACTAGACTGAGGGTAACCGGCAAAGAAGATCTGTACTAAAGGCCATTTCCACTAAAAGGGTACCGCATTGGAGATGGATGAATTCTTCAAGAAGTCCTTTCCTAAAGCAGTGGAAGACACGTCCTATAAGCGGTGGCGTGCCTGTAAGCCGTGTCAGGCACGATGGTCCTAAGGAAATTCGTACTGGAAGTGGCTAGGCTTTTACTGTTATAAATCATTCGAGTGAATTTATGATCAGCGACAGTTGTGTTTGTAATGACGCTATTCTATGAAGAAATCGATTAAGAGCTCACACAGTAGATGGGCAAACGGATCAAGATATATTTATAAAGTCGTTCAAAAGAAGACAAAACGACAGAATACGTTTTCGACACGCTGCGGGTAGCCAAGCGAGACGAAGCCTCTAGTCGCTGTTTTCACCTTCTCGATGTTGGTTACGATAGAGGCACCGTGAGTCGCAAAATTAGCAACGGCCAGGTTTTCTTGATGTGGGCAAACCGAGCTTAGGCTTAGGCGGAAGTCTTGCTGTTAGGACTCTCCAACTTAGGGCTTTCAGTGACTGGCGCTAATTGCCGGATTTAAGTGCACAGTTGTATTTCTTATCGAAGTACAGTCGAATTAGGAGCCACGCGGCATGGTACTTTTATTAAAAGCCAAGATCCCTCAGCGCCGGTTCACCTTCCATAAGAAGGATTCAATACGTCACGCAACGCATGATAAATACGTTTTATTAAATATATAGTTTCGAGTTCGACGAGACATTTATTCGGTGTCAGCTTGTTCGTCCAGTATATTGTCCACTGTAAGTACCCGGAAGCGTTATGTCACCGTTGAGTGCAGTATTTTATACATAGTGCTTAGGCGCCAATTAACAGATCCGTGGATGATGACTTCTGCCGAAACCTACGTTAAAACACTTGATCAAACATTAGAGTTCCCTATAAATTAGGATGGATTTTTATTTTGTTCAATTACGAAGTAGATAGCATGATGGTGAAGTGTTTCATTAACGATTCCCGCGGCTGAACGACTTTGAGTACCGCCAACATTTGAAGAGTGTTGTCCTCCCTTCTAGCCTTTGCCAAACTCAAAATGAATATAATAATTTTCTAATCGTATATGACATCATTGTATGTTTAATGCAATTAGACAACAATTAACCGAATCTACGAGAATTAGTTCGAAAATTTACTTCAACATGTTGACTGATTATTTTTATTGAGGTTGTTTGATTGATGATGACTTCCTAGCAAATAATCAATCATAAACAATTGGTCACAATGAATATTGAGGATTTAGATTTTTACAAGTGCTATTGCATTTGTGCGAATACACTTAAATACGGTATTGCAACACTCTGTAATCGGAAGTTCAACATGCTAGGCTTCCGACGTTTTTTTCATTGTAAGCGCTTCATTGAGGCAATTGTTTTTTATATGCCATATTTTCTTAGCCTCGTCGTTAATTTAGGAATATATATGATACACGTTCGTCAAGTTTACGTGTCTCCTTCTAGATAGTTTGCAAAGTTCGTCTTAGCGGCTGAAAATGAGTAAGTTATGTTTAGGTTAGTTTCAATCTTTTACAGATATCTTGGACGGCTATAGAACAGCGACAAAAGCCGTAATCATGCACCCTGATCATGGATAGTGCTTGAATTGCTACAGGCTTCAGTCTATTTAAGAAACACAATGTCAAGTTGTTGCTTTACATAGATAAGCGCACTGCCGGTATATTATCGAGTAAATAAAATCTTTTTTCTTCTATAATAATTATCTAAATAGTGCGATTTATCCCAATAGAACGTTCGGCTGTCAAGGCAATGTTAGATAATAATGATAATAATTATCGTCTGCAGTCTTCGGGCAGTGGTAAACAGGAAGGATTTTCTTTCGTTGGCACTAGTAAGAAGCGAACGTAAACTGGTTTGTTCTAAATAGGTGTTGTAATATAGGAACTTCCCTGTTCTCACTAGATTATTCATCATTTCCGTATATTATCGAGTCATTTGGGTCGCAAACAAAGTAGTGCTTGCCTCTTTCGTATGGTTATATTCTTCAAGAGGGGCGGGTGTCATCTTTGCCCCTATCCTTTTAATATTAATAGCAGACCATATATATGCTTTTTCGTAACCCATGTTGCATTCAGAAAACTGGTTAGTTACGCTCACCATTCTACCGAACCGTTAACGGTGTACAGATATAAATCATTATGAATCGTAGCTGCTAAAATCAGTCATCGCAAGATACGTTTCCCTCGAACACTTGTGTTGTTTTTTGAATTTGTATGTCATCTATCCTTTAATTATATCTTTTCGGAAACTAGTTGTCATTCCGCTTGAATCTGAATTTCTTTTTTGTTCAGGTAAAGCTGATGTTGATCCGGTCTCGCCTTATACAACCCTGTTTGATCCTGGTTTCAGTCCGAACTTTTGTTGTCAGCCCAAATGAGAGCCTCATCATATGGTAGGACGCTGGATAGTAGCTTTACGTGGCTGACTGCTGTTTGTGCCCTTGACGTCGCGACCACTCACAACGTGCAGTAGCGTAGACGATGATGAGAATAACCCAGTCGACCCAGTCAAATGCTAGTTGGCCAAATGATCCTGGTTCTGCAACCCTCGTAAGTGAACTAACTTGATTACGTGCGGGGTGTATACGTTGTGCAGTCGTACTGACAGACACTCTCATGAACTCGCACCTCCATGCACAGGGAAAAGGGTGAGGAATGGAATACTCGTTCGCTCGTCCCTATCGTCGTTCATTGGAGCGCGACACAAGCGAACTACACTTGGCACTCTCCCACCACCGCCATTGTCATCCGCCGCAGGGTATTTACGTTAGTAGCTTGCTACAGCCGTATGTCTGCCACCACAGCAGCAGTGGCACCAGAAACAGCAGCTTCGCTACCACTGACGATGTCGCCGTAGTCCTAACTGTTAGATGCCAGCAGTAACGGCGGCGGTGGCAACCGACAAGATGACGGCGCTCTCGCGCAGACTTCCCCTTGATGTTTTCCCCCTGGTCTCCGACACTATAGCCTTTTGATCGCTGAACTTGTTCCCTCTGAACTGTGCCGAGGGGCGCACTACCAGCATCATGCAGATCTCGGTTGTACCGCCACCGTCGAGTTCCAATGAGGAAATCGCGGCGGCGACAACGGCAGCGACCCTAGTAGGCTGCACGAATACGTCCGATCGTTGTTTGCCGTTATCTACTTGCGTCTATAATAGGAAGAACCAGCGGCGTGACAGTTTGCCCTGGCCCTGCTGCTAAAAGAACAGGCTGACATTGGACAGAAGCTAGAACAGAGACGGAAAAAGGACAACCGAACAAATGACAATTTGTAACTGTAGTCGCTAAGCAGACTAATTAAATACGTTTATTACATAGTAGCTAAATAAGTTGTATTACTATCATAATAATAATGATTACTATGTCAAGTTATATTTCGTGTTTTAGCGCATGCTCGTTGCTGTTATACCAGATAAATATTGTGCGCTTTGTCTTCCTTGGACACTGTTAAAGACGATCAGACAACTGCCGTAATAGAACGCGTGGTTATTTTCTCATTTGGCCTGTATACTGGTCCCCGTTGTCTAGTAAAGTACAAATAAAATAGCTAGAGTGATTTCTGGGCTGCAGCCAATAGATGTTGATCTCTTGGCTTGTGACCTTTTAATTTGATCCATTCTTGTAACTGCCAGATTTTTTCTGAGCTGTTTCATTGTAATACGTAACTATGTTACTACCAATGAACTGCATGTGTTAGTCTATAGAGGCACGTGTTGGACAGTATTGGACCCGGCGTTTTTGCTATCGAATCATTTACAACTTACTGTTAGGATGTCTCAAGTTACCTGGACGCTCTTCGCTAAGGAGCCTTAAGTTATTCGAACCATTGTGTACTAACTAATATGTAAAATTATGCGGTCAATAACATATATATTGGCGAAAAATTGTTCACTTTAATATTTTTTATATTTAAAAACAATATTATCGCTATTTTTCTAGTTGCGGCATAATCCCATCACTGTGGAACATCTGTGGCTTTGGAATCTATTCTTGCATTTCTCTATTTAAGCTGAATTAATACTATTGACGGAGTTCTGCAGATCTGATGACACAAGATCCGGGCTATCTAGCGAACGCATGAGAATGTCCCATTGAAATTCTCATAATTTTTGCCGAATAACTAAAGGTGTATGTGGTAATATAGTGTCATGGCTGCAGATGAAGCCTTGCCTCGTTGCTAGTTCCAGTCTATTTTTTCAATGGTTTATTGTGATCCTATTAATTGACAGTAGAGGTTCAAATTAATGACAACGGCTCGTAAAGTACGATTCCTTCTCAAGTCTACTAAACACAACGCATCAGCCCTCTTGGCGTCAGTCTGTGATTTGCCACAGATTGTCGGATACGTTTTGCGTTGAACTTCCGCAAAGATTTAGTCGACTTTTTTTTTTCCGTAACTTATCGACCGCTATGAGCCGCATTTTTCAGGCCGAAATTTCCAGGACAAAAGCAACAGGGCCGCTTTGGGACCGTTCATTCGGTAACGCATCTAACTTTAACCATTTTTATAGGCCTTGGCAGAATTTATCCCCTTACTGTTATAATAGCATAGAATCTAGTGAATTTTCAGTTTCAAGCCATTTAATCTCAAGTTTGAGTCAAAGCATACCCAACCATTTTAGCACATATAATACCGCCAAATTTCAGTTTTCAAATAATTCTACGTCAACCATTCGTCACGGCTCATATGACCCGAGACTTATGATTTTGAAGTCATCTAGGTAAACGGTATCTATCAAAGTCATCTAGGTAAACGGTATCTATCAAAGTCATCTATCAAACAGTAGACATTTTTCGACAAGCCTTATATTGGCTTATATCACCACCAAGCGTACATCGATCAACATTATGTAGAATGAACATCGCGTGTATGTGGTATTCTTCGAAAATAGCGTCCTGGTAAGTCGCCAGGACGGCTAGTTAGCTCCGTACATACGTGCATATTAAGACATCTTTAAACGTGCCTGTAGAGGCTAAACACAGATTGCTCTTCAGCGGACGCCGGCCACGATCGCTAATCTGCCTCTGCCTCTGCCTGTAGCTTCTACACGTACACTCGTCAGTACGCTCACCTAGCAAATGAAGGTTGGGCCAAGTCTCGTTGCGAGAATGCCGCTACCCAAGGGACAAAGAAATGGCGACAGGACCCTGGTGCTATGGGGGTCGGGGGTTGAGACTGGGAGGTTTCGGACGGAAAATCCGGCGAGGCTGACAAACGTATGAACGAAGGAGTTTGGAGATCGGCCAGTGAGGAGAGCCGAAGGATCTAGAGAAACGCTATTCGTTGGTGGACAGCAAAGAAGAAAAGAACTCATCCCGTTAAATTCTTTATCCGCCTTTCAGATTCTGCTCGGGCGCGGGCCTTTTTCATCATCATCATCATCGCCAAACGTCGTCATCATCGGTTGCAACAGTAACGGCACAGGACATAATCTTGCATCTTTCCTGTTCCTTCGGATCATTGCCTGTTGAATCATTTGTTCCGATAACACTTTGTTTTCGTTCCCCCAGTACCCGCTTTTCCTGGTTTACTACAAAACGGGAAAAATCAAATATCATGCTCAGTGTTCGCCAGCAAAATTCTTATTTCGCAAACATAAATTAGAAGTTCTCAGTTCATTTTTTCAAAGGACTTAGTTTTAAGAATGAAAAGCGAGAGCGATGCCCTATGAGCGTGACGGTGACGTGTTGTACCAGCTTCGTGCTGGTGAGCGGTTGCCGAATACCGTCAAGGTTGGCTAGTAGATTGCGGTGCGCACTTAAAGGGGGGATCGAAAATTAGTAGGCAGCTAAAAATGCAAGTTCGTACCACATGGTCGAAGGATCGTGCGCTTCACGTCATCAGGCTCCGAATTTCATCTATTGGTGCGGGCGGCCCAGCTCGCCCGCATCCTCTCGGGCGTATTGTACAAACGACCTGATGAAACCTTAAGTCCGATGTGATTCATGGTCGCGGAAGGTTCCAATCAACGTTTTTCATTTTTTAGCGACAGTTCTTCAAGGCCAAGCGATGTTAGATGGCCCGCGGTCAGTGAAGGACTGTCGTTTTCCTAGTGGTTATTGTTAAACAACCCGGAATAAATACCGATTTTGGGCTGAATATGCTTAGACTGTTAAGGCCATCAAAAACGCGTTGTATGTCCTGAAGTCATCCACAGTGCTTGCTGTTTAATGAAAGCGCACCTATTCCGACTTATTTATTGGCAACAAGGCTCCCGATTCAGTTTACGCTTCCGTCTCAGATGCCTCAGATCTCGTTCTTCTGTAAGCAGTGTGTTCTTTCGTCATTAACCACGACGTGATTAGCAAGCCAAACGCTGCCATTCGCGCCGAGATAGTCTATACCAAGCAGAGCTCTCATCGCTGCCTGCGACGATCTGGTGCACTGTCACTGGTGACCAAAAATGACAGCCGATTGTAGTTCTCTGTTTGGATGTAAAATAATCGCTGGTCAGTCTCGATGCTCGAACTTATTGGAAAATTTACTAAAAAAAATTAGCTTTATTGATTCCAGGAAAAAGAAGCAATATATTGATTAGAAAAGGAACAGTTGACTGGACTGCTAAGGTGACAATGCCAATTGTATTCGAATAAAAGGTTTTTATTAGAAAAAATTCCGCACGTATAGGAAAAGTTCCAAGTTTCAATACCGTACTGAAATTTCATTTTCTGAATAGGTCGCAGTAATTTCAGGGCACAGACTGGAACATTTCAAGGCCCTTGAGCAGCCTAATACGCCGCATCTTGACGATTTTACGGCCAAATCGGCACACACAGAGAGCAATGCCATGTCCGTTTGCGCTAAGATTGAGTTGATGCGTAGTCATGAACATCTATATCTATATATTAGGTAAAATGGTAACAAACTCAGTTTAATTAAAACTTCGGTGCTTTACGCGTATGCACTCCCCATGCATAATTGCTCAAAAGAAAAGCCTTCCTTCCTCCACTAATAGACCACTTCTTTCTAGTATTTATTCTTTACCTATTCTTTTAGCCCACTGTTTTTAAAATCTTCATCTCGTTTTCTTCCTGCTTAAAGAGAAGAATCCTTACGTAATGATTCGATGCTAAAATGTTAAAGAAAAACTTACTGCGTATCATTGTCGCCGTATCGTCCGATTTTATATTGCTTTCCATGTTCTGATATTGTATGAAGTCTTTGGTTGCCAGTTTGTAGTTAAGTGCTTTGCTTGTCCACTTTCTATTTACGTTATGGATAACAGGAGAACCGGCTCCAAAACGTAAACTCTTTCTTGTACGGACTTTCTTGTATATCTCCGAGAGCTTGTTATGGCGTCAAGCGCAGCTCAGTTTTGATTCAGAATGCATACACAATCATTGTCGTGTGAACAATAATAGAGGAATAAAAGGAGACAATACTGTCTACGTCCGAATAACATTGTTAGCACCCTCTGATCGAAATAAAAACGGCCGGTACAAAACGCTTCTGGAATAAATCATTACGCTACAGCCCAATGGAGAGGACCAGCATAGAACTGCGCCAGAATAACCAAAAGCGGTGAGCGATTCGACCCCTTTACCCTTCGATCTACTGCCCCTCTCCCCCTACAAGGAGCTAGGCAGGCACGATAGGTAGAGAATGAAAGAAAGGGCCTTAGTGATAGATACGCACACAGAAAACAAAATAGGGCTTGATTTTAGTTCGAGAAGGTGCGACAGTTCGTTGGTGTCGTTATCGACCATATCTTCTGGGCTATTCTGAGTGCCGAGTCTACTTTCTTGCATTGAAGCGGCTTTGGCGTTCCACATCGGCAGCAACGCAGCAGGCACCGCCATCTAGATGCGTCTCCTTTATAGTCATCACCAACATTTCTCTAGTACCATTACCGTCGCTTTAAGCTACCACTTCGGTACGGAATGGCTGGAGAAGGGGCCGAGAGGGGCGGTGGGCTTATGAAAGGGCGGCTAAGCTGAGCAGCGACTAGAATTACTAGCTTGCTCAGTTTGTCTTGCCCACAGCTAGGAGCTCGCCGCATTCGACTCGATCGTTTTAGCCGCGCTTCTTACTTTCAGAGTAGCGGCAATCCGCCGTCGTTGCTGCCGTTAGCTCCAATAGTGAATGCTCAAAACTAGTTCACGTTGCTCGGCGGCGAACTGTTGGTCCCATGGGAGCTGACGAAGGCTGAAGGGAGGAAGAACCAGTAAAATCTAGAGCCAGAGGAGAAAAACGAGTGGTGCTAAATAGAACGGTGCAGAAAGAGTCAATGAACTTGGCTTGACTGGCTAGCTATGTCACGGGTCTCGAGCCTTACCTCAACAAACTCAATTGGCTCTTAATTCAAGAGATTCTTCCTCCTTCCGTCGTCACTCTTTCTAGTTCCTCTCTTCCTGTATCTTGTTCACACACGTTCTGTCTGCCGCGCATTCTGAGCCTCTTGAATCTTTGCAATAACAACTGGCTCTGAAAGCGCATCTGGCTCGCGAGCTCTAGGCCTCTTACACACGAAGGGCTTCTGCCACCTTTGGCTTACCCTTGCCAGTTTGTTCACTCGCTGTGTCTTTCTTTCCAAAGAGCTGAAGACAAACTCGAAGCCAACACCATCGATAGCGGTAGTGGCTACTCTGTCATCTAATTGCCCACAACCACTACTCCCCCCAACACAAGCAATCTGAAATCCACGACTGGATTGGGGAAAACATAGCTGCCGTGTTCGAAGAGGGGAACATGAAAGTCATCTAGCGAGGCCATTTCCACCTTGGCAGTCCAACGTGCGTCATGACAGCCGCTGTCGGGCTTGAAGGAAACAACAGATGTCATGAGGGTGCACGACGGGAGGCTGACTTCGGGACATACGAAAGGAGCTTGTAAGGACCTCTACTCCCTGCATGTCGATTACGGTCCCGCATTTACACACGGTTACTACCGTGAGCTGAACCCACCATGACAGCATAAAATAAGCAGAACGAATCTCAACTCAACTCAACTATGAGGCAGGCCTCACAGCCTACTTCTCATGACTCTTGTCTGCTCCCTATTAGTTTAGCACGCGGATGCTTGATCTACCTGGAGGGTGTGTCCGCTATTCAGTGCTTACTGAGTTTGGGCTATCATTGCAGCTGGTGCCGCTACTTAATCTAGTCCGAACAAAAATATTCCAGATGTTGCTAGGCTTACTATATATATTCAATGCTTACAGGCGACTGCTCCATCGCCTACTTCTGAGTGGTTGTCAACTTATCTGCCTACAAAGACGAATAGTGAGACCTATGTTGCTTCACTGCTTATTTTTAAAGAAGGGGCCATTTACGAAACAATTTAGGTAAACTTCAAAAAGGACCCAACTTCTCTAACTGGACGAGTCATGCATACGTATAAATGTATTCATCTTATACATATTACTTTAGTCATACATGTATTGTAAACCTAAAAAAATTACAGTTAAATTAATGTCACCTAAGGTAATTTCAGTCAATGAAAAACACATTATTATTGTCCATCTTAATTAACGAAGAAACGTCTTGGTATTGGTTGTCATTGCCTTCGTTTTTCGTTTGTTTAACAATTATAAAAGACGCGTACTTACGTATAAATTAGATGATTGATCTCCAGTCAGTAAATCGTTCTACTGCTCATAAATTCATATTCTAGACTTTTTACTTCCAGATTTTCAAACATATACATTTTTATTATTAACACTTTCCGATCGGCGCTATTCAAATTTTTGTTATTAGAAAAGTCACACAGGCCTGTGGTCTTTAAAGAAATTTATACAAGCTTGCATAAAAAGAGGCACGTAAAGCGTGGTAACTTCACGGCCAAATCGAATTGAATGCCGTATGATTGGGCGCCTGGTCAAACATTTGGTAGCCCAAGGAAATCCCAACAGTAAATTTCAGTTTATGAAACTTTGAAAATACGACCTTTACATATATACATACAGACTTCGATATTGTTTTGCTAAAGTCAAATTTAATTGTGTACTTAACTCACAGTTAATAAATAAATAAGTCTTTTGAGCTTGATTTCCGGTACTAGCGTTAAGCATGGCTTAGCGTAAAGCTTAGTGCGGAATGAAGTACCTGTACGTCCAACTGCAAGACTATCTAACTTCAAGTTATCGAGCAGACAACTTAGCATTGAACCATCACAAAGGCAATTTTATACGTACGAATAGGTTTTGCATATTATCACCAGTGTTTCTTGGTAGAAAATTTCTTCTTCATGTTTTTCTTTTTTTTTTTCAGAAATAACATTTCTGTAAACATTTGGCCAATACTGCTCTTAACACGGCCTATCCTAAACTTAATTTACATACAGTTTCGCCTCACAAAAAATTATATGTCAAGTAATAGATTGTGACAAAGTTTCAAAGTTTTCCCACACTACATGCCATTTCAACATTTTACGTAACTTGCGTCTAGGCGTTTGGCACAGGTTTATTTCTGTAAGTAAGTGTTCAAGTTATAAGAAGAACCATCTTCGGTTAAACGTACGCAAAAATAAACTTCCCATCTTTCGAAACTAACTTCTTTTTGGAAACTTATATGAAAGCCAATCAAGTAGTCGAATGGGTTGTATCGTAAATGGTTTGTGATATAATCTCAATAAATCATCGATAGGAGTTAATAGGCTTCAATGAGAAAGTTCTGTTGAGTGAAGTTCGCAGGCTACATTAGCATAGAGGCGGTCTATCTTATCTGACTGCTTGTTCGGTATTTGAAGTTCTATTGAAGACTCATTAGGGAGACCGTTACACGTGCTCGACGTTGCCTACCAGAAAGGCTATTAGAGGTTCATACGAGAATATTAGTAGAATCGTTGAAAAGCCGATTAGGACCTTTCCAATGAGTTCAAGTCGACAATATCTGAAAAGACTTCCTAGATGGTCCATGGTAGAAAATCCTCAAGAACGTATGTCGAAGGCTCAATTAAAAGACCTATTCGGACATAGCAAAGGGAATATATTAAGCCTATGATAAATGATGTTAAAAGGGTCAAAGAAAAAGCTAATCCATAATTGCGTTAATAAACCTACTTGTGGGTTATATCGGGGTTACAACATAATATTCAAGAACTACTCAACTACGCACAAACTCTTGAACAATTACACAGAGCAGGCTCAGGTTGACGTAAAAACTTGTCCTTACAACCGTCAATTAACACGGTCCTAAATCTTAAGTGGAACATAGATACGCTAAATGAAAAAAAATAAGTAAACCATTTCCAATGAACACAGATTGTAAATATAGTATAAAATCCACATCTTTTTAATATAATCATTTTGAGGCGAATGCATAATAAGCAAGCCAGATCGCTCATTTTTTTTCCTAGATGAAGTTGTTTTTCCTGCTAGAACTATCTGTGTTCGAATTTTGTTATCTTTTTGTTACAACAGCATATTTCTAGCAAAAATATGTTGACTTAGGCAGATGTAAGTTTCCCTTAACGGTGATTTTTTTATATTCTGTAACTCACTATTTAAATGGACACATCCAAGGGAGGTCGATATTAGGGTAGGGTCAGATTAATGCTGGGAAAAAGTTATTTTAAATGACAAATAAGTAGTTGTATTAAGAAAAAAAGAAGAAAAATATTAAAAAAGACGAGAAGTAGGCGATAATATGAGTCGAATGGTACTCACCGTTCCATGTCACAATGCGTGAGGAATACTCTTCACGGAATTCTTCGTTCCAGTTCAATGGTGGAAAGGATCGAAACGATGCAAACCGAAAAAAATATGCCGCGAGGCTATAGCAGACGTAGTAGCGGTGCCAGCACGCTTAGCAAAAATAAGGCGACGGCGAACCGGCCGTTCATCTTGTTTTTGAGTGAAGTCTTTTCTAGGCAGTTCGGGGCCTGCAGTTTGGTTCCCTGTTAGGGCAAGAGGTCTGATAGGTCCTAACTGGTTTACAGCCTTGCACTAAGCAGGCGCAGGCTATTAACACAAGATTACGGGCTCATCAACCCGGAGCCCGACTTGCATACCATAAGAGGACGACGATCGGACGTTGTTTGTTGAAGCTGTGCGGCCGAGGGACGGTCGATTCCGGGGGCGGTTTCAGGGTCCGGGTGCACTTATCAGTTGAACCCTTTAGTCAGCGCGGTCAAAGGGGCCGAGAAAAAGTGGGGTTTGCAAGTACGACCGAGAATAGGGATCAAACTGGGTCTTCTTCGAGGATCTCGGAATAGTCGCTTCGAGACCTCCTACAGCCAGACGCTTCTCCTACCCTCGCTCAATCGCTTCTTCGACCGCTCGCCAGCGGCAGCGCCATCACGCTCAACAGGCAGCCGCCCTCTCCCACAAATTGATGTACTATGTTAATGATCTCCTACAGGCCAGTCCGCCGCTTCAAGACCACTTTCTGCCTAGCTGACGGACATAAAATTGTGTCGAGCATATCCATCCTCCGTGGAAGCTAGAGAACGAAGGTTGGTTAGCGATAACACTAAACGAGGCGAATAACGGCAACCACGACGACGACGACATCACATTCGATCTGATGCGAAAAATGTAATTGGTTGTTTTATCAGACAGATACATTTGTCTAGGGAAAAGCGGTTACGGGTATGCACTTGTGTCTTATATCACAGCTGACATAAGATTCTACTAAATCAAGCTTTCTTTATTTAGGACTATCTAATCGAAATTTTATCTATATTCAGGTCAAACCCTTTCGCTTAAAGGAAGCGAGTTCGGACTACTTAAGCCTTTTAATCGTTTTGTCCTCAGAGTACGGACGGCCTCTTCAGCTGCAGCTTCCATCCTGTTTCACCTGCTATGCCATCCAACTATACGCAGATCCACCAGCAAACGACATCTGACTGAAGTTCATCTGGATTATGCTTAAGGCCGAGCAATGCGTATCCACCTATAGTCGAACGGTAATGAGAACGCTGCTAGGGCGTTTGCTTAAGTACAATACGGAGCCCCAGAAATTATCGTTCGAGCCTGATAGGGTGTCACTCACAGCGCTAACACGGTTGCAAGGACATAAGGGCTCCTAACGCGTCCGGCGCAGCTGCCGCGTGTGTCCACGAACTGCCAGTAACGTTTACGGACAGGCCTGGTAAATCTCTCCGGGTCTCCAAGAGCTAAAAACTTTAAAAGGAATATCAAACCTAGACTTCAGTGCCTAAGACCGACAACGCGCCCTTCTTTCTATCTACGACCAGACGAAGTGTACGATGGATCGCAGGACGCAGAAATATAGAAGAGAAGGCGTTGATATCATCGTTGATGATTTCGACCCTCAGGCACTCACCCAGATCCAGTTCAGATGCCGTTGACGCTCCTGTTTATAAGGCGGCCGATGGCAGCGGCAGCGTTGGCCTGCGCTGGACGCTGTTAGTAACTAACGCCATATAACGGCAGCAATGAGAAAGGACATCTTCTTTGTTGACCACCAGGCCAAACAGCCGCATGACCTTTTTGGCTTGAACCTTTCTAAAAGCAGGCCATCCAGTTAGCCGACCATACGAGAAGAGCAATCGTCAAATAGTAGCGCTATATATCTCTCTTTTCCACTTAGTACCGTAGTCGCATTGGAATCATAGCTGCCGTCGTTCATAAAAGCAGTAGCAGTGTACATACCCAGTCCGCTAGATACTGGTCTACTGCTGAGCCCTTTCGCCGACGGACAACGAGTAGCGAGTGACCCGGAGAGGAGAAGTATGAAGAGGCCCGTAAGGGAGTCTTACGAAGTACCATGGCCAACAAGCCGGCTAAGTAACCAAGCAGTATCCAACCTAAGCCAGCTCAGTCCTTAGCTTCTGCTCAGCGAGCCACGAATGAGATAGCATTCGGAGAGCACCTTTATCGGTAGAGCGAAGGCAGTGGGTTTCTCTGTTCATTTCCACCCCGTTTGACTCCCCCGTTTGTCGCCGCTATTACCGTCTTCCTTTGCTAGATTCGCATCTCCTGCACCCAGCATGAGCATACAATTAGTTGTGGAAAATATCTTCTTTTACCAGGCTTCTACTTGCATGTATGATTCCAGCTGAAAAAATGAGCAGAGCTAGAACGAGCAAGCTCTATGACGCTGTAACAGCGCTTCGCGTAAGAGGCACATCCTTGATGACAAACACTGCCATTCGCTCCGAGTCGCCTTCGATGAGTGCGTCTATATACATGCACAGTTTTATACAAATGTATACCCGTGAAGATTTATCTGTGTGAGAATGAAGGTAGTCAAAAATAGAACAACGCCTTATTTATGCCACGAACGAAGACGCTAGGTTCTATTTCTGCCAAGGTCGAAAAAGTACAGTTGTTGTCGTGGATTGAATTCGCTAAAGCTGAGGCTCATCTCGTTCCGATTGAGTGCCTACACATATGAGAAACGGTTGCCTTCTCCGACGTTGAGTGTGCCCGCCTCATGATTAAGATAGCGCAGCGGATCCCGACAGACACACCCGGAGCGCTGCTGGTCCGCTCCGGCGGCCACCGGCTTGCTTTCGATTACCATATTCAGAGACTCTCATAGAAATCGGACGCAGAATACGGTTAGCGCTAGTTGGACAATAGGACAATCTGCTTCCGTATGTCTGAATAACCTCGACACATAGATTGCAAAGCAAGATAACCTGACGGAACAGCCTTCCAACGGAAATACAAGATGCGCCACTCGATACCCAAATCTATTTCTACTACTTTCAGTACCTGCTGAATGACTACCTTAATGGCTTCTATTACCAACTGAACAACATGGGTATTGTGAATTCATCGTCCCGTTCGGAAATAGGATAACACCGTGAGATTCTCTGAAGGGAGCCGACCCAATCTAGGAATTGCTAATCATCAGCGATTTTCATCATGGCCCAAATATGTTTCGCTTACCCATTCCGCAAAAAACTAGTAGACGTGCAGTCTCTTCGTTGCAAGCTTTTCGTGCAAGTTTTGCGGGGAGTGCAATTCATATGCATTTTAGCCAGTGCATCGCTGCTCCTCGATTGCGTGAACCCTTGTTCAATGCTTGTCTAGCATACTAGTTAGGTTACCTTTAATCAGAGCAGAGTACTCAACAGCTAACCGACCAGTGAACAAGACCTGATCAAATGCTATGGGGAATCTGCTTGGGGCATCCACAGGTTTCGTAACTCCGCCGCACATATTCAATCTGCTGTTCCAACATTTGGTCTCTCGTCTCTTGCTTTTGAATAAGTGCGTAAGAGTCAAGCAGCTGCATAGGTCGCTTGGTCAATTAGCTGCTGGTCGGTTTTCATTGAAAAAGCAAGCCGCGACCGTAGAATCCACCTAGTATTCGTAGGTTCTCAGGAAGACGTCGTAATAGGAGCGCTTGGTGGCAAGCGAGAGAGGCATGGAAACCGGACTTCGTCTTGGCCCGGTCAAGAAAGTGCTTGCTTAACTGTCAGCGAGATCTTAAAGTTACAGCGCCTCTTACTTTAACGAGACTCTGTCTGAGCCTGCCAGCGGCCAAGCATTCTGTTTTGCCGTACTGACTGAGCTACGGGTACGAAAGCCAAGTGTCTAGTTGTTTCAACTGTTTTCCTGTATTGGGCAAAGCATCAGGCACGCCGCCAGAACAAAAGTAGACATACACTTTTCGGAAGCCTTTGCCCCATGAAAGACAAGAGTATGGCAAGAGGTCTAAGGACCGGGCTTATCCACGAAGTCTAGACTCGGCCTAATGTAACGAAGCTCACGCCAAGAATCGTCCTCGTGCCAGCTGTTGCCTTAGCCCGCTCACTTGAGTCCACAGCGGCGGCGGTGGCGGCGTCGACTGCACCGTTCTTCGTGCTGCCCGACCGATTAACCCTTTTGGCAGTGGGCTTTATAGATAAGCAGTCGAGATATAAACATATACATAAATGCGCAAATCTTATCATGGATACCGATGCTATGTATATTATGATAGCAGAAATGACCAGCCATCAAAAAATGTACATGGTATATAGAACGTCCATGTATATGTACTTTTATATGGATAGGCGTGAAGACGGGCGTAACTAAAGACATACGCGTAGAACAGTCGAGACATACTTTTATAATGCGGTAGCGCTAAAAGCATCACCATTGGTTTTATGTTCGTGAATTTATTATAGCTCGAGGGGCAATAATAGCAAGCGTTGGTTCATATTGCGTATTGCGATAGAATGTGCGCTAGCAAAAAAATATAACTACGCTGTTTCACGTTACCCACACAATCCGAAAGCTAACGCTTTAGAACACATTACCATTTATATACCCGCTTAGAAGTAAGTAGAAATATTAAAATGCTTGCTTCAGTATAATAATATTTAAACAGGAATATAATAGGAACATAGTAAAATAGGAATAGGCTACAATGGTTTTTCAATAAATCACGGCTGTGACTTGCCGTACGCGGGCATCTTATGCCCCGTTGCTTGCCAAATTTCCGTAGCATATAGAAATTAAGCTAAAAGAAAGGCTGTCTTTCAATCAACTTAGCTACGGTTCTTTTAGTGTATTACCATCAGGCTTGAAATCACCATTCAGGATTGTCTTTGTTGACATCACTGCGAGTGTCGTAGGCCTCACAGTTGACCCCCCAATCTTGCCTAATAGATATATGTTATTTACACGAAACGTACGAGAATTTTATTGCATTTAAAACCGTTATCATTTATTTAAAATAGATTTAAATAATTTTACTGTACATACGTATATATATATATATATAATAGCAACACTAAAGCTGCCTGGTTTTATTCGCCCGGCAAACATTGACCCTCTTAGAAACTATTTCGACACAATATGCCTAACTAGTAAATAAGATAACTTGTTAAATGTGCATAGTCTTCTATATCTGCCGTTAATTAGACAGATTTATGAATTAGAATAAAACCAAGGATTACTTGACTATGCTTTACGATTAGAAAATGTGTTTTTTTTTTTTTTTTTTTTTAAATAAAAAGTTGCTTGCTCAGTGCATAGTCAACAAGTTAACCACACTACCCTATAATTGACTAAGTTCCATAGTATTATAGATCGCGTGTGGCTCGTTTAGGTAAAGTCAGTTACGTACCAGCCACATTCTGCCATCCGTACACGTAACATTTTGAACAAGTACGTGCTTGTTTAGACAACATAATTGATCCATCCAGTTCCTGTTTCCATCTTTTCCAATCTAGTGCCAGTTGTACAGCATTAATAGAGCTTATGTTCTAATATAGCTTAATTGCAAGAATTTTTTTAGATTGCGTCCTCTTTTTTGGTCCTTTATTAAGCAGATGGACAGACAATATTGAGGCAAGCCTTAATCCTTGCTTAGTGTATAATAACAATCGACGTTCGCTCGCCTACACGATCGGCAAATAATAATTGGCGACTGTGATGTGATGTCATTACTTGGTGTAGGCATCGCACCAGCAGAGGTAGCTGCCGTTCGGCTGGTAACCAGAACGACGGCGACCGCCAAAGTCAGTACAACTGGTATGTATTCCACCGTCTATAGAACCCAGCTAGCTAACGAACAGTAGCTGCATGTAGGTAGCGAAAAATAAACCGGCAGAGACCGCCCATCCACCCTTACTAGCACTACCTGTTATTAATTGACCCATGCTGGATAGGACAGAACGATTGAAGGAGTCTAGCAAACAAGGCCGTTTCAGTGGCGGCCGCGGTGTTACTGATTAACCAATAGTAGCCAAAGGAACGATGGTCTGGTTTCGTCGTGCAACGTGTCCTACCAGATGGACGGATGAACGGACGAAAAGACGGCTAAGCCAAAGTAGGGAATGAGCTGAGAGCAGTGGCCGCTCTAGGACGATCAGCGGCCTGTCTCCTAACCCGGGAATAATATCACCTGGCTCTGCACCGGTATCTTCGCCGAGTTCCTAGCCTGTCGTCATACCTAGTTCTAACTAGCACTATAATGGAATCATGAGGAAGTAGCTTTGTCAACGATTTCGTTGAATAGCGCATTTACCTAAGGAGGCAACCTATGGAGATCCTTCTGTAAAACACTATTATGTCGTTAACGAATAATGAAAAAATCTGGTTCGCTTCCTTTAACGCTACCGAAGTTCTCCAGGGGATCTTATTATGGGAGCGATTTTAAAGATATTGTACTTCATACGTACGTGCGGTTATCTACGCGTATGAAGTGCGTGCTTGATGAGTACGCTGACATGTGCAAACTTTCTATGAGTCTCCTTCTTTACAGCTATATCAGTTAAATTTCTGTATTCTTTTTCCTATATCATGGAAAACATGTACGAGCAAACATTTATCACCATGTAATTGTGCTAAGTATGTTATTCCGTCTTATTTCTATTGCTTTACATTTCTGTTGTATGGTGATCAGGGACCTGGTCATACCCATAAACATGGCTGATCAGATGATATCTTATAGAAGATGCCGAAAAACCCGATTTTTCTGTCACAGCGCGTTACATATGGTTGACATCGTAAATTTCTCTGATGATAAGCTCTATATGGTTCGTATAGATTGTTTGAAAATTTGATTACAAAAAGTATTGTTTTCGAAATGCAAAATCGATACGCCAGCCAGCTTTACTTATTGCTAATCATACCGAAACAACTGGACCATCTGCATTGTCAAGCACGATACTTTATAGGATTTGGCCCGTCGATCTTCAGCCCTTGTTAATAGCTATGAACACTTAGATGATGATTACTTACAACTTATCTGATGATGTTGTTATTCAACTTTTATTCCAGTAACTGAGAGTTGAATGTATGTGATGTCCTTATTTTAAACGCTAAGATCGACTATATTACTTTACGACCTTATTAATTATTTATTGTAGAAGAAGAAAACTGAGGTTACATACGGGTGCAAATATTCAAGCCATTCATCGTTTGATGGTATGTTATTTTTCTTTTAATTTCAATTATTCATTGTACGTTTTTCCTAGCGGCAAGTAGAAATTTTCGTGTGCTTTTCTACTCTCTTTCTTTCTACT
Organism: Varroa destructor; assembly: GCF_002443255.2. Lineage (NCBI taxonomy): Eukaryota > Metazoa > Arthropoda > Arachnida > Mesostigmata > Varroidae > Varroa > Varroa destructor. The sequence continues at coordinate 5,019,947 of NW_019211455.1, forward strand.
TATCATTATTATAGTGTTTTGAATCATCAGTCGACTCTTTGGGGAGCGCTCTGTAATGTTCAAAGTGTGTTTATACATTTTCAAGTCTTCTGCATCTACTTTGCACCTAAGACGATCTGGTTCACTGCCTGTCACTTGCGTGGGCTTGAACATCTGCTGGCTTTTCTTTTCGTGTGTCCGAACTATGATCCTTTAAAATATAATTATATGCGGCCGGTACCATTAAAGGTAGTCTGAGTTTTGACTTTACTGTGGGGCAAAATGAAGGAGCACGATTTATTTTAACGTCAAGGATGACTCTCAAATACTTGCCTCTGGTGGCCTTCGACTCTCAGCCGAGAGGAAGTGTTCTTGTGGGTTTGCTCCAACGAGGTAAGGGAGCTGTGCCCTCGGGAGGGTACAACACTTCGTCCACATTGCTTCGGACCTTAATTAATCAAAGCTGCAACTGCTTGCCAGTGCTGGCAAACAACATCACCGGTCCCTAAAGCAAGCCTTGCAAAGGACCACGGCCTCCGACCATTCACCGGCTGCTAAAACAAAACCGCATGCAAAGTCTCAACAATCCGGAAAGCCCGAACGGTGCGAGCGGAAAACGCCAGTAGCAAAGGCTACGCAGTTAAGCCCAATAAAAATTCGCCTGAATTCGCCCAGCTGGGCAGGTTGACTGACGCTAGGGATTGGTCGCTAACGGAGTGTCCTGATGCGGCAGTGTGCCGACGAAAGCTCGACTGAGTACTCCTGCATTCGGCTAGAGTAAACTCCTCTCTTCTCGTGTGTTTGTCTTTTGAGCATTGTACTGACTTCGCAGTAAACTGGTGTTGTTGTACTATAGCTACTAATAGCAGCAGAAGTAGTGCTAAGGGTGGTAATAACTCTACCACTGAGTAACAAAACAGTTCGCAAGTTTTCTTCCAGCAAATTTCTCCAGAACAAGTAACATTGTCAATCGTGGACTCAATGGCCGTGAACGTCATAAGAACGTCTCCATCTCTCTCCCCTCACGTGTGCTACTACAACTACGACTACTATCTGTACCTTTCTTTCTGCGACTGGCTACGTGGAGTCATACCTAGTCGCATTTTCTCTGCGAACGTCTCTTCCAGTGTCTCCTATTCGTTTACGTACATAGGCACTGAAAACGATTGGCAAAGAGCTGTCGGGCGTTGAGCTGCGGGCGGCTTCGTCGAACGGCTTTGCCTTCCTTCAGGCCAAACCTTTTGGTGGTCGGCTGGCCTTTCTGGCTTTCTATTTTCTTCAGCCCGGATTCCCGTGTGGCGATGGTGGGTTTGTTCAGGCTTCGGTGTGGTCCACTGTTCTCAGCTTCACTTAAGTGTGGGTCCACAAAGAGAATATCTCGCCAATTATATCGCCTTTGATGGGAGAGCACGAGGCAGACCAGCAGGATGGAACGAGACAACGTGGACCAGGCTGGAAATTGGAGCTTCTTCTTCCTTAATGACGCCGCAGTCGCCACTACGACCACCCTTCTCCATACTGCCGCGGCTGTGTGCGCCGCATACTAAAAAACGCTATCCCTCGAGGCGGCGTACTAACGATTTTCGATTTTCTAATATCACCATCATCGCTCGCGCTACCAGCACTTGCACTAAAGACGAGCAGCAGCAGCAGGAGCAGCAGGGGAGAGAGTGGGTTGAGTCAGGGGACAGGGGTATGACTGGCTGGCCGATCGCTTGTTCGGAATAGACTGATGCAAGTAAGAAGCAAAGGGGTGGAAGGCGAGAGGTAAGTTACACTTCAGGGGGATTCAGACAAGCGGGCAGACAACGGTCGAGCAATGAACGGATGGCGCTCACCGCCATAGAACGCGCAGAGGCTAAAGAAAAGCTCGCGCGGCTCACTCATTTACTGCTGCTACTCGTTGGCAGGTCGCTGCACTTGGCTGGGTGAGCTGCTGCAAGACTCACGGCACGATGGCGACGGAATAGACGGCAGACGCTGTCGCTTGGCTGGCAACTGCCACAGCCTCTGCACCAGTCTTTGCACAATATCCAGCGGAGGTCGGGAATAAAGATGGTTATCCAAAGCGGAGGGGTAACACCCGATTTGTCTTTCTCGCCTTGCTTTTCATCCCCTGGTCTGGAGCATGCTTGTCGCTATAGGCCTTATAGACACAGAACTCTCGCCCTCGACAGGCTCCCGATCAGCTCGACGCAGCGCGTTCGCACTGAGGCTGCCTAGGTTGTCGCAATCGCCGGGATCAGTTACTAGCTACTGCTGGCCGACCAGTACATAACATCTTCTTCAATCCATGAAGAACTTGGAAGTCCGCCCAGTTCTTACCCGGTTAGTTCGGTTTTTCTATTTGAGCACTTCCCCACCTGAACTATTTCTTTACCCTGGTCCCACTTCTTATAAGCCTATATCTCTATAAATTATCTTACACGCCGATCAGTAAAAGGAGCTAGTAATGGTAATACTACGAATATACGTGGTCGGAACGGAGCGAGAGGACCACTGCTTTCAAAATTTCTTGCATCCCGTTGATTCGCGTGGCATACTATTGACTGTGTGCTAAGGTACGGCAACGTGGGGTACTACTGGTTGTTTCTTTGTGCGAAGCTGCTGGCGTGATCGTCGCCCCCTTTAATATGTATGTGCTTTCGAGTTTGGTTTAATTGCGTAGCACTTATGTGCTCCTGGATTAAGAGCCTGGGTTGACAGCTCAAATCTTACAAGACCCTTTTTAATCCCGAAGTCGACTAAACTTGTCAGCCTCGGCTGACAGTAGAAACAGTCGTTCAGAAAGGATGTGATAGAAAAAAAGTAAAAAGAGGTGTCTCACTGAGGGCGGAATTAGCTGGTGGTTGGAAAATCGCAGCAAGCAAAAGCAAGAGAGCTCGCAGAGGGCGGACAGGCGCAAAGTATTTCGTCGTCGCCGGTGTTTCATCCCCCTCCTTCTTCCGAGCGCCGATGGCGGCGGCAGTGGAGGCGCAAGAACAGCAAATGTAACGACGCAAGCAGTAGCGTCCACAGAAGCACATGGCAAGAGTATGATAGAATGAAGGTTCGGCAGCGAGTGGAAATTAGCTATGGCGTGCTTTTCTTGGCATAGTTGACGTTGTCGATTACGACGCCAGCGGCGCCAGCAACGGGAACAGGGGCAGCGTTGGCCACACCATGGTCACTGTTGGAAGAGGTAGACTAGACTGGCAAGGTTGTCCTTCTTTTCCCGTTTCTTTTCTTGGCAAAAGGAGGATCTTCAAGTTCGCCATCTTGTTCGCCTGATTTGGCCCTTCAAGCGACGAAGCAACGACGAATTCTGTCGACAACGGGTCGACCATCAACCTGCTGCTGTTACTTTTGCTATGCTGACAGTTAGAGCATCGGCTTGAAGAGATATAGGGGAAAACAACCAAGAGCATCTGATCTGATTTGATCCTTAATCAGGAGGATCAAAGATTGAAGTGGCGTTGCTGGCCTGCGTATAGCTATCTAGCGTGTCGTGGCCGTATAGATGATACGGTACGGGGCAAAGTAGGGCGTGAACACAAAAAAGGCCTGCACACCGAACGGCCTAACCGGTTCCGTTGGCTGGTGAAACGGCGGTGAACTTGCAGATTGATTGTGGGACAGCCCATTGCTGATTGGCCGAATCGATATCGAGACTGGAAAGAGGCAATGGGAAATAACGGAAGACGACAAAACGTCACCCCCGCATTGCAGTCGAAGCAATAACACGTCCGTTCTTCCAACAATATACCAGCGACTGCCCGAAATACTCCTGGATACTGGCACCATCACTGAGCCAAACGACATCGGACCTAGGGGATGAGGTATTTCATCACTGAACGAATTCGTATCAGCTAGCCCATACTATAAAACAGCGTGGGTCCCAGTAGAGAACCAATCTTTCAACATCGTGTTGTGTCTACCCTTTCCGAGTATCTCTTAACCATTTCAGTGCGGTGATTACAGTGGGTAGTTAGCTGAGTGGCAAACTGTCAATATATAGCAGAGATCGTTGTATAGTGGGACAGAATAAACTAGTTTGGCGGAGCAGAAAAAGATCCACAAAAGTGTCACCCAACAAGCGTTCACGTGCGGAACCAGCAGCAAACGGTCGCACCTTTTTGCCCGGGGCATTTTATGAAAAAAATTGTGCTTTCTGCTAGGCACTAAGTTGGTTATCATTAAGAGGACGACGCCAGCAGAAATTTAAAGCTGTCAATCGGTGGTCGTATGGAGGGCGCTCATTAAAAGTCAGCAAACGGTCTTCGCTTGGAGCGGAATACGTGGTTACTATAGGCGATGGTTGTCGAACATATATCAATTAGTCTGCGCGACATTTACTAAAGTGAGAATAAGTTTTGCGATCCGCTTCATATTGCACGATTTCACTCATTTTGCCACCATATACCTATCGTATGGCCCCGCCATTAAAGTTTCTAAGGATGCTCGTCGGACTGATAGATGTATTTTCGTGTCATCATTTCGATACAGCGACCATTGTATGGAGATGAGCTAGGCTCAGTGGAGCGTACCGGCAGTCGGCCTGATAGGATACTATAGAAAGTGATTGCTGCGATGTACGTAGCGGCTTAAAAGGAAAACTACAAAGAACGAGACAGACTCAGCGAAAATGAACAGAGCACACAAGCCGGCTGTAGCCTACATTCTCCTTCAGACACTCTCTTTTCCCCCTCATCCTCGACCTCATCCCGAAGAATGGAAGCGCCTCCATGAAGGCAGGGATGGGCGGACCAGCCAAGGCGGGGGTTGAGGGAGCTTATAACGTAAAGAGTGTGCTTCGTTCACGTGTGTGTAGTATTACTTTATAGAGCTTAGTGAAATGAAGTAATGGGCACGCGGCGAGAGCTAACAGCAGGTCGAAGACTAGTCATACGGCGGTGTCAGAAAAAGCAGTAGTAGCACCCTTAACATTTCCATAGGCAGTCGTTGTCGCGGCGACAGTGCGACTAATACTGGCTGTGGCCGGTCGTCTTGTCGCGCAATTCGATGGTGCATGTAGGGCGCACCGGTCGTCTAATACTCACGAGCTTTCCTTGAGCAAGGTGCGGCCAGCTGCTACTCGGATTTGACGTCGCACCAGATAGCAGTAGCAATAAGCAAGTTGCAAGACCCGCTTATCAGCAGCAAGCGCACCATGCCGCGATTGAACTGGACTAGCCTCGTAGCAGTTCACTTGGTGCGACTGCTACTGAATCTGTTTCCTTTGCACTGCGCCCCTTGCGACGGTGCCTTCAAGCATCTTGCGCATGCCATGCGAACAACAAAGACACGAATAGGAATCGGACAGGCAAATTTCGCTGCACAATGTAACTCTCTTCTGACCCAGTCACCCAGCTTTTTCATACTCATCTTCTTTCTGTTTCCCACTTTTGCAGCTACTCGTCAACTTTTGTAACCTTTACACACCTCCAATCTCTGCACCAGTACCCATTTCTCCAGGCACTGCCAGCCATTCTCCAGAAAATCGAAGGAAAGTAAGTGAACTCTCTTAGTGCAAGTTTCAAGTTGAAGAATCTTTCAATGAATTTAATCCCACCGCTCGTCGGCATCATCTGCCACTGGCGCTACCGTCAAAGCTCTCGCGCGCCCGCGCATTTCGTCCTGGGGCTTTTTCTGGACCTATGTCGCTTTTTTGGAACGTCGGTCGTTCCGAGAGCGACCAAAAAATTGTACGACGGGTGCTTCCTCCCTCTAAGGAGCAAACGAAAGCCCTCTAAGGAGCGCTAGATGAAAGGGTGACGCCGGCTGTGGCAGTAACGGGACTTTGTTGCGCGAACGAATTCCGACGAGAATAGGAACAACTTTCTATCATTTTATCTGCCAAAAAGTACTCGTAGCACCCCAAGCAACCCCTTGTCTTGCATTTCTTCCGTTCTTCTTCCGCGTCGTCTTTTACCTTGCTTCATAACCCTGTATTTAGTTTCTACAAACGGGCTCGCGAGAAGCGAAGCATGGTAACTCCTTGAAATAGAAGCAACATGTTAGAAGCCTATTATAGCCTGGGTAGTCGCGATCCACACTTGCCAGCTAGAAAGCATAAATCGCGAATATTCCGTCGCCTTTATGATGGTGTTCGCGAGTCAGCGGAATAATTGATTCACGTCAGACATGCTCTTCCCCTTATGTTCCTGAACAAACATTCTGCGCAGAGAACGGGCACAAGGCTGAAATCATCATCCAGTATTTCGTGGAATATTATTTCGAGTAGCAACAGCGGCAGCAATAGGCAATTCTTCTAGTACGCCTTCCCTTACCCGTTTACTATGTGACTTGGCCCGACAGAGGCGGCGTAGGAACAGTAACTACGAAACAACTCCTCGTGACAGAGGTGTATTGCGCTGCAGCACCGGCGGTAGTGCCTATCGCTATTATATTCCGAGCGCTTTGGCTGTTGAAGTGGCAGCACTATTTGCTTTCCCCGGTTCTAGCAAAGCCTTCAATTTCGCCAGAATGGTAAAGAAAAAGCGTACGCCGCGCTCATCAATACCACCGAGAGCGGAAAGGTCAGCTGGTGCTTCGGCGTAACGTAATCGCAGTCTCGAAGTACAGCTCAGCTTTCGGGGCATCGGTGACAAGTTTGCAAAGGCTAAAAGGAGAGGAGCCAAGGCGACGTGTGCAGGATGGTATATTAGCAGTTCCTCCTTTGAGGAACCAACGTGCAGGCGATGTTGACGGCAATAACGGCTTTCGTGCGGCTGGTCATCATACTAAGATATCCTGTTGGGCTTTAACTTACGCTGCGTCAACACATTCATATACATACGCAGGAGGCGTTACTCTGCGGCAAATCATTACCATGTAGGTGCGATGGTGCGCTCTACGCGCGACCAGAGCCAGATGGAAGAGTGTAGTTAGGGGACATAAGAAAATCTCTAAGAAGAAGCAAGGATAGGTAAGCGTAGCAACGTCGAAATTGCTTAATGTTACTATCGATAAAATAATGTCTGAAAATTGTTATATTCAACAATGTTGATGTCCTAGTAAGAACGCAATATTTGCGTGTATATTGTAGCCCAGGTCCTGCAGGTCCAGCAGTGCCGGTCGTAATACACAGCAGATTCCGCCTGGAACTTCAGAATAGGATTTTTGAATAGGTAAGGCAAGAATACTGAAAAGAAAGAGCTGCCAATCGAACAATGAGGAAATTGCTAAAATATTCAATATTTTAAGCAAACAGGACGCAGAGTGATCACTCCATTGCACCAGCTGTCATACGTGATGAACCGGTGAATATTGTTTTAAGCAAAAAGTTTCTTAGCTAGTAGAAACGCCCCAAGGCAATCTATAGTTCCTATACGAAATAATGTTTCAGCGCTTAAACACTGACAAAATAGTTTGTGGTCATTACCACCCTCTTTGTAATAATAACGACTGTTCCCAGAGCGTCCAACTTGGTGTCCGACATAAAATGTAAAAAAATTGATAGAATTGCCTTTATACATATTAGCAGTCTGATAGCAGCATAATAGCAGTTATTAGTCTTTGTAGTATACCAGCAAAAGTTATCAACTTATGTGAAATAATTATGAGAACAACAAATTTGCGTATAAGACACATACACCTTAAGCCATGGTGATGAAGTACACCTTACACAAACATTTATTAGATTCAACCACCGCGAATACTGCAAAGATAACAGTGCAACGGTTGCATACGCAGCGTGAACAGGGCAGGAACCTTCAAAATGGACACCCGGTCTTCGGTCGCTGTTTCTCGCTAAATATAGCGTTCAGTGTTTTACAGCTTATGCCCGGGTACACGCCAGTTTCTCATACGCTGTTTGCGGCTCGTGGTACTATGGCTTTACTCAGCTCGCAGAGAATGCGTACGTTAGAAGCTTGGAAAATACTGGCTGACTGTGGCCTGTGGGGGGTGCGGACGAACGAGCCTTTTTCTCCAGCGCATCCGCTCAGAGTACCTTGTACTAAGTGAAGATATTTACTTTATAAATTGAAAGGCGATGCAAGACGACGTTACAGAGCTCGTCTGAGGGTTACCCGTAATCATAGCATACACTCTACTGGCAGCCACCCAAGTAGCTGTTCGGATGTTTTCAAAGGATCGTACATAGCGCCCACGCGCATACGCCGACACATTTCTAGACTTCGCCGTTATGCCTTGCTTTTTTTTGTAACCAGCCGTTTCCTGTCTGTTTAACGCGCTCTCTCAGTTAGTCATATTGTCTCAATAGAAGAGTGTAGTACAACCTGCTAGCAATAGTAGACGAGGAGCATAAACTTATCTTCTTTGGTGCATAATCAGCGAGAAGAACAAAGCGAAGAGGGGACAAAAGGTTCGTATGGTGGCAGAACCCCTACTGACGAAGAACGGCGCAGTATGGCAGCATACCAGCCTAGAACAAGTTTACGCCAGGCTCGTGGCTCTGTAGCAGCAACCTGCCCTTTTAAAGCGCGCAACTTTCCCGTCCTCTACCTAGTTCACGAACGAACTGGCCTTCTATGAAATGAAATCCATTGTCATCATAGACAAATGCCGAGCTTTCATTTAATAGTACTATCAAGCATTGAACTCCATGTTTTGTGGGTAGCGGGGTCAAGGTGGCTAATCCGTATATTTTTGAGCGCTTCGTCCTGATAACCGTGAACGTGCGGACATCGCTGGTCCAAATTCCATTACTGACAAACGAACTCTGTGGCATATTTTTACTACGTCGCCGTATAAGTCTGTTGGCGAGAAACCCTGGTAGGTCCAGGAAGGGCCGATTAAACTAATGTCTGAGTACCAGACTTAGTGAAGAAGAAGCATTTTTTTGACCGGAGTTGGGCCAACATAGCGCTAAAAGCAGATGAGCTCAAAAGCCAACGAATTAGCAAAGGGTGCTAACATGCTACCGTAAACGTGCTACATGTGGATATGGGAGACGCGCAGGGACGAGCGCCCGCAGAGGAAGCGAGCGTCCATGAGAAGGCCTCAAAGGCCGGCAATACGGGGAGTAATTGAAACGACTATCTGTCATCTGCCACTATATGTAGAGAGAAAAGGCGTGCATCCGCAGTGTGCAACTTACGCCACCCAAATTGAAGGCAGAATTTGCAATCTGCGAGAAAATATTCTTGTGTGGCTAAACATACAGATGAAAAAGTACGAAATACGTTACAAACACGTTTGAATGTTGTTTATGCCGGCATCGTACCAAGTGCGGGCTATCGATAAAAAGAAAGAGTCATTAAGGAATGCTCACGACCTACCTATAGACTGTTAGATAATAGATAATAGAAAATGCATTTGTGTCAATTTTATCGGATTATGCAGTCTTCCTTATTTAGTTATTTCACTCTAATGCTCCATCGATGTATTTTGTGTATGGTCCTTTTATACTTTTTTGAATCTACCAAGAGTTGTCCTTGATCTATAAACAAGGTAGCCCAGAAAATAGAGGTCGAACAGTGGAGGGTACAAGCTTAGCGGTGTTAGTGGACTACAATAGCAACTAATTAAATGTCCTAAGCGCACCTTTGACTTCATTTGAACGAACACGATATGAACCTCACCTGCGATAGATAGTCCCTAAACCTAAATTTCCACTTTAAATGGATTGCTATCTAATCGGGCGCTTTTAGCAAAGAAGCCTAAAAGTAGGCCGAAGTGTAAATATTTGTATATTTTTACTGGCGAAAATTAACACGGGAGCGCATGCGTAGTTACGTTAATAACCATTTCGTGGTTAAATATCTTAACTGCAAGTACTTATATGTAGGAACTGCCAGGAACATGTACAGTGTTTCCTTGCAGTGTTTCCTGTAGGATATCGTGACTGCCGTGGCCATTATGTGTCCTTAGGCTTAGTACGTTACCACTGCACTGGTACGAGCATTGACTGTGGTGGCTAACAGCCGCACCATAGCTACAACTAAACCTGTAAATGTGAAGATATATAATAAGCTTGTTATTTGAATACAATATTACGTAGATAAATTATAAAATATTATTTGTTATAAAAATATGTGTATGACGTAAATGAGACATCACTATTTATACACAGTACTTACTGGAGCAAACATAATATACGAAAGTAAACGTTTTTGTAAACAGGGTCCTAGCACCTTATTTGCTATCTTTCTCGCCTAAAACCGTAAGATTTTAGAGCACGCTGAAATATATCGTATTTGCGTCCTGACAATGAACGGCACGAAGGACTTGCCGGTCAGAAAATAAATCTGCTAAAGGAAATAGGACAAAAGTGAAAAACTCTGTAACCGGTTTCATTAAGAAGCTATTAGGACAACATTCCAAAACAACGCTAAACGTACGGCGCTGCAATACTCCATTTAGACTAATACAGAATATCTATTGGTGAAGCAAAGAAGGTTTCGTTACTTCATGGAAAGACAGACCAACGGCATTTTTCTGAAAACCGGTAGGTAACCTTTGTTGCCACATAGCAAATTAACATTGACAAATCTAATCCTTTTGAGTTAGTTCATCATAATTTGTCCACAGGTCAACATGCAGTCGGCGCGTTGGCCTAAACATCGACGAGCATGCCTTTAAATGAACAAATCATCGAAGGCTAGCCCAGGCCCGCGACCTGGCGTCGACATATACGTTTTTTACGAAACAACGAATTATTACTTTTGCTAATTACAAATGGGTATTTGCGATAAGTGCTAGTATTGTGCATTTGATATTGGAGGCACCATTTGAAAAAAAAGCTGCTTTACTATGCCAGTATGTTGAGCACCCGGCTACCCTGTCATGAAGTAAAAATAATTTAAAGCTTCTTCGCCATAACCAGTCATCACTTTGGATCAAATGTACGTTTTTAAGTGGCTCCATCACGGAATCATTTCCACCTAGTCCTAGATAGTCAACGATTGCGCATGGCAAGAAAAAAACCAATCGGAACACTTAATTTAGAATGTTTATAATGGTTTTTCATGATCATTCTCACTGAAAAATATGACTCTGTCTTATATAAACGAACAAACAAACAAACAAATAAGTAATATATTCATAATATAAAAAAAAGTATAAATTCATAATAGGGATTATACTTTTCAACGAGGTACGAACTAATCCTCGATACATAAGGAGCGGATTTAGAATAAAGAAAGGATCAATTATCGGCGATAATTTTGCGCAAACGTTTCACGCAGTTTCTATATAACATATTTAATATGTATTTCACTAGTTGCTTTAAAAATGCTATATATATATATATATATATATAAATGTAATAGTACCATTAAGCACTATCTGCGACTTTGTAATCATTATTGTTTTACAAGGAGGAGAAGCGGTCAGTTTCGAGCGTCTGCATGCGTCGAGTATCTAGGAAAGACTCACTTGTTTCAGTCTGGCGTCAGTGAGATCGATGCGAATGTTCTTTTGCTAGCTGAAAGAAGATCTTCTCGCACGACATGTTGAACGATGTCAAAACCGTCTGCTGTGCAAGTCGGATAGGCAAATAATGAATTACGGACGCACCATTTACTGGAGTGTGTGAAACAGATGCCCAACCTATTTGATAAGATGAAAAATGAAATAAGTAAGTCGTCTCTAGTGCTGACTATTACCTCGACAGCTGATAGGTTAACTGATCTGGAAAGCCATCTCGTGTTGGACTGGTAGCTAGCCGTTACAAGGAACTGACCAAAGGGTCTGCTAAGGTACAAAATGCAGTAACCCTAACCGAGAATCGATGAAAAACTTCTAAAGTACCTCTATCGGGTTGACGTGCCAAATTGTACAATATAATGGCTTTCATATGTTATCAATAGATAGTTTTCTCACTAGGCACCACTCTCACGCAACGACACACGTTGAGTAACCGTGACGTGGCAGTGATATGAAGAAATTGTGTTCTTTTATCTAAGAACATTTTCGATATGTAGAATATTGTGCAGGACATAAGCGAACGCCATCTTTAAAAAGGCCGTTTACCAGACGTGCGCCCATTTGCTGCCCCTATCCTATGCCATATCCTATGCAATGACTGGACGTTTTTCGTGCGAGAGAAATCTTCTTGGGTAGCAGAAAAACGAAGAGTTATCGTCCTTGAACAGAACATAATTTAATTTAATACCGTTAATTTAATTGATGATAAAAAAAAAAAAAAGCATTTTGTACACATTAAGAATTAAGTCGGGTCGATTCCCTTAGTTAAGTGCTATTGTCGAAATTCGTCCTTCCCTAAGGACCACGTGCGGTAGGGTTTTCGCACGCAAAAATGGTTCACTCTCAAAGCTGCTTAATTAATAATGACGAGGCAGAATCATATGGTTGGTCCATATGTACTCCATCCAGGCCCGATTCTATATCATTTCGGTTCAATAGGAAATGGTGTGCAAAGCTGAAAAATGGACTTTATTAATTTACCGCCCATGAGTACAACACGCGCATGGGATGAAAGTCTTAGGGTTATCTAATCAGCGCAGTATTATATACATATACATATATTAATAACTTAGTGATTCATTGAGATATTCGATGTTCAAACAACTAATTGTACATTTAATGTAATACAATGTTAGTTTCCAAGAGTGTACATCAGTTCTCTTGCTCCTCGCCCTGCAACTTGGATTGTCTGCCATTTTAAACAAACATCAGCTGGTGCATGTCAACGATTTCTGATTATATACCATAGTATAGGAAGGCATTGTATTATACCAAGTGAGTATTGCCGTCTGAATCTTGGTCGGCGGAACACTATTTCTGGCACGTTCTTACAGCCATAAAAACGTATGAGTTCTATTGCCTATCTCAAATGATCGACCTCTTCAAACAACTGCAGCGCAAAACTATGACTTCAACAAATCTACATTTTGATTTCTCTGTAAAATGATCTCTGTGGTCAAATACTTTTCCAACCCGTTAAGTCAATACGTCAGCAACCTCATGAACGGTCTTACGATTTTTATTGTCCTGGTGGATGGGCCTCGCGTCCCACAAAAAGCATCGTCATTTTCGAGGAAATCCAATTTGAATTTAAAACCTTAAGTCTCCCAGGGGCCTCAACTGCATACGTTAACTGGCAACGCTGGTCAATGTTAGGTATAAAAGTACCACTAAAACACATGTTAAAACGACGATCTGTGCATAACCATATGTATTATTACTATTATTGGTATTGCGTGAAAATAGCTAAAAAATGTATGAAACTACCAAGCACTTCTGATACAAGACTTAACCGCACGGTAATCTCTCTTAGGAAAGTGGCTTACAACAAAGCGGCTAAGTTTCTACCATAAGTTTTAGGCCTGCTGAATTTGTTATTAGCAGGTCGGTCGAGTGGTGGCAGCTAATCGACCCAGGTGCCACAAAAAATGGACTAGTGTTCCAGTACATCCGTGAATAATGCTGTGAATGAAAACCAGTGTTCCGTGTTTTCCAATCCCAAACATAGCTTTCCATCATTTCGACCCGAGATATGCTTCGTTCATGACGCTCGCGTTGCGTACCAGAAACCTGCAAAATGCATTTCTCTGCTGCCGCTAATTATCACTGAAGAGGCGAGTATTACTGCAAAAACTTCTATTAAACCTGCTTACGAGTAACATCATTTTCGACGTAGACTGAAACGTTATTCATATATATATATATATATATATATATATATATATATATATATGACATAAAACACACGTTCCAAGCGTACGCATTAAAAAAATAATTGAAGATAGGGAAAACTGTAGCAATAAACCGTGTTCCAGTAATGTATATAGCTTTGCGCAGTGTAGACTTGCTTTACGTTACGACGTGTCCATATTCCCTTTAGAGAAGCAAAGCGTTGCAAAGATGACTGTGTCAGATGGCGTCCGTCCGCACAACTTAGCTGCTGCCGTAGCCTCTAGCCTGGCTCATTTTCTTCTTTTGCCTTCGAGTGGAGTTTCTCCTTTTTCTTGTCACCTTTGCCGAATCGCGTCGCTTATCGTCCGTCGTCTGCCACCCGCCCCGTTCGCTTCCATCGGAATCTCTTCCTACTCACGAAGGGGCATTTGAGTAGAGAAAATGGCAAACTGCGAGCGTACTATCTGTCCCGAAAAGGTCTTCTTGGCGCATACTGGCACATTTGGCTACCAGCTAGCAGCTTGTGCAGACAGATTTGTATGGTCTGTACGATCGCTTGAAATTGAATTGTGTAGATAGATCCCAACAACAATAGTTGAGCACACACTTATAAGAACATCCTGGCTTCGGCTTCTTTTTACGACATGGCTTTTTAAGCTAGGTTCACTAAAAAAATCCTAATAATGTCAATCATTGTGGGCTGCGGAGCGCCTCCCCCACCCTCACAGAATATCAACGTACTAACAGAAGGCAGGCATTTTCCGCTTAGACCAATATTTTTTTTATTTTTTAATGTTGTTTGATACTAATAGGGTTCGTTGGCAACGAAAGGCATTGCAACGACTGCTTAGATAAATGCTCTTGCTCTGAAGACTGATTTCAATACATTTTCGTTGCACCCGTTTGGCCATATATATATATGTAGTTTGTAAACGTATACTGAAATAAAGAAGTAGGAAATTCCCCTAGGATTGGCCCTTAGTTGGTTGAATTCAATCTTCCGAATTGACCAACTGAGCTCACTGTGATCTATAGTGTTTACCTAGAGTTAGGATCAGATTCTCTCAGTACTGCGAAACCGGACACGATGGAACAACGTTACAGCTAACTGGAGTAAGAAACTATGCGTTAAATAACAGAAGTTTATTTGAGATTTCTGCATAATCCATATGCACATTTACGATATGGTCACAAATCCAAAGCAAAAGCCAGACGAGCCGAGCGATATGTCTCCTACGAGGCTGGATTGACGACACCGAAAGAAGCAACGTTAACGTGAAGAGACATGAACGACACACATGGACGATGATGATAGTGGGGTCTGTTGACGCTATTCAGTGGGTCGCTTGCTTGGGCTGAGCAAAAAGAAAAGGATCAACAAGTGGAAAAGCCAATGATGAAAGCGGATAGGAGTGTCGAAAGCTGGTGGCAGCGGCGACGATGGGTTCTGGCAACGGTAGCATAGATTTCCCGTGTAATGTGAGCAAAAGCAGCAAGACCATAATGCATGGTACCAAGGGACAAATATTTTGTTTTTATAGTCCTATCTCCTGGCTCCCCCGTAAGAAAAAAAAAACAGTGCCATTATTCGTTATTTTTTCCTGATTTAGCACTTGAAAATGCAGATGATGGGCTGAAACTTTTCTAGATCCATCCAGTTGAAGCCGTTGTGGTTACATTAAAAGCGTCATAGCCTTCTATGTACGAGCCAACGAGGCTAGAAAACACGTGTTGACATTTTTCAACTACTGAACTATTGGTAAATTGAAACATGGCGGGACGTTTGCCCAACGTCTGAAAAACGCTTAAGGTGAGTGCGATCGTATCTGTACGGAAACTCTATGTGTGTATTTTTTTATGGTCAAAATAGCTCGGAGCTGCCTGAACAACGGATATAGGGATGAAGATGACATACGCCATGACATAGGTATTATTTTCATTCTTAAATTCATTACGGTTTCCTCGGAAGAGCAGCTAAAAATCTCATAGAAAAAGAAGACAGTCGCTGTTTGACAGGATAGACCTGGCGGAGACAGCTGGAATGCTTCCGAAAGGTTGTCTATTGGACCATATCAAAAATGCAACGTGTCTAGCGACCTTTTGACGTTTAGCATAAGCTGAGTTTATGGCAATATCACTGTATAAACGCAACGACAAGTGTGTTCTTCGATATTAAGTGTAGAAGGTGCTTCCGATATTATTAATTTCAGGCTATTTGAAATAATTCGTTAATAAGGAGATGTCACATTAGGCATATATGCGTCCTGGAAATATATTACATTATACGAATCCTTGCTAAAATAGGAAAAGAGGAACAATGAACGTTTCATTTGTTCTACTCGTCACCAACATATCACAGTCTCAGAATCGAAGCAGAATGAATGACGAATGCTTGTTAAGTAAAAGTGAAGATACTATTAAGCAGACGTCATTTGGCTTCAGACCTCGATTAACGTAGGAATAATCAGGTGCAACGTTGAACGACCTCTACTGGCTGGAAATGAACCTGAAGTCATTGGTGGAGAGCTACGTTTATGCATGGGAATAGAGAGCGACGCACCAAAACGAGAAAACAGCATCAAAATCTTCTACTAGATAATAGACGGAGCCTCTATCAAGAGCGTGTCATGGAGAGGCTTGACACGGAAGCCGAGGAAAAGAAGGAGATCCTGATATCTGAAACGCGATGCAGAAAACGCGAAGCAAGGAGGCATAGGCACGGCCTTCACAAAGGGATACGATCGAAGCATGCAATATCATTTCCTTTGGGCGCTTGCAATATGCAAAGCACGACAAAAAAAGTAGCAGCAATGGAAGGGCTGCTACCTTTTTCACACACATAGGGTAGTACTGCCAGTCTGGCGCGAGGGTTGCGAGTATAGACGCCAATAGAATGATTTTGGTTCATCACTTCCGTTCTGCTTGCCTGCAGGACTTCATTGTCTGGTATGCCTGTAAAACTATCTCGCAATGACAAAGAACAGTATGTTTTGACCATTTAGCAAAACGGTTGACCGTTTTCTCAACACGCTATCGTGCCGCTAGCCGTCAATCCACCCGATGCATTCTTTCTATCGCGGACGACAACAAACCGCCTCAACTCCGCATATGACGTGATCGTCAATGGCGGCAAATCGTCACTATAAACATTATTGTCGTCGAGTTTTTTCAGGGCTTTTGTCTGTTCTTCAGTCTAGATTACCCCGATTAAAGTCCAATTGCGTCACTTCAATTTGTACCTTTGCTTTTATTTTTTTCTTTGTGCACCACTCGCTTTTATCTTTTCGTCTCCCTGTCGTTGACGCTATTGCAGCCTTATTGATCGCACCATTCCCTTATGGCAGCCCCTAAATCCATCTTCCTTTGTTCTCTTTATTCCCTTTAGAAGGAGCCTTTACGTGCATGTCCCTTCACTAGGGACAAACGCAGAAAAGTATTTCTCGTCTATTCTTGAATGGAAGTCCGTGTGGCTTGCTGAATATCGGTCGTATCTAACCACGGCGCTGGCCACTGCGACCACAACTAACATTCCCATAGGTCTCTAGGGAATCATTGTCATCAAAAGCTATATACCCACTAAACTCTTTACTACCTTCTACCCTTATAGGACGAGAAGAGTACATTCATTGCTGGTATGAAGTAAGCGAACGAACGCAGGCATTTGAAAGTGTAGGAAGCCACCGGTGGCCGGGACCCCGTAGCTCCCGGGAGCAAGCCGACCTTCCTCCCGGTTGACCTTGCTCTGTCGTTTGTCGCGGCCTTGCTCACCACCACTTGTGCACTGCCACCTCCTGACGCTATTGTATGACGCACCCCAGCAAGCTAATGCTAACGCGTTTGACGAGGGAAAGTTAATGTGCAACCTATTTCGATATCGACTCCTTTCACACGATCTTCTCTCTCTCTCTCTCTCTGGTAAACCCCAGCCCCGAAGTCAACCCACATCCCGTCGTGAAGATCTGCTAGTGGTGAGTGCTACTGTTGGTCTTGCTGCAATTGTTGTCATTGTCGTTGTTGTCGTCACCACTAGAAGTAGCAATGGTCTCTTCGTCAGCTTGCTACCGGTTGCTGGAGAAACTAAGTCAGGGGTTTCGGAGAAAACGCAGAAAAGACACGGAAGTCGGAAAAGTCGCAAGCTTTTGTGTCGCATTATTCCTTCAATGTGGTCGTCTGGCCGGCAGCCGGCTTTACAATTTACGCCGCTATTTGGTTTGAAACCGCTGTGGGCGCAAATCGAGAAACGACGAAGGGACCGAAGAGAAGCTGTCCTCGCTTACAAAAGCGGGAGCAGCAATACCAGCAGTACGCTAATTTTTTTGCCAGTCAAAGTAGGCGGTTAATCAACTAGCTGAGAATTAAGTTCCAGCTTGCTTTCCAGAAGCTGTTCTAAGTTACCAGGACGGTGCTAGTATAGATAGGGTTGATTGAAAAACAGTGAAAAAGGTGGCATCGTTAATTTAACCAGTTTTCTATTGTAGCCGTTACGTGCCGACCGGCGAGTTGATTTGTGGCTTTGTTGGTAGCCTGTTAAATTCGTAATGGTTGAGCTTTTACCTGTTCATCGGAAAAGCATGGCTAGGAACTGTTGACGAACCATCGATTGACGGATGAGACATAGCTATAGTGGACTGCTGAGTTAGAGCTTTACAACAACATTAAAAGTAGAAAGGGTCAAAGAGTACCTTGGCATTTTGTTGCTTTCGTCGTTAAAGGCGAGGGTTGACTAGGGCCAACAAGGAAACTGTTGAGCCCCTTTGCGGATTGAAACTTTAGCAAATAATTTTACTATACACAATATTCAGCGAATCTAGTGGCAAGCGAATTGGACGTAGTAGAGGAGTTTGTATAAAGAAGTGGCATATTCTGCATGTAACCGGCACACTTGTAATAAAATGCAAGTTCTGGTCTATCACCCGAGCCGCAGCCACCGCTACTCACTACTGGCCAATTGGCCAAATAGCCTTTAGTATCCCTAGCCGACTTCTTTTCTTTGCATCCTTTTACCTCTAAGACCATCGAAGGTGACCAAACTGAGGAGATAATGTGTTGAATAAACAGGGATGTGTAAGAGTCGCTGAACTGTTTAGGTGGTCGTCAGAATATAGTTCCTTTTCGCTTATGACTAGAATTTAGAGCCACTTTATGAGGCCTTACACGAAGTAGTTCAGCCACTTCTCTCACGCATAGACCTTCATTCAATCACTGAGTTGAAGGCCTCTCTACATCTTTCCCTTTGTTCCCCTCATGTATGCAGCTGACAGCCCCGGCATGGTGGAAGCTCACGACCTTGTTCCACAGATAATGAGCTACCTTTGAAAGCCTGCGTGCTCTCTTCTTGGGTCTGACGGGGTTTGCTGTAGCAAGATGCTTCTAACTAGCAATAACATAGTGGCTTTGCTTGGATACGAGTTAGCATCCAGCGTATAGAGACCGGACTAAACCAGATGGTTGTACCGGTGATAGGCAGCCTTAGGTTAAAGAACAAGCACAAGATGAAAACGGCAATAAGGGATGAATGTGTTTGTTAGGCGGCTAACGCTGAAGAAGGAAGTTGCATTACTAGCAATACTTTGAAGCCCCTAACGAGCTGCAATACTATACCTAAACTGAACTTGGTTATATCAGATTATTATTATTCTATTTCGTCCGAAGTATTTTTTCAAGACGCAGTGAGCGCCAAGTGCATATCATAGATGTGTTTAGTTTTTTTCGCCGATCCGATTATCGCCGTCTAATATTCTTATTTGTACTGGTTGTATGCTCATGCCAGAGTGTGCGTATCTGTTAAAGTGTTCCCACCAGACGAATTACACCGGTGGAAATATGGCTGGGGGGTAACTAAAATTATTCAATCATGCAGAAAATTAGAGAACGAATTTTACCCCGAAGAAACGAAGTAAAGCGACATTAGTGGCTTGCAGCCTCACCATGGCCAGCTTCATTCGAAGAGGTGGCAAGGAGGGGCAGGGCGAACTAAGATCTGGAATGAATGGGGCTGGTCCTAGAGTTTCGTGACGTACCTTCGTCTCTTTTCCCCTATCACTTTCAAAGGTTCCAATTTCCCAAGGACCCTTCTATCCCGTAAAACTCCACTCTTTGAGCTAGATACGATATTATCTGCAACCAGTCTTGCAACCATCGCACTGGCCTGATAGTCTCAACACCCCTGGGGCGCCTGAGCTGCAAACATAGCCCTATTTCTTTCGCAACGCACTGCTACACCTGGCTTAAGTGGACGGATTTGCTCTCTTCTGGCTTGCTACGTGATGAGGCATAAAAAGGTGTCAACCGAAAAACTATAATGCCTTTCAAATTCTTCACCCCGATGATTACGACTCTTCTCGTGATACCAGTTCAAGTAAAACGTAAAATCAATGATACATGAGGTTTTTTGCTCGTTCGAGTGATACGTTCGCATCGATGTGGTAATATCTGCCGATACGTTTCAAACGCAGTAATTGAACTCGTTTCCTGTGTGCTTTACAACTCAATGTGAACATTGTGTGAATGATATTGTATCCTCGACTGATGCATAACTTATGGCTCACTAGGACAAAAGCATATCAAAAAATTTTAATAGATGCTCTTCTTAGCCATTGCTTTCATGAACCTCACTTTAGTACTCATACTTACTCTTCTAGATGAGTGAGGACTTCCTGCCTTCATCGAAATAATCTCCGAAAATATGTCAGACGTCTATATGGCTTAGGAAACATTCTATTATGACGCTTATCGTAATAGGAAGATAGCGCCTTGGAAGCTAGTAATTTTTCATCGTCATAAAGAAATCATGTACACAGTATGGTTGTGTGGAATGTAGTATTGATATCTTGCTCATCATATTTGATGTTTTACGGCTACGCGAAACTTCCATGGGCATTTACAATGCTCATTTTTTACTAGCTCAGCTATAAATGTAGGCGCGCCCATCAACGATTTCAATTTCACCTGCCATAATGGCCAACAGTGACGTCAGCATCGTATCATCTCCTAATATCGTCCAAGGCACTGATGATGACTTATAGTATATCTATATTCACTAAATAAGTGGTCAGCCTCTGAAAACTGACATTCATCTCCTGGCATTGTTGGAAAGAACCAACAAATGATAACGGCTTTGACAATCAGGATACTTCTAATCAAAAAGTACGTCCAGTTAAATCTTTTTTTCCTAAATAGGTTACCAATTTAGTTCAATACTGGCAACCTTGGAATATTATTGATAGCATGCTTCGGTTCGAAATGAACAGTACTCTGTATGTTGTATACTTCAGATCGATACTAGCTTTATTGTTTCGAGTAGAACCAACCTTTTAGTTCTCGTGTCAAAGCCCAGAGTGTTAGCTGTTACTATAGCTTGAAGTTCAAAAGTAATTGAAATGTAAAAAAAAGTAATATAGAGAAAGTATTATTAAAAACATAATCCATCTATATAAAAGGTATTGCAATTACTTCAATGTTATGATATTTGTTCAGATAGTTGATTAAGACGCGTACAGACTTCAACAGTTTCAGGGTTTGAACACTGGGCCCTGCATTATCCGCTAAACAAGCTCTTCAGTTGGTAACCTGCCTTCAGAGAATTCGATCCGGATGCTGGAGTAGTTCTGGGTTGCACTGATGAAGAAAGTAGCGTACATTTCTCCCTGTTTCTCTTCAGTGAACGAACATCTCTATAGCGTCACGTCGAAGACACGCTCGGGAACGCTGCTATACCTCCAGGCAGTATTTTATTCGTTCAACGAGTGGAAATGGGAGTTTAAAACGTGAGTCGAACTGGCGAAACGGGAAGTTCTCTGTGAGGATGGCTAACATTAACAACGCCTTCCCTTGCGACGTCACCTCAACCACTTCCGCCGCATACCTCTTGCAGCAGCAGCAGCAATGAACCTCAGCGTCTTCGCGAACCTCGGCTCTAACCGTCGGCTCTCCGCCCTCCTCTGCTCTTTCGATAATTCCGACCCCTGTTCATTTCTCTGCTAATTCAAGGGGCTTATAGGGAGAACGAAAGTCCTTACTTGACGGTGTAGCCGTATAGGTCCTTACTTGCTTTAAATAACCTTTGCTGACTAGGACGCCGCCATTCTGCCTTAGTTTCCTCGTTCACTTGCCGCGTTCTCCTTCCGTTGTTAAATCCTCTCATCGTCGTCTTCGTCCACTTGTCTGCCCAGACCCCCGTCGCCGCTGCTGCTTCTAGAGGAACTACTCAGCCACACAGCCGCCAGACGACCAGCGAATGAATCAGCCATGCCGCCAGCCCTGCCAAGCATTTGCACGACACTTGTGCCATTGCGTTTCCTTCTCCGTTCATAGTCTCAGGCTAGCGAATACGATGGGTCTGCCGCTTCGTCCGCATCCTACTTGAAGCTATTGCCAATACCACTGCTACTACTGCAGCCCCTAATGCTGCTACTGTTATTACCGCTGCCGACCCTGCCCTCGTCGCAGTTTAGAGCAGTAACCAGCCCAGTGACAATTCCAACTATTCGTCTTGTGTGCCATCCAAGCAACGTACCGCCTTTTGCTACACCACGCTTTCTTTCGTCAAACAGCACCCTCCTTTCCAACAACCCACTATACAGCCCTTCGGCTAATCTTTGACTTGAATAGACTTAGGTTCAAACAGGACTCGCAGAATCGGTAACCTCTAGACACGTATTTAAACGGGGGTGCGCAGTGTACATTTTCGGACACTTTCTGGCTTGACAGCCTTTAACTGCCTCGCATATATTTGTGGTCACCTGGGCACTTGTGCCCATTTTATCAGAACTCAAAGTGTGGCCTGTCAAGATCACCGTTTCATTCAAATAAAACAAATTAACCATCTTGTGATGTATGCCGAAGCTTCTGTAAGATGTCATGCTAGAAATTATTTCCTTTTCTTCCCCGCCCACACGTTCAACGACCCTCCAGAACTGTTCTTCCTGTTTCTATTCTTAGCCCTGACATGGCCATCCGCAAAATATATATCGCGACCATTTTGTGCACCGCATTTCCCTCATATGCGCCGTCACTTTACTCCTTACATGAAGGCGGTCGCATCAAAGGTTTCAGAAGCGTGCTTGGATCAGGCGCGTTGACCTTGTTGTTACCCTATTTTATCCCAGTTTGACCCCGCTTTCCTTATGCGTTTTCGTTCCCACCGAAAAGTCGTCGCCCCCTTTTTTCGTTTTTCTTTTTCCTCTTTTAAGTAAGGTCCATCGCCATTACTGGTGTTTTAAGCGAACAGCCCGCACCCTTTACTCCAAGGGGCCGATCCCTTGAGGGCTGACTCCTGGTCGCCCGCGTTCAAGCGTATGCTTTCGGCGAGTCACGCACTCGTCTATCAGACCGTCCGACCGCCTATTTGACAAGGACCGAGCCGGTTTGAGCTGACTCTATCCGACCAGGCTGTTCTGCAAGAGAGTTGTCTGAGTATCCAATTCCCCTTACTACAGAAACGACAAGCGAGTGAACCGCTAGCTGCCTTTGAGACTCGGCTTCATCGCGCTCGCGGGTCTCGTTTTCTCAAAGTTACGCGAAGGACCAAATGTCATTTCCCTCATTGTCCTCATCGTCACCATTGCAAAACAGCGTAGTGCCACCACTACTAAAAGGAACATTTCATAATTGGCGCCAATGATACTGCTGCTCCTTTTCCGGTCCCCATCCTGCAGCTAATGTTGCTTCTCCTGTTATTTTATTGGTTTCGATGCTTCTCCTGGATTGATTACCCTACGCTATTTGCTGCTGCAGCCGCTACGCTTTTTTTAGTTGTTTCGAAATTCCATGTTTTTCTTTTTGCTCTCGCTTTCTATCTACGAATCTTAAAGCAAAAGAAGGAGGCGACTGTGGGGGCAATGCGGAAAGACGCATATGGGCATTGCCTGGCACTACTGCTGCCTCTGCCCAGCTTAGCATGGTCTAGGCAAGTGGGACTAGAAACAAGAAAAAACTCGTCTCCAGGGACGTAGAGAAAGTCTGGCTATCTCCCTGGAGATGGAGGAAGGCCTCGGGGCGTTGAAGCGTTGAGAGCCGAGGAGGGTGGAAACGCCGTCGTCACTTTACACTGCTGATGCTACTGCTGTTAGCTAACTTCGCAAAGCGTAGCGCAGGCGCGCCGGCCGCGCGGCGACAGATCATGTTTATCCCTTAAAAGCACGATGATCCCCAGACGAGGGCAACCGTACCAGCAACGGTGACAGCGGAATCCTCCAATGAGGCCGCTACGGCCGTTGCTAAACAAGGAGAGGAACTTCGATCTAGTTCCCGTTATTCCCCACAGTCGGACTCGGTTGGTGGACGGTTCGTACGTACCAATCGGGTTCCAACCGTGCGACCGTTTCTTCGTTCCTTGTTCCTCGTCCACACAGCAGCCAACCATGCTCCCAGCCTCTTTCTTGAAGCGCGACGGACTTACCATCGTGCCACCGTAGTCGCAGTCGTCTTCGTCGTCTTTTGCTCACTATTCTTATCCTTCTCCTCTTTCTCCCTCGCTGATTGCCGCTCGCACTTCTCGGTCCACCATGTTGCCTCGCGCCCTGCCGTGTCGTTCGCACTGGTAGTTCTTCTATTAAGGGAGGACCGTTACCCTCAGCGGGTTGGACAAGCTGGTTAACCATGGGTTAGGCGGAACAACAAGGCCGCTACCCCTCGTTTGTCGGCTGTCGCTATTGGCCACCGCTAGCCTTATAGTAGCGGTACAAGGCTAGTGGTGGTAATGCTACGACAGCGGCAGCAGCACAGCACAAAACCTAAATATCAGACTGACCGGCACCCCTAACGCCGCCACTGCCTCCAGCCCCGACTCCTCGCCCGCTTTCTGCTGGCCGTACCCTATGGTATAGCGAACGAGACGTGCTCGGGCACGTTCACTCTCAGCTCTGACTCCCCTCTTCACCCCCCGACCCTTAAACGGGCTTTGTTCTTGTGTCTCTCTATAGCGCCATGGCCCTGGAGGCATGTTTACGTCAACCAACTGCACTGTTGTATAAAGCTGCGCTAGCTAGACATCCTACGTCCTTATTGCCTGCCTTCCTCCAGCGTCGATCGGGCAGCCTGGTTAGCCGCGTCGCGCTCTCTTTTCGTCCTGATCGTTGTTGTCGTTGTCAACATCACATCTATCGTCGATGTGATATGTACTTGTCGAGTATCGTGTGCCATAGGCTTTAAGCTCCCAGCCGAGACAGACCAAGCCATCCGTCGGTAAACACTGACGAGGGGGTACAACGAGCTATGAGTACGGCTAAGCCTTTTCCTCAAGGATCGAAATAATAGGAGGAAAAGAAAAGCACCTTTCGATTATGTTGTCCACTGAAATGCTGAATGATGCTGGTCACAGGTAGCGGAAACATAATGAGATGAATATAATATATTAAGATAAGAACACATTTAAGAAGCTAAAGCTTTATCGCTGTGCATATCTTCAGTTCTCTAATTAGTTTCAAGTCTTCTACGGAATTTCTTTTGATCGTTATATAATGCTGTTACTAAGCGTAGCAGTACATAAAGCCCAGAGGTAGTTTTTACAAAAGGTTTCTAACGACCGTCTCGATATGTTTTACGCACATATTAGCTTAACAGCTGCGAAGTTAATGGGAACCTTTTTCGTAGGAATGGGGCAAGTAATATAGCTAGAGTGTGCACACACGTGCCATATCAATCAGTTCTGGATCAGCAGCAGCGGCGTTGTTGTGCGTGGAGAACGACCGCAATAACGCATAGTAGTGCGTTATTGCAGTCGAAGCATATTGCACATCCCAAAGAATCGCTCTGACGATCTTTTTACAGATTAACCAACACTCTTATCTTGAATCGGTTTCATCCGATTCTCGTCTAAGTTGGTGTATTGGTGGCCCCCGCGGAACAAGTGGAACGCCAGTAAGGGAAAACGTCGCTGTTGCCCTACTGCTGTCAACAGATTTCGTTCCTGCAATTGAGCCAGCCAGCCGGTCAGCCAGACGCTGCCTCTTAGATCGTTTAGGTTAGCGTGATCGGCCTTGCCACGGTCGCCATCGTTGCTGTTACCTCTCCGTCCTCTGTTCCTGTACTTCGCTTCTGTTTCGAAAATATAAAAAGACCTCTATTTCTTTCTAAAGGGGCCTTTGCCTGGTGTAAGCAGCTTCAGTAGCAGTCTAACGCTCCGCCCGAGCTCCATAAGACGTCCTGACCAGCGATATCAGCCTTCTCCGAGACCCTTAACTCCTATCAGTGTTCCGAATTGGGTGAGTTCATTACCCTGTATCCTATATCGAATTATGGCCTAGACTGCACTTACAAAAGTTTTGGTTTCTACTATACTCGAATCTCAAAGCACCAACCATCCGAAATTCTTGCGAGCCTTGACAAAAAGGAAAATTATGGAGGAATGGCCGAACTGCAGGCAGCTAACCAAACAGGCAAGATTCTCCAAGAATGTTTAAAGACAGAGAGCAGACAGCGACAAAGCAACGCTAACCGTAAAAATTATGGTACCTGAAAATTTCGTCGGGCACCGTTGTTAAGCATTCAAACAGAAAAGTCCGTTGTATTTAGAAGTAGCAGACACGAAATTCTGGCAGCATACGCAGGCTTTGAATGTGCATTATCACTAGCGGACTGGAGGACAAGGTTAAAGGTATATAGTTATCAAACCTATACTATAAATAATGCTACAAATTTGCTAATATATCACTGACAAATATCGTCGACGACCACTAAAATCGTAGAGTGAAATAATATCGTCATACAGAAGACTGCTTTTGTTCTTCGTAGGTTTAGATTCAAAAGGCATGCATCTTGGCGCATTTGCGGCCAAGGGGACCCTCCTTATCGAGTTGAATTGTTAGGTAGTGTCCCAAAGGGCCCCTTGGGATCGAGAGAAATTGGCTTTCGACTGCAACCACGTGTCGTAATGTTAAGGCAACGTCGAATTGGCTGGCCTACAGCAGCAACATACTGGTACTAGGATCAATAGACATGTGTTATTATATAAGTAATAAATCAACTTGTGTAAGATTAAACTGTAACTCATTTACTTGGTTATTATGCAAGATGCCAACGATCTCCGTGTCTTCAATCTACGGTCTTCACCAAATCGTAAAGAACCAATTGCATTATATATATCCAGTGTTAATTTGAGTGCACATTATATCATAATAATACTACGTCCTACACGTACGTTTAAGGTTAAGTAAATATAGTAATCGAATATAGATGCTAGCGTTGCATGAGCATAGCTTCAGGCTATAAGTGTAGTGGGCTGGTCGCGCTTTACTGCTGAAGCCTTCAACTTTACGTCGACATTTTGCCCGCTTAATACGACATCGACGATACCTGTAATCAGCTTTCGTTTACTTTTTCATTGCCCACACAGTCATGATCCTGTCTTACTTAGCAAACTCAGACGTCCGACTAACTAAATGAATCAATTAGATGGGATTATCTTCTCTTAACAAGACAAGCGAGCATATTACGGCTACCTTCCTTTTTCACCACATCCTATACTCTATATGTGTATGAGACGGTCATATTGAAAATTGATCGACATACATCCACACTCCCGTGCTGTATACATTCATCCGAGTCAACTCTGCGATCTTCGAAACGCTTTCCAATTGCCCATGCATCCTCTAACGCACATATTATCACACAGAAGAACGATTCATGCCTTCAAGCGACATGGTCGAGGCCTTGCTCCCTTTATCTTTTTCTCGCTATCGTTCGATCGCTCTAGCAAACTGAGATTTCGTTTCTTCCGACGCTGCGCGCAAACGTTCTAAGAGGCGCACCGGCGACGGCGTGCGAGATCAGTGCTTGCTCGTTAGATCCCTAATACAAAGGAAGACCTACATTGACAGCAGCGTCGACGACACTTCCTCCTTTCGTTTTGCTTTCTTCACCAATCTTGCACTGGGACCGTGGATGCAATGCAGGACACGACACTAGTCATCGAGGGGCCAAAAAATTTGGGTCGAGGGGAGCCTGTCACCGGTGCTGCTGCCAAAATCGTTGTTCATTTTTCCCTCGTTTCATGTGGGTTTACAGATTCTGCTCTACGTAGTTATTTACATAGGTATCCATTAAACGTGGCTGGCGTGAGGCTGTTCAGTGAGATGGCATAGTATCCATGTCATAGCCAACGTTTCGGCCCACACTTACAGCCCCGGATTGAAGAACAGGGAGCCGAAAGCAGGCCTGTAGCGGCTCTCATTGCTTCACCGGCGTTCTGTTGTGTTGGCATAATTAAGCCACTGCGTAGCCATGGAATAAGCTGCTATGGAACAAGAAAAATCGTTCGTGTGACGCGATTTAGGCGCTTCTGATAACTTCCTCGAGAGGACAGCCACGCTGGCGTTGGCTTATAGCTGCCACCGGGAAGCACTCCTGAGATATAGATGATACAACTTCTTACGGCCTGAGGGAAAGCAAATCCCATTAGAATTCATGACGTGCACGTGGGAGTGCGGGATATAATTTCGGTGAGATAACCTAGGAGCCAATAGTATAGCCAAATGAACAACACGTTTGATAATAACGACAATGTCTTTGAACGTTGCTCTGCTACTTCCCTAAACGGTGAGGCCCATCCCTAAAATGCGGTAAAGCCTTCTAAATGGCACGTTCGTTTTGTAGCATTGACGGCCGCATAATCTAGTAAAAACTGGGTTCACCTTGGCGGACCGTAGAGGTTGCATATATAGAAGTTACCCAGTAAGGTCTCCTCGATATATTGTGCCTCGTCTTGCTCATCTTGTTCCAAACCATATTCTGATATTGTATCCTGCTATTCAACATCTGCCATAGTTAATTTGCATTTTTGCTTCAAAAAATCTTCGATTTTATAATTTCCGACCCTTATGATGCAATGTACTTGCTCAACACAATGAGACAGTCGCATATCTCAAAGATATCTTCTCTCGGCATAGTGCCACTACGAAACTGAACACCGATTAATTAGTATGTAAGTTATTTAGATTTGAAAGAGAAAAATAACCTAATTTCTTGCAAGCAAACATTTGCCTCACTAGATCGCCTTTCCCTAAATGTTTCGTTCATATTAATTTAATAAAAGAAAAAACTAAATTATCGGTTATGAGAACCCAATAGACATACCTTATAGAGACACACAAGTTCATAGATATCTTCTAAGCTTTTCGAGCCTATTTTTTGTAGGAAGACGACCGCATCTGTCGGACACACAGTCCTAGCTGCTGTTCTGCGTAACCATCATTACGGATATAACGACTGTCAAATCATGTTGCTGAGCGACATGTCCTAGACGATTGTCTTGCTTACAATGAAGCCATAAGTGGTCGCTAATACTATGAAATATAGCGTGGCATGCGTGTATATTTTAACAAAAATACTAACTACGTACACATGTGCAATGAAAAATTAATTGTTAAGCCAATTGTCAGACAAAAGCAATGCACATAGTTTGCACCATGTGCGGGGGTCATTTTGAAACGTCTGATTAATGAGGCAATGCAAATCCACACGATGATGCTAATCATCATCAACGCGTCAAGTGCATGAAGTCTTTAGTTGCCAGACATGGGCAAATATCGCAGGTTAACAGCAGGGTAAGCCTGCCGGGTCAGACGCTCAAGCAATAACAGTGGTATTTCCAACTTTCTACAGTGGGGTCATCACACAACGTTACTAGCCAATTTAAGTACTGTTTAATATGTGGAAAGTAGTTTGTTCCAAATAGTGATCACATGTTTTATGTTATACGTACTAATGTAGTTGTTAAATTTTTCGTTACGTAATAGGAAGATATGTTATCCAGCTGTTATTGGGGCAAATCCGTTTTCAGACCATGCTTGTAAGTATCTAAAGCGAAAAAAAGCTAGAATGAAAAGTTGGTACCAGACACACGTTCTTAGCCTTTTGGCTTATTACAAGTTTGATGAAGTTGATGCCGCGATAGTTCATGAACAGGAAGAATGTAGTAAATAAAGCTAGCCTCGTAAGAATCCTTAAACTCATAATTCGCTGTATGTCTGAGGCAAACCATGGGCAAGCTTTTTATGACAACTTTTTACGCAAACCGTCGCCATAGCTACGGTTGAATAATCCGCTGAAAAACATCCCACCTTTCAGCTGATTCCGTTGCGGAAACTGATAGGCGTTAATAAACTTTACATACGTTTCTCGTTGGACAGTCTGAACTATTCCTCCTTATTAATTGGAGACCTTGTACGACTGAGGGCCACTCTTATAACCCAGTCAGGCAGGAATGCCCCGTTCATGCGCGTGACCTTGCAATGGCTTTATTAGCTGCGCAAGAAGTAAAGCCATAGCGAGGATTTGGGCCGCTATTGATCTCTCAATCCTAAACACTTCTGACATTGGCAGAATTTGCTTGCATTTTCATCGGTGCAGTGATATAGTAGAAATTAACTTAAGTTATTGAATTTTGTCATAGAAAATACATTTGCTCTAATAGCTTTTGTGTACTTAGACTTATTAGTATTTTTACTATGAGAGGTTGAATGGTATGAAGCAGCGGCGAATTATGTTGGGATTCTACTGTTCGACTAACTTAGGGTGCTTCACGGCTATATTGACTTCGATTTACGATTTCAATTAACTTTTCTTGTATACCACAAGCGGGAAATTCGCCGACTTTTTAATGTCAGCCTTTTCCGCTAGAGGTCACACTGGGCTACAAGAATTTTGTTAGATTTGATATTTATTCCAAATGGTTGTTTTAACCCATATTATTATTATGATTATTCTTATATATATATATATATATATATATATATATATATATATATATATATATGAAATGCATGAGTGGAATACGGATGTTCATATTATTTCGTCAGGATTAACTAGCTATGTACAAGATTCGTAAATCCACAACTTCAACTTATATCAGCTCGTGTTTTTAAATGTCTTTTATAAAATTTCGTCCTATTCCTATGGAAATTGGACCTATGCCATAGGCGGCCTGCAACTTGTGTTTGTTTGATAATGTTCTACTGTACACTAAATGCGTTACACTTCAAATAAGGTCAAGTAATAATTACAATGTGGAGACATGTTATTATGATTACTTGATAACGAGCGTAACGAGCAACTTAAAAAATGGTACCATTTAATTCACAACGTTCCACGCCTTCGACACTACCCCGCGTACGTCTTAGGACCGTTAGGTACAAACAAATCGCTTTTGTTTCGGCCTTTACTCACTTAGCAGCATAAAAGCGCCAGGTACCCTGTGCCATGACCAATTAGGTAGAAATGCGCTCAGCAACTTCAGGCGTGGCCATTCGGCTTCACGTTATTCGTTGTCTATGCAGTGAGCATTCTGGACGAAGAATATAATATAGCACGGCAACTCCGTCTATACAAAGGCTTACTTCACGATTCCTTCCGAACGATAGAGATTTCTACGTTATTGTTAATAAATCTTGTAACGGTGAGTGTCACTGCCGGTTCCAAGCTTCAATAATAGCCATAGCGTAGAACTTTAACCATCCACATTTCATATCAAGTTCGTTTATTAATTAACAACTTACATATAGTTCTATATAGATCGCAACAATAACAACATGACAGGTAGCTACTGGTAATGGCACGACCCACTGGTCGTGGCTGGTGACGATGGGAGTTGGCTGCAAAATGATTTCCAATAGCAGGTACCACTATCACTGTACTATCCTCTACCATGAGTGGATTGTACAACTCCGAT
This sequence comes from Varroa destructor, assembly GCF_002443255.2. Taxonomy (NCBI): domain Eukaryota; kingdom Metazoa; phylum Arthropoda; class Arachnida; order Mesostigmata; family Varroidae; genus Varroa; species Varroa destructor. The sequence continues at coordinate 5,051,136 of NW_019211455.1, forward strand.
CCGTATTCACAGTTTCAACTTACCATAGTATTTTATGTAAGATAATTTAATTTTTCAGTTTGTTACTTAGTTTATTGCACACTACACCGGCGTATAGTTTACACATATACCTAAGAAGGTCATTCCACGTAATAAACTAATGGCGACATTCAAGCTGTACTTGCTGCTTATGTTCCACGTCTCTTTATTCGTCGCTCCTCTCGTTCTATTGTAGCTATTTCTCTTTGTGACCAGCGTGTGTGTGTTGATCTTCGTTACTTTTAAGTTTTGGTCTGCGTTTCGTATTCGGAGAAGATGAGCTTCGTTCACTTGCTCGCGACGTGTGAGTGGTTGATCAGTCCGAGTCAACCCAGTCAGAGACAACAGTATTCTGCCAGCTGATCTACCTGCTACGGTGCGATGGGCCCCCTCAAATTCCGTACGGACAGTCACCACTATCGTCACAGACTCGTATCGGCTAACTACGCCGATCAGAGCGAGTCCCCTTCCGATAACTATTGCTTCCACCCTGCTCGGATTATTAATCGGTCTCCGTGCTCTTCATCTGCCCGTTCTTCTTTGTTTCTTTTTTCTTCGTGCTTGCTGTGTTATTTCGAGTAATTACAGCCCAATTTCTTCGGATTAAGCCGCTTAGCGCCACAGCCGCGGGCTCAGAAGATCTCAGTCGAGATCTACAAGCGTCCGACGCCGCTGACACAAAACTGGCTCTGGGTTCTTTTTGTGCTCGCCCGCAAATAATAAAAGACAGATAATTGCGGGTGAATAGGTTCGGTTTATCGTTGTGTTATCAGTCGCTGGCGTACGGAAGCCTCATCTGCGTAACCATCGTGCTCATTCATATCGTTGTATCATAGCGGTATACCTGAGGCCGGGAGGTAGGTCTGGGAGGCAGATGCCAACCCCTGAACGGAACACGGTATAAAAATCATATTCGTACGCCTCCGAGTCTGTGGTCAGACGTGGAAAGCGTGCTTTAGCGTTAGCCACAATCAGACAGACAATACAAGAATGGCATGCTTTCCATATATAATAGGGATTGAATAAGTGTTATAATACAGGACACGTATGATGAATTGGCGCCTTGAACCAGAGCGTTTCCTGCATGAACATTCGGTTATGACTGCTAGCGGTATCGCTAACTTTCGTAGAAACAGCCTCTAAGGCATATAGACGAAAAATAGAAAAAGCTCTGAAAAGGGCGTCAATAATTAAATCGACAATGGCCAATAATAGTCAATGCATTGAGACTAGATAAGTGCTAAGACAGACAATCGACAACTGAAGCTTTTCTCACCCAATTTTTAAACCTGAACGCGTTCGAAAGGTGAATAGAAGTGTGAACAGAGCTTGCCGAATTGCTAATAATAGTATCGGCTATTGCAATCTTAGAAGCAGGTAAAAGTCTTTCCATAAACGATTCGTACCCTCGACGCTGTATGCCAAAACAAGCACTCGCTTAAAAAGCACTACCCTATTATAGAAGGGGACACATCGTCCAGGGTGACGTAGCTCCAGTTAACTACAATGGCGCTCACAAACAGCTAAAATGGCTTACGTTACTGAGTGTGGCAGAAAAACATTCGGTGTTCAGACAAAGACGATGACGGGGGTTTAAAGGGAACCGCTAAATCCTAGTGACTGAAAGGTTGAGCCTGCTTTTCACCAACGAAATCCTGGTCAGGTGCCGAACGTCCCCACCAGCTCAAGCGCAATGAATAAGTGACCCGAGCAAAAAGAAAAAGGCGAACTTGAATATTACTACATTTTTTTTTTCGCTTATAGATAAATGCGTTGTACATATGAAAAGGTAGCTTTCAACATCGTTTTACCTGTTCTAGCAAAATTTGTTACTGAGAGTTTAGAACAAATTCATGATCAGGACATCGAAATCAATAAAACAACTCCACTAAAATGAAAACATGTTTTAATTGAGTGATTATCGATTATCACACAAGCATCAGTCGGATCAAACGCCTAGGTTCTTAAGCCATCTATCTTCAACTGCTTCTAGCTAATGTGGGTACTATCTTCGTCCCTGTGTTGCAGATTTTTATAGTGTTCTTCACAAACAGCAAACAAAAACATCTGAAACCACGATATACTCGTCTGTATGATCCCGTAAATTAGTTAGGTTATTAGTTATTTTTGAATATGGAGGGAGCATTGTATCATCAGTGTAGGCAAGATGCAGCTAAACAAAAAGTGTAAAAACTTTAGCTAAGGCTCATCAGGCATCAGGTAAAAATCCTTCGCCTCGACCATTATCTGGCAACGTATAGGGTACCGCAAGTGTGCAATTTCCCGTATGGCCCCTGTACGATGTTACCTAATCCGGGGAGTTGCCTTTAGGGTTAGTACAGAAGAAAGTACTAGACCATGGGTCATGTTAGCGTAAATGTGAGCAGTTGTAAATGAGCCTGCGCAGACCTGTCAAATGCGTTTTCATTATAAAAGAAAAAAAAAAGAGGCATTTTCAATGGTAAGGGCGGCGTGTACCAATACAGTAAAAAATGATTTATGTCCAACCTAAACCGTCGTGCAAAACACTAACAGAAGCGTTTTCCTAGCGGGCCTATTTAACTACGTTTCGTGCATAGGTGTGCTTAATATTATCATTATTTCGAAAGGACGACTTATGACATTTGCCCTGATGTACATGCACTTCTCCGTAGACAGCCATAGAATGGATGGTAAACACCTACTTTGGAGCGCACAATGCCAGCGAATTCTTTTGAAGACGTCAAACTATACAGAATAGCTTCTTTAATTGGCAAAAGCTCCGATTTAGCCAGTTTGGGTCTAAATACGAGTTTCGGACGTCTCGATGTATTCGAATGATTGACTGCGTCACATAACTACTAGCATGGCGCGAATCCATGCACCAAAAAAAACAAACATTAAAAATTCCATACTTGGGTGACGGTCGAAAAAAAAAAAACTATTGAGTCACTTGAAACGTATGCAATTGAAAATAACTCAAATGTTTGTAGAACATATTGGGTCTGAGAGTCTTTTCCCCGCAGTTTCGAGTACGTGCATGCACCCTGATCTTCATAATGATATTGAGATCATTTAGGCACAGTCTACTAACTGCAAGCTACCACTTGAAATCATATTAGAGCGGCGTTTGCAAACATTTATAGTGTCATTTGGAAGTCTTCCAACAGTCATTTTGTGACCATGTAAGAGGTCTATTGAAGATAACTAGGTGTCTTTTAAGAAAGGCACTTCTGTCCTAATTAGATCTTTCTCAATGTTCGCTTGTTTTAAAACTAAATACGTGCTCGAGCATCATCTAGCGAGATGTCATAAGGATATTAGTAATTATCCGTGCTCTTTCTATTTCTTTCCCGCCGAAAAACTTAACAGTTGTCCGAAAATGCTCCCGTGCTACTTAGCTCATTAATAAATAAAATACTAAACATTAAGTATTTTATTTATTTACTTGACAGTAAATACTGTATTTCGCTAAGATTTTCTGCGTCCTATATGATGTTATTAGATTCACTACTTTAGGCCTTTGACCATCATACTGGCACTGTGCCTGAAGACTAGGGGCTATAGAAATTATTGCAACGGTGTCTTACATTTTTAAAATGATATAACAATCGAGGTCAACAGATTCTCAATAGTAATGGACAAGGTGAAGTGTTCCGTAAAGTAGTACGTGCACTGTATGGTGCCAAGAGATGTAAAACTTATTTTGAATCAATGAAGACTTTGATGATAGACGCGATATGGGGTGCTCAATGGAAAAAAATGGATAAAAATGAAATTTTAATACGCTTTAACACTATATGTTTCAGGCGTCGAAATCGTATCGTATCAGTCCGTATCCCTCTGTAACAACAGCGTCAAGACATTAGTGAAATTTCCGTAGTGGTTTTCTTTTTGTTAGACATTTTATTGTGTCGCAAGATGGCCGGAAGTTCTGAGAAAAGAGTAGCACAGGGTCAATTATATCACCTTCGATGCCAAATTCTGGCCTCACTAATCTTCTTTCTATGAAAAGTCATAATCCCCTATTCCACAAATCCCCTATCAGAACATCCGGTCGTGCCAGAGTGTCAGAGAAAACGCCGAAACCTGCGGGGAGACCTGCCCGTAATGGTCTGCCTAACATTTGAGTTGAAACAAGTCCTATTGATTTAATAGGATGTCAATGAGCACTTTTAAAATTGAACTTTACCATGATACTTTAAACAAACCAGGCCTAAAGTATATTAATATACTAAAGCGGTTACTATATATCACGCTGGGAGTAAAGGGGCAACTATGCTTCGTGTACGGCGCTGAGGGAGGGCAAAAGAAAGTTTAAACTTTAGAATAAGTAGGCTTGCAACTAAAACGGAGATTAAAACTAGGTGTGCCAGTAATCATGCATATATGAATATAAATCGGCGAAAAACTTACGCTGTACGGTTTTTAAAAGGGTGAAGTTTCAAATTAAAAATAAATAATAGATCTATATAAAATAGCTAAACAAAAGTTTTCTGTATTGGTGCGTTTCCACCTTTGGAGTTTACTCTTTTTTTTTTTTTTGGAATCATGCGTAAATCATAAACATTCTTTTCAGCATAAACTATTTATTAACCTAATACTTATCCTCCTTTATCTATCCAAAACCTATCGTCTTCTCGCATTTGTGTATGGCTATTTGTTGTTATGAATTTCTTCTTCACGAAGTTACAATGTATTCCCGCCTTCGTCTTAGACGATGCTTCTAAAAAAGAAGTCGTTTGTTTACTGAATTTTAAGATAAACGCAATTTAAGTGGGGACAGTGTTAATGTTCGATCAATGTTTTATCTATATTTGGTGATAAAGCTAAAATATACATAGGGTTACCATATCTAGAGGCGGCCAATAGCTAATCATTCTGCGCCATCTTCAGAACGTTTAATAAGACAATTCAATGAAAAAGTGAGCGTGTGCTTTCGTTACTGTGACATAATAAGTTAGTTACATATCCTTTTTGCATGCAAATATCTTCTGAAATATCTATATTTTATGTCCGGTATCACCATTTGTCGTTCCACCAGACGGCTGCCTCCCACCACGGAACGAAATCTATCTATACCCGGCTAAACACAAAGTGCGGTTAAGATAAGTAGGGTAGTACGTTAGTTACTAAGCTATCACAGGAACTGCCGACCAACGAGTACCTATTCCACCCTTGTTTCAACTATAAACCCTGCTTTGCTCGCACGCCTGTGTAGGGATATAACGAATGCTTTTGCCGAAATTTAGTTCACTGTATGAACTTTAATAAAAACCTTGGTAATTTTGCGTTACTTATTCGAAAGCGTACCTTCTTCTTAAGACTTTTATTTTAAGTAAAATTAAAAATTTTAAAAATTGAAAAAAAATTATCTCAAGTTGTGACTTTAAAAATTCATATTCCAGGTGCATCTTTGACATCAATTCTACTTTTAAGAAGCTTCCAAGGCTGCTGAGAATACCCGTTTGTCGGGAGACAAGGTAGTTCTACCCTATCGCTCGTAGCGATATATAGTGATAGTGGTCCAGCTTGGTACTAGCGCAATGAGTTTTCTGTTTGGGAAGTCCAATGTACTGCATTGCTACCTAATGAACTATGATTGAGCGCCTCTAGCGCCGGAGTCCAATCTAGAGTCCATAACATTAGCGTCTCAAATGTATATTATTTATTATAGTTGTATGAATGCATAACTGAACAATATGAGCAATTTGAAACGAAGTAGCGGGCGTGTTAATAAAGGTTTTTAATCTTCAATACTAGACAACCTGCAAGCGACTTTTATGAGTCGAAGTATTGCTATTAATAGGTAAGACACAGAGAACAGTCAGAGGACTGCTTCAAGTTTGTTTGCTAAGTTTGAAGATAGCACCTTGGCCTTGGGAAGACATTTCACTCGACTGAGAGAAATCGGTGGAAAAGATACTTTGGAAGGAAGGTGGCCTACAAACAAAGTGAGAAAATTAATTGCATCCATACAGTTATTAGCCTTAGCCTCTCAAGGCCATTAAGGCCACTTAAAACTGAGCATCCTTTAAACTGAACGAAAATAATAAGAAAACAAAATTTGTTATAACTTCTAAATGTCTAGCTCCGTGTCGGGAAATATGCAGTTACACTGAGAGATCTGTGCGCAGAATTGTTACGGGTGACGAAGCAGGTGGTGTCTCTAGATCAGTATAAAGCCGGAGAAGGAGTGAGTGAATCCGAAAGATACGTTCACTAGCTAGATCTCTCATCAGACCAAGATTTTTATATGGTGAGAGTAGCGGGTGTCATGAGTCATGCGGTGAGAGGCGAAATGCTTGGGAAAAACACAACGGTCGACACGAATGTTTATATGACCCGGTAGAATCGAGTAAAGAGCAATTATTATTTGAAAGAAAAGGTTTCAGTAGACACGCAAAGGGGCAATGCCAGACTAACAAGCGTAGTTAAATTCGCTCTGAGCGGAAGATTCATTTGCACCCACTGTGTGATCAAAATGTGGCATGGACAAACGAACACCTGTTTCAATTGTTGGCCAGTGAAATTCTGAACTGTAGATTTTACAACTACAAACGGGATTTCGAAAATTCGCGGGGTGAGTTCTAAAACTGAAGACATAGAAAATCTAAAAAGACAGAATCAATTAATTCGTTGAAAAATGCCAAAAGGCAACGGTGAATACATATTAGATATGGACTGCTAGTATTTGAGTGAATTGCCAGATGAAGCACTGCAATCTTTTGTCTGATTAATATAGTTCTCTGAAGACGTGCAACATTGACTTCTCTCTAAGATGGAGACGATCTGAAGATTTATATAAGCAAAATACCGTACTAAAAAGGAACTAGCTTTCGCCCAGAAGTAAAGACGCAAGCACTAGGCGCAGCAATTTCTCTACCAAGGTATAATATTTTGTTTTTTTTTGAGCTAAAATCACGAGAACACTTATTATTGTTATATTAATGTAAGTGCATATCTCTGCCTGTCTAACATGGCTAATAAAACTAATAAGAATCTATGGTGATGTATAAGAGGACTGCTTTATAGGCCCTAGGGTTAATCTACTAAACTTACTGTAAGCTTATTCTGGTCTGAGGAACTAGATAGAATCCTAGGAATTGAAATCTCCTGGCGGTTCCTTCTTAGTCGGCCACTGAAATAGCAGCGAGTTGGAAACGTCTGTTCCACTTACGGGTCTCTGCCGATAACGACTCTATTACTGAAACCGACCCATAACCCCTGCGGACGGTAGAATATTATAGTAATGGCGGGATACTGTTGTTTCCTTCGTGAATTAATGCTATTAATTGGAACATTATTCGAAATGATTTACTTATTGAATTCGATGCCCCTATATGTATGTATGGATGCATGGCCTCTGTTGTTACCAGGTTGCGAAGTAACGCAGGTTCGCTTATCTTGCCTGCATGCTCGCTGGAACAGTGTTGGGCTTTGTATAGGCGTGCTGTGTTTGTAGCTGTCCTAAGCAAGCAAGCAAGCCGTGCTGTGGCGGTCATCGATGTTGTCGCTGATTAGGGGTAGATAGGGACGTTTCGGTAAGTACGGGTCGAGTTTCGCTCCATGATCGAATGAAGGTGAGAAGCTTTGCTTACAGGAGGCTCAGCAAAACAAGAGCCGGTTGCCCGAACAACAGTAAGGTTTAGAAAGCATAGGGCCAGCAACCGAAAAAGAACCTTATTGGTCGGCTTCCTCAGGAGTCGGGCGGCTTTGTCCTCTGTCGTTTCCTAACGAGCTATCTTAATTTCAAGCAATACAATCAACCGCCCAGCGTGACACCGTATTTGCCCACAGACATGTACACAGACGGACTCATGCCTATACCCATAAGTACGCACCCAAAACGCACGACCGCTTACAGATAGTGAGCCATCTTCGGCCCTTAGATGGCCGCATCAGCCGCGCGCGGTCGGTCCTGCCCGCTGCTTCGACGGGAGCCGTGAGGATCAGCTCTTTGCAATAGTCACAAAATAGCTCACTCAGATCGACGAGTATTGGCTGTGCTATTGGTAACGACTTCTAACCATTACAACCCTATAGGACAACTCCGATAAGCAACTCTGCCACAGTGCAACAAGCGTTGCAGGGAATTGAGCCCTGGTTAGAACATATTGACATCAACCTGAGTTCTGCTTTAGTATCCACTTCTATTACGCTTCATCAGGGGCTGGCTGGGTTTATGACCTTCATGTGCTGCATATTGTCCAGCCCTTTTCTGTCACATAACCTAGTTAGTAACGTAACATGTGGTTATATATACCTGGTTAACGTAGTTTATAAATCTCTTGTACCTAGCATGACCTTATAGCGGTAGCTGCTATACTGGAAGCAATACTATCGCGAATAGCCCCTATGGCTGCGACAATACGATTTCTGGCTAAATCTGAGCGTTGATTCGCTACTTATCTGGAGATCATTGGAGGTCACTTCTTGCCGGACTACAAATTTACTGGTTAGTTCATTCATTACGGTAGGTAACATCCTTCTATTTTGGTAAGCTTCATGCTTACATTTCAATAGTTATTTGAATCGCTATCAAACGGTGACCCAGTTCTGTACTCTGCTTTTTCAGAAGCAATTTCATTGCTTACATGTGTTTTTCTACCTACGTGTCCCCATCGACGAATGTATGTTCATCTTTTCAGAGTGTTTGCTCTTCTATTGGTTAGTTGCTTTCTTATAGAAGTCAATGTGCGTGTCGGCCAAGCGGCGGCGGCAGCAGCGGCAGCAGCAGCAGCAGCCCATAAACGGGACATCGGATACGCTGCTATTACCCCGCTGCGTTATTGTTTCAGTTTCAATTTGGCGCCAAAACTGGATGGGGCATTGAATTGTTTAGTTCACCGAGCAAAGAAGACACGGATCGACGATTTGATTGTGCCGTTGTAACAGATAAGCGACACTATCCTAAACTTGGCCTTGTATAAACGTACGATGCTACGCAAGAAAGAGCCAATTGCTGGAGTATTCTATCTATGCTTTCTCTTCCTTTGACGAGCAGCATTGAAGACTATAACAGCGGCAGTTTTAATCTACCAGTTGTACGAGTTTTGAAGCTTGGAACAGCACTAGCCCATCGCGATGGCAGACAACGGCGTGTGGGTGGCGGTAGCTTGCACAATGGCTCGTTGTGACACGCCAACCTATTCAGACGAAATTGTTCAGATAATAAAGTGTTAGCATGGTAAGGAGGCGAGTCTTTTACCTCCATGGCTCCTGTCGACTTTTTGGGTCAACAGATGGTCTTGGATGTGCGAACATATGCGTTTGCATAAGAAAACAAATACGCTTATTTTGACACGAAGACATTTGTATAAACACAATTTGCTCACCATAACGGCGTGGGCCCTTCGTAGCGGCTGTACTTCCGAGTTTTGATATATTACCTCGCTATTTATGCTACAGCCAATATGTGCATCTGTAGCTTTGAATGCCTGATCGCGTTGCCATGCTTTACTACACCTGCCACATGATACCTTTCTTTTCTAAATTGAAACGCTTTATGAAAAGTTTGTAACGCCTTTAGACGAAATAGAAACATAGAGAATTACAGCACAACTCAGAATGAACCTGTTTTATGCCGTTCCATTTCCCTTGTGCTTTACTGCTGTAAAATGTTCAGACCTTTATGAGCTCAACTCACAATGCCCACCCAGCTTTCGGTTCACCATCAAAAATACCTTGTAAAATAGGACGAATGGGATAGGCACGACCCAGGCACGGCCTCAGTGAGCGATGCACCGCGAGACAGCAGCCGGCTTACGAGCTCAGCGCTTTTTCTCGTGTTTTACTCATGCATCTCGTAAGCAGAGCTGAACACAACGGCCACGGCCGCCCAGGCAGATATGAGATGCGCTGCCCTTTACCTCGGTCACCGACGCCCCTCTCTCCCTCCAGAATATTAGTTTTGGTGGCGAAGCTTCTGTGTCCGCGGCCGCAAGTAGCAATTCCTGTTGCTGCTTCGTCCTCAAAGCTCATTCTCGTTTATGGTGCGTGATATACGCTAGCCGTTAGCTGCCGATCGGATCACGTTGTTTTCCCTCGCGCACTCACCCCAACTTTTGAACCCCACCTAAACCAGGCTTCTGCCTTGCTCCGTAACCTAGCTGCCAGTTTTTCCAATTTATTCTTTCTACTTTCCACACCCTGACACTATGGAGCGATGGCAAGCGTATGGGTCCAACAAACCCAGCAATATCCACCCTAGATACTAGAGCCACACGCTAACTGTAGGTACTGAATTTAGCTTCTTCGAAAACCGGTGCCAACGGGAGTCAGAGTATTCAGAGAAATTGCCTATATTTCACAGAACTATACATATATATATATTTTTTTCTAGCATGCTCAACTATTGAAGCAGTGAATCCCTAAAGGAAAACGCACGCGATATTAGTTGCGGTAAATGGTATTCAGTTCTAAGGGGCAGAACATAGAGTTTCTATATGGTTAATCCGTGCAAACAAAGATGAGTAAACTGAAACAAAAGGCCCGCATGTCGGGAAACAGTATCCCCGTGAACTGCCACACATATTACATTTAATATTACTATTTTTATTGAGAAGTGCCCGTTTTTTCGTAACAGTTGAGATAGCTTTGGCACGATCCTATTAGAACATACAGCTTTGCAGCTATTTAGCGAAAACTTTCCTTCACATCTGCTCTATACAACTGTGAATTGTTTAACTGGCTATTTACGAACAACATGAATACTGTGTACCTTAGATATCTATTTGCGTGGTAAGGACTTTATTTAGAGACGCTAGGCAATACTACAAAGGTGTGTTTAAGTCGAGAAGATGGCCAGTTCCTATAATCAAATGTCTCTCTTGATGTTCCAAGTTGGATTGTTTTGACATTCGAGCGTCCGACACGGCCAGCAGGAGTTTAGGTCAGACCAATGAAAGACGGCTTTGACGTTTCATCTATTTTTTCCCAACTCTCCTTAGAACGTAATCGTCCGCATAGAAGCAGGCTTCAATGAAGAGAAAACCACAACTATTCTAAAAGCGAAATTTACGAATCTTCATCATTTTTTCACTTTGACCTGTCTTAGCATTGTACGAACTTACCTAATTATAAGTTGTTTTTTTCAGAAAGAACGACGATTCGCTGACGCACCGTTTCTCAAATGACCAATATAAAATAATAAAAGATGGCGCAGGATCAATAAAAAGCATCAGCTATATTATTCAAGGATAATTTATAAACATTAGAAAATGATAAATCGATTGTTTAGAAAAAATTGTATATGTATGGTATTGTTTGCCCACTTGGCCCAAAGTGTTTAAAAGGCCGTCTAATTATATAGCTGCCATTTGTGCTTTACGAAGTGCCAATTAAGCGACGTTAGAAAATGTATTATGCCTAAGTTCAGTCTAATATCCACAAACCGCACTTCTATTTCACAATGCAACTCTATGTCGAACCACAAACGTGATGAGCCAAGACTAAGTGACTTCCGATGTCACTGAGTCCGTAATATTTACTATAAAATATTTATATACATTATATAGGCGTTACATCGAAATAATAATTATAATGAACCAAATGATGATGAGAAATAATGAACGGATAATCGGATTTGCGGGCCCTGACAGAACAAGCTGCAGTTCTGGTCTGATCGTTAGATATAGCGTGATGTATATTATGTAAAAAATCAAATATGGAAGATGTTCTGTCAACGGAAGACGGTTGTCAGTTCCTTGAAGCTTCTTTTTTTTTCTGCAGTGATAGCAAATAGGGCTTTCGTCCACGCTCTAAAATGGTTAACTAACTAATTATTTATCTGTGTAACAAATTTTCGTGTAGACTAAACTCAACCAATGTTTCTATTGGACACTAAAAAAAAAAGTCGAAGAAATATTGGATAACGTTTCTTTCGTGTGAGTGCTATGGAAGTAGTTATTGACCAAGAATAACACTTGACCCAGACAGATGACCGAGAGGCCTTCGTGAACGATAAACTAACGCCGTTCCGCGTCACGTTGTTTACTAGCGGTAGAACTCCTATTTTGATCGCACGATCGCACAGCAGACAAAGGGCACATAGCGAGACAATGAGTGACAAATCACCGCTAAAAAGGCAATACGAATTGCTTTATAAGTTCACATGCTTATTACGTAAGCTAGAATCCAGACGTCGCTCTAAACGAAACATAAATAAAGCCAATATGTCACCTAATTGGCAAATAGACATTCACTAGTTCTTTACTCTAATGCTATATTTCAACCGATTCGAATGGCAGGCCTCACGTTTCGTCTTACATTACATACAAATGTTTTGATTTTTTTGTCATTGGTACCACAGCATGCCATGTATGGCGGGCAGAGGTACGTTTGGCGCGCTACCCATGTAAAGAGGCACATAAGTATAGGGTAACATGTTGATGCCGTGGTCGCAGCTGAGAAGTCGGTCAGATTCGGATTCGAATTGAACGAAGTCTAACATCTAATGCTATAACTTTATCTATCGATAGTTCCGGCTCAAGTGCATAATAATTACGTAACCAGTTCCGAGAAATGCTGGCAGATGAATATTTTCACTGTGGGAACAAATCAGCTGGCACGCTCCTGGACGTTGAGATCTGGACGACGCACCCATAGTCCCTTACAACAGTTAGAATATCATGTTATTCATACAATTCCTTCTTCAGCAGATAACTATGCAAAGCAGTGCCTTTTTTACTTGAATAGAGATGCTTAAAATTTTGCCAGGGGGTTATAACTTATGATGCGGATGGTTCCAAACGGACGTCGAGTGTTTCATGTGTAGATAAATATCTATATAATCTTATCCTTGAATTGCCACCGCATCGCGAACGTTTGGCAACCAACTGCAGGCTCAACAGGTAAAGTAGCTTGCAAAAACTATAGCCTATTTCTATATGTATATTTCTATATTTATTTTTTTTTTATTTTTTATTTATATATTATATTTAGGCATGCGAGTGATTGTGTCTAGCTTTTTCCCACTAGAGGTTTGAGGTTAAAGTAATTCGAAGTTATCCCTGTCATAGTCAATAGAGGTGCAAACAATTAATATTTGTACAGAACAGCATAAACACTGAATAATTGTAAATTCAACTCCGCTACAGATATTGTATAAAAGTAAATAATAAAATTGGTAAATGATTACTTCCGCTAGTATGTTGAAACTATTTATCGTCAAAGTTAGACAGTATTTGGTAGAGTCAGAATATTGCTTCGCACATTTTTGTTCCATCGCCAACAATTTAGTCTTTAACATTTTTTTTCTTTAACATTTAAATTTTTCATGTGCTCATATTTACATAATTCAAATTTAACTAAAATATTAAGCCTGAAAATAAGTACAGATAAAGGTGCTCAAACAATATTCCTTAAAATAAAGGTAAAAACTTTTTATTTGAAGTTTGTCTCTAAAAATGCCCTTGATAAGCACAAAATTTATTTTGCCTTTTAAACCTTTACGGAAACGAAGATATTCCTGTATTTTGTTCGCTCCCGATTGGCGCCTGCACAAAAGCGTCCGCATGGTTCTAATAATAGCAGGTGCTTGTTCAACTCCATGCACATTTTTAAAACAAAGTAGCAGAATTAAAGAACGATGTGTCTATCAGATGGGCTTACAGCCACAAAAGGGCAAGGTTAGACACCACACCTTTCCTAATATACAGTTAATCTTCGCGGACGATGGTAGCGGGTTGTGATGAAGCGGAGAGCAGTTTGTCTAGCCGCACACACGCCCCAAATCGTTGCCACCGTACAAGCCTCAATCTGTCTACGGCTGTGCGCATCCTATTTTCCTGCCGTTTGCTGTAGGCTCCGTCACCATTCAGGTTGTGGAAATACTACCAGTACCTTAAGGCTCTACTTAGCCATATGCACGTCTATCTGATTTGCTCTATGAGCTCGTAGAAATCCCAGTAGTATCGTAAAGGATGCTGAGGTTGAGACGGCTACAACACAAGCGCCGCGATTCGACACAGCATCGTGCCATCTCCTTCGCCGCCTGATTCTCACAATCCGCCGAACCCCCAACGCCTCACTTTGGAAGTATTCTAAGCCCGTTTTACGGCCTGCTCACTTCGGCCCGAACAAAAGTGCAGATGGCTGTCGAGCAGAGTGAAGTGCAATGGAAAAACTCGCTAACGGAAACGAATTAAGAGGGTGTAGGGGCGGTTCCGTTATGCGAACCCCTCGAGATATTGCCGAGGGTAGCGCGGGCAGCCGGTCTGGTAGAGGGACGTTCGAGCAACTAGAAATGGGGTATGCACCGGGGGTCGACGGTCTGCCAATCGCTGGAAACAAGCGCATCCATCTGTTATTTTCCTGACGCCAATTCTCTCTTTTTCTCGCCTTGGAATGGGGGAATGGAGCTACGGACTGTGGTAAAAAGCAGAAGTGCTTGAGTCGATTGGAAACGTGGTTCTGGGGCAGTGGGAGGAAGAACATTGCAGAAGGCAGTCCGTACCGCCACTAGTGGCAAGCACGATAGCTGTAGCGACCGCAATGGGTTGCAGCGTTCTGCGAGGCTAGCGGCTTCTCGTGGTTCCGTTACTTCGAAAACATATTCCTGTATAAAAACGCTCACATACAATGGTCGAATATTGCCGGCTTTCCGGCATGCGTTAGAGCGTTTCGTCTCAAGAATCCACTCGGAATGTGCAGTAGATTAGAGCCTGACTCGTCTCGATTATTTTCATCGATGTTATCCACATTGACGACGTCTCATTACTTGCAGGACTAGAGCACTGTTCAACCTGGATAAATTGCACAGAAATAACAGAGAGCAACAACTACCTAGCCTTTTGGTCAGAATAGCTGTCACATACGTAATTCGAAATCAGCAGGTCCTGATATTTACCTGCAAAGAGGCGAACATCTGTATCGTGTTTATTAAAATGTCATGCTTACAGGTATAATGGTGATAGTTGTCACAGAAACTGACGCAAGTGGCTAATACATCCTACCAGTCCGTACAAATAATTCCACGCCGCTTTCTTATTAGATAAACGTTAATCTTTATTAGTTTTAATGCGAATCATAAGTGAGATAGTGTTGCGTTTTGTGATGTTACTACAAAGGTAGGGAGCAATTCGTTATGCTTATTTGTAAGTCAAGCTTGGAGTGGTCATTTCTGACGGAAAGAAAGCTGTTCCGTGCATATTGCGCTACCCCACAGAATCCAGCTTACCACACTAGCCATTAGGAGTACAAGTCTCCAAGAAAAACGCCATATCACTCTTTAACGCTGCGTTCTCTGGCTAGCCGCCCCTATCCATCTGCAATTGCTATTGCAGTCGCTTCTGGATTTTCGTTGCAGTAACTAGCTATGCTTCGCTTCTCCTTCTTTAGTCATTTACTTTCAATGAAGATGGATGGCGTCTTTGGTGCACTCTTCAACCATTCTCTGCAAGCTGGCGGATATTTTTTACAATGAGTACGTTCAATTTTCAACGACTAGGACGCTACCACTACTTCGTGATGATTACGCCGTATCTTCGAGGCTGCGAAGTGTAGCAATGATACATATGTGGTCTACGGCCTTATTTCATACATGTGACTGTGGTAGGAACGGTAGACTGAAACGTATTAATTAACCAATCACGTTTATAGTAAACGAGTTTAATCAATTCAGGTAGATGCATCTTTTTTCGATAGTAATGTTTTGTTTTCCACCCCAGAAAACAGCTGCGAAAAATATCATTGGAGTACTTGTTAAATCGAGTAGCATGCCTTGACGATCGGAGAAGGTCGGTGAAATAGGCGCGAGCGAAAGTGGAATTAAATTGGCGCGCTCAAATTTGCGGACATAGAACAGCAAAAAAAACAGGCTGTTACATCGTAGAGCACTTTGCAAAATGGGCCTGTGGACCGATAGCTGTCTCGACTTAGCGCGCTGTCAGACATTGGCATGCATCTTTAAATTGATGCATCTGTGTAAGCAGACGGAGCGCAGAAAATGAAAAAAAAACAACAGGAAATTCTAGTTTCCATTCGATTACAACCAAACAGTCAGCTAATAATATTACATAACGTGACTAGACCATGGGTAAAGCCTTCTTAAAATACGTTTGTCGACAGTGTTACATATCGAGATTGGTAGATTGCCACTGCTGGCCGTCGTTTTTACTCATTGGACGGGAAACGATCCATCGATTTTTTGGTACAATACAAAACCGCCTGAGCTCTTTCTCGCAGTTGGTGGTTTTAAAAGAGCTATAAGGATTTGAAATAAGTTGTAGACAATTAATTATACGGAAAATTACTGAGCTGGAAATACACAGTTATAAGGCGAATACCATAAGGTTCTGCAGGTGGTGAAGGTGATAGAGCAGCTGCGTTTGACAATCTACGCCTGAACTACTAGGTTCTCCAAGGGATGTATTTACACAAGGTCAGATGAGTGTTTGAGCGATACTTCGAACAATGGAGGAAGTGATTTTTAGGAAGAGACCAGAGCAGAGAAGTTCAGCCTATTAACAGTGTCAAATGTAGCAATTCCCTTTGTGAGCATGACATAGGTAAGGTCTAGGGGAGGCCCCCGTGACCGCCTATAAAGCTGCATTTACCTTTACTGTTTTAGAGCTTTTTGCTTGTATACCTGAACACAAACCTATATTGGATGGTCTTTGGTTAACGTTTTGGCTAATTATATATGTCGGCAGTTATTTACAATATGCCATTACAAAGTGGGTCGCACAAATTAAAGTTGTAAACAAAAAATATTCTCCGAGCTTCTAAAAAGTAGATTTTACGCTGTTAAAGAACTATAAAACCATCCTAAGCTGCACACAATACTTGGAACTTTCAGTTGATTTAAATTATATTTATCTGTGTATATTTGTATTGAACAAAAGGCGATTGAAAGGTCTGGATTTTTATACGACGTTCTTTGGCTTACCTGCTATTATGAGTTAGCCTGAAAATACCGCGAATCTTTAGACATTAGAAACACTCTTGATCTTAACGATCTTGCTATCAAAATTAAGCCCTAAAGGAGTCCCTCTAGTAATAAGTGAGCAGCGATTCGTGCGCGTTCTCTCTCACTTCTGTACACCTCCAACCTCTTCACTCTCGAAATTAACTGAATTTTTATATATATATATACATATATATATATACATATATATATATATATATATACATATATATATATATATATATACATATATATATATATAAACGAATAAACTGACACGACTTCTCAGTTTTAGCTTTATAACCTAGGCGACGACGTGATTATTCCTTATATTAGATATGTGCCTAGTATTACCGTTAGGCATCCTTTAGGGATTGTCTGTGTACCCGCACTCATTCAGCCAGTGTTGGGCTTTGAAGACATAGGAGCTTTTCGTGTTCATATGTATAATTAAATATATATGTATATATAGATGTTAGCTTTTCTAAGGTCATTTTAGGAGGACTCTAAGGAGGACATACTGGTGTACTTTAATGCAAGATATTCCAATAACAGGCGGTTCAATTTGCTCTAGGATCCACAGCTTTCATGTCAGAGGGCAGCCTACTAATATATCTAGGTTTCACTGAAAATAAGAACATGCCTCCTACGCGTATCGTGCATGTTTCCTGCAAAGATCTGCAAATATTTTTTGTTTTCCATTTGCCAAACCGACACGTTACCGTTTGAAGAATTTTTATAATATATATCTTCGAGGCAGTCGTTTTTTTGACATCGATACCCTTTCCGATGCACATCGTTGCACTTACATGCATGTTACATGTCTATGTAACATTTATGCAGTATGTAGTCCTTGTTGCCTTAATTATTGCCATTACTTACTTACTTACTTACTTACTTACTTGCAATATTCTCTGCATTTTACCATATACTTTCTCTTAAGTTATTTGTAGAGTAATAGCCATCTAATAAATGGAACTCCTTTTGGAACAACTTGCACGCCATAATATATAGAGTACAAGAAGTGGTAACAGAGTCTCTTTATTAATGCCCTCAAAAAAGTAATCCTGTAGGTATGCATTTTGTGGAAATAGTTCTTGCATGAAGTTTTTTTGATATGTATAATTCTTTTCTCAACGTTGCCGTTTGTACAAACAGTTAAAACAGCGTAATTTGAGGTGTAGTCTATATCTTTAGAGAGATTTTACGATGACTACAGGGGGGTAACAGGTAAATCCAGATAGTTTTCGAATTTGAATTCTCTGGTAAGATAGTGTCCCCACCAATCAGTGGGCAATAGAGAATGAATCTGTAAAAATGGAAGTGTAACTTAAAATCAACTATTTTCGAAGGTCTCCAGTTGCGAATGCTGAAAAGAGACCTTTGGTAGCACAAGGTCGACTATCTATACCATTACTCGTAATTAGGTAGCGTTCGAGATATGTCCGCAAGACTTTCATGCACAAGTGAAAACCAAAAAGGTTCCCCCGTAAAAATATATTTGGATTGAACGAACGGCACGCGTAAAGTCCTTAAAAATTACTAAAAGCGCACAAATATCTATATCTGGTATAGTATTGGTATTTTGATTTGGCATTTGGCCGCTGTTCCTATGTACATGACAACACTGGCTCACAAATATTTTCTACGTCAAAAGTCCTTTCGCTAATTAAATGGGAGCTAAATAGGCGTTCTTTGTTACGAACAGCTACATTGTTCCGCCATGCATTTTTAGAATGCATGCATAGAATCAGGTTGGTTTTGATTCCTTTGCCAAAAAAGGCCAAAGATTGCTGATAATGTCATGTTTCGAAATGGTTGATAGTCCGTTATGGCTAAAAGGAAATTCTCTATGCGTAGCCATGTACAACGTAATAAAAAGAGTGCAATATCCCCGCACTTTTTTAAGGTAACGCTCTTATAAAGGCAACACTGATACACAAGCAGTTAGCGCACTAAATGTACTTGATGTAAAATCAAACCGTAGATCAACACTGTAACGGATGGACGGAAACTAATTTTTGGCCAAACGAGAAACTAGCTCAAAACAGCCACTTTTTGTGTGAATTTGTTCGTAAGCAAGAAACCTTGGTTGACTTATTAGCTTAAATCTGGATCTATGGTAACGGTCGTATTTGAGGGAGTTTCCAACTAGTTCAAGCGTAGCTACATTGCAGCTCTCATAGCCTTTATTAATAAAATCTTGCAAGCCAAAGAGAAAGTTCATGAAAAAAAATGTGCGCAGATCCTGGCAACGTTTGAAGAAATTATCGAAGCTAACGGTCGTCGCATCCAGTATTGCTTAGAGCTATTTCCGGCGGGGCATTGAAAAAACATCCAAAAATTATAATTTGTTAATATAATAGCGAAAGTTAAGATCTAGCTGGTACACTCGTTATTGCATTTCGCATTAAAAGCCAATCTCTAAACCACTTCGTGCGAAAGTGTAATGCTTCTATAAATCATCGATATATGCTACACAGGAGTGTGATGACGTAGGGTCATTCTGGGCAATCCTTACATTTGGAAATCGTAACCAGCATCGTGTTGGGGAAAAACTACTTGAAAGGGATAGTTTCAAAGTACACCACTGAGGGGCTTCTTGCCTATGTCTAGGCACATTCAGCTATGTAGGAACATCCAGACGTTCGCGCCATCACTTCCAGAGAATGAGAAGTATTGTTGTCTAAGTAGAAGAAACCGCGTTTAGAATTTGTGGGCCACCGCCGATTTCGGAGTCAGTGTCATCTAGCGTTCCAGTTCGGTATCTATGGCTGGACCGCTCATTTTTTTCCCCCCCATAGTGCATGGTTTTTCAAACTAGGCATAGTCTTCGCTTTGCACTTGTTGGTGCTCCGAATAGACGGAAAACTAACAGATACTTGACTGCGTGCACAGCTGGAGGCCGAGCGCAAGGTTGTCCGAGCAACGTATGTGTGGAGTTGAGAAAAGGGTGCACAGTAAAGGAACCGAGACAACTCCTTCCCAATTTCGCTGATTTGCCGCACTTGGAGTGCCTACTACCACCGTCTTTACCGGACCACCATTCCATTAGACAACGTTAACGACAGTAGCTTCAAACGACTCAGTCACTCCATTTGTTTCCGTTACCGTTCACCGGTAACAGGCAAGCGAAGGTCAACCATATTCGAAGGTAATATAATCAAATTTTATATTACGTAGACGTATAATCAAAAAACGCAGATTTCCATCATTAAAGTGATTGACGTGTCTATGCTTGCCAGTTTGGCTGCACCACAATAGGACCCATCTGTATATAGCATGTGGTCCTATAGCCATACCCTACAAAACGGAACAGTGCATTTCCTACACACAGTTTTAACAAGCAAGTATAATAGTAGATGATACTAACATAGAGTTTAGCAAGGTGCCACGTATGTTGTTTGAAAAATTCTTCCACTTATTAATACGTGAGCTGATTTTACTCAAAAATCGCTGCTAGCACGTAACGCGGAACAGAGTTACTGTAGGAATTCGAAAGCGATAGATGAACTTCAGCTAGACCATTCTTTGTATGTTGAAATGTAAAGCTATTTTGTAAAAAGGCTCACCTTAGCAATGATAGTTGATCACGTAAGTATTCCTACGTGAAGTCGGTAGGACTCACGTAGCCTCTAAAATTGTGTATTTGACATGATGCGCATACGACACCTTACTGCTTTCTTTATGCCATTTTTTAGGGACATTGGTCCATAGTGGTTTTTCCATATAGCTTCTAAAGCGGGGAAATCAAGAAAGGTATCGTATAGCTGTCGCAGTTGAGATACCGTCGTCTGCTGTTGTCATAGGTGTCTCCTCTATTGATTAAATTATTTGCTAGCTGCAACAAGCGATCTTGTTTTAGTCCTTCCAGTCGCAGTGAGCATTATCTCCATTCTTTACTCCGGCCATCAAATTGTACACTTCGCATCGGGCTAGTCTACCTACTGAACGGGCGTAGTCATATCGGCCTTCAGTGCCGTTAACTTGACTCGGCTGTCTCTTTTCAGTACAAGGTGTACACGATATCAGACTATGGTTCCCGAATCTGATTTCTATTGTTAATAGAATGAAATTTCGGTCAGCTGCTGGTCGCGATAGCTTTTCGCGCGTCCCATAAGGAATAACGTAAAATTCTTGTTTTCGTGCTGTTCCTTCTTTTTATCAATAACTCCTTGTCCAACACGGTCTCTTAACGCGCACATGGGCTGGAACCTTGCTTACCAAGCGAGAGGACGTGAAACTCGCGCAGAGGTCCTCGTTCAGGGACGGGGTAGTGCGTCCAGGGTTGCCGACACGACGTAAACCACAGCCCTCATTCTCTTAACCGACGACTTTTGCCCGACGCGCTTCGATCGGAAGCGGGCTAACACTGAAACTGGAATAAAAAGATATCTTTTCTCGGCTTTTGCGTCGTCTCGACCAGTCAGTCAGTCAGTCACAATTCGGGTAGCGATAGTGGAAGTGACCACTGCATCCTTTAACAAGTTTCAACGAGGTGAGCAACGAACGGGGCGCAAGTCTTGAAAGCACAGAAGTTATAAATCCGTAGGGATTTTGAGTAAAAGGTACAATGAAACGTAGACACCAATAGAGGTTAGCTTGAAAGCAAGACGAGGCTACTCATATCCAGTGTATTGTATATATATATATATATATATATATATATAAAATACACTGCACATAAACAGCACGCTTGTGAATTGAGTTATTATGGACTACGTATCACATAGACAGTAGATTTTTTTTTGCTACACGAGGTTTTGAGTAGTAATTGAATAGATTACCCATGAACAACAGTCTCTAACAAATGTATATTTTCTGCACAAGCTCTTTGTTCCGAAATAAGTTAATTTTATTTTTCTTTATCGAATCTAAGTATGAACACGCAAGTATGTTCAAAGAATATGAGAAATATTTATCGATAATAATGTAAATATGCAGTTGACGGGTAGGGACCACCTATTTTAAAAATAATTAACGTAGTGATTTGGCCAATCAAGTATCAGGAAACATGTAAGAGGAAGCAGTCCTACACCAATCTGGCCTATTTCCATAAACATGTATATAATAAGAATCCCTTATTTCTAGTCAGATACCTTAGATAGGACAGAAATTGTCATTTTCATGAGAAATGTTCGCATAAGCTGGTGTATCAGGGATAAGGCTATTATGTACTTACACAAATCGAATCTTAGTTTTGGCTAGATAGATCATGAATGATCACCAAGACGTTCTTTTCTCTGGTCATCCGCAATGCTCTTGGATACGTCAGGAACCACTGCTCACCGATTGTTGACGCGCTCCGTTGTGAACTCACTGATTAATTTGTTCCTTTTTCCGTCGCCTTACGATAACTCTACGATGTCAAAAACAGTTTGTATTGATAGAAGATCATACGAGCCTCCGGCGCGTGCATTTACATGCACACATGTAAAAACATACCGCGCAGATTTTTATGAATCCAAGAACATATTCCCATCAAACTCTACTAAAGTCATACTGGTAATTCCAGTTGACACAAAAACTACAATACTGATATTCCAGCTCATAATAAGAGCTTCGGTCAGCTATAAATTGTACCTTCAAGTGAAAAAACTGATTAGTACTAATAACCTATATATATTAAAAAGTCAACTTTCCCAAAAAAAAGTTAATTTACGACACTTTGCAAGAAGTTGCTCTACATGCGTTACACAATATGCCAAACTTGCCAGTGCGAGTCTAATAAAATAACGTTAGCTAACGTATTTTCTAACAGGAAAATCAACAAGTGGACAACGAAGCGTTTTAACAACACTGACCTTTAGAGTACCCTCACTAAGTATCATCAATATATAAGAAAGAATAATACGCTTTTGTTTCGTACGATTACAGAGGAAATATTTTGGAGCTTGGATCTGATATACTGATTACATCCTCAATTAGTATCCTTACCGTTACCGCTGGTAAGACCCTGGTACATGTGCAGTTAACTATACAAGCTGCGTAGGTCGGCCCAGGGTACCTAGATCGTAGTAAGCCCCAAAATTGGTCAGTTAACTTTTTATTTGCACTACCACCGCGTCACTTATCAACTTGGTAGGCGACTAAGTTAACAGAAACGGGACCGATGCCTCGGCTGAAAGCGTATTTGGCCAGGAGGCTCCATAGAAAGTCTAGTGATGGCACTGCCGAAGAAACAGCGTCTATTCAATGATGATTTATTAGTTCATGCCCGTTTATTCATGGATGATTTGGTTAAGATAATAACATGTTCCATGAGGTAAGCCACTACACCCATTTGGCACAACATCGCCGGCCTGAAGACTTCCTATCTGGAGGAGTTCATTTGATCCAAGCTCGCTCATCTATAATATATGCTGCAGACTCACGACCTCGAAAAAGGTAAGTAAACTGACAACTATTTTGTAATCTACTTTGGTTATTGTAACGCGTTTGCAGGGGGTCTTACGTAATAGATAATGCTTGCAGTTTGACGTAATTAGACTTACCATTAGTTATTATTATTATCCGTTCACAAAAAGTCAAATTAGTTCCGAGCTATGCATACATATACCAGCCGTATACTTAATATTTCTTTTCGAATTACGTCAGTGATCGCTTGCCCGCTGTAGTCGAGATGCGAAAACGGAAAGTGACCAACTGATTATCCACGGGGGTTAGTCGAACTAATATGTTAGCGTCGAGCGACTTTGGCTTGTACTCTGTGATGTCCAAGAAGTGCAAGCACTGGCAGCTTTAAAAGGGGTATGGGCCCTGATTTCCCCGTATCGTACGGATAAGTTAGGGCAAGTTGGGGTCGTCGAAGAGACAAACGGGGCAAGAAAGGAATCGACAATTCCTATGTGACGAGTAGCCTCTACGGATGGACAAGCAGGAAAAAGGCTACGAGTAGCAAAGACCCGTCTGAAAGACTTCAAAAAAGAAAGGGCACAGCTCGCGTGACCTAGTCGGCTTTCCGAGAGACTGGCGAGCAGTTGAGGCAGATGTGGACCGATGGTCGTTCATCACTTGGACATTCCAGTCCTTTATGGATCTTTTAAAGATAGGAGAGGACTCATGGCCTACCAGAGAGGGACGCGAAAGAAAGGAAAAGCGTCAAGAGAATACAGAATTGAGCCATGCAATTGCCCCGCTTCTACCCTAACCCGACCCTCTGTCGGACGGCTTTAGTTGGCCGCTTACTCTGCTATCATTTCCTTGCACCCCTGTCCAGCCAAACGATCAGCTAACCAACTAATTGAAGTTTGATAGCGGTGCAGACAAACAGCATCTCAGGGATCCTTGGTAAACTCTAATTCTTAAATACGGTAGATTCATTGAATGAACCCGTGTTCTTCTAGCCGTGTGTACCCATCTCATCGACAGTTCTGTCACATTTGTAAGCTACGTAAGCAGCATAAAAAGGGTATACGTTACGTGTGTACAAATATATAATCGTGTTATATAAACGCACGAAATTAACATTTATAATACATAAACAGGAAAGTATTTATATTGTATACTGCAATGGTTGACGCCAGCTGCTTTACTTTTGAAGTCAGGAACAGGTAGCACTCGCGATGTTGCTGATGCCTGTACCGTTCCTGCACAGCTATGTCGAACTTTTATCTAATGCTTCCTAAATTGATTATTCTTGGGTTGTTGCTGGTGTGGTCTCTCTGGCGATGTCTGCTATAGCGATCACAAAATATTGCCAGAGGAATAAAGAGCCCGTTTGTTGGCTTTGGTTTGCTAAAGGGCTCTGGTGGTATTATACCGAAAATAGGCCGTTTTCCACATCTGAGATAAGGCTTCCTACGAGAACTACAGGATTTAGGGATGAAACGGTTGCATGATAGCTTCTCGTGCAACTGCACGGCCTCTATGTCGGCAGTCGGGAGATGATCCTCATTGTAGATGTCACAGGCAGAGAAGACCTGACACATCAGGCGTCTCATTTTTCTCTTTTGTTCTACGCAAACTCGTAGAACAACGCTGTGAAACAGAATGAGCTCTGAGCCGCTAGTTACCGAGTCGCTGTGAAAAGCTACGCTTCCATCCAAGTGAACTGTTCTGGCCTCAGTCCTCTTTCTGCTTTTCTTGGTATGCCAAGGGGTAGTTGGGGTCACAGAAAGGGGAGCAAGTGATTTAGGCTCGTATCTAAAAGCTTTGCGAATCTTGACTTCGTAGCGAACTCATCTTTTCCTCTCTGCGCGATCCGTTGCACATCGTTCTGTCACCACTACATACAGGATTGAAAAAGTCATACACTTAGCCGTTTGGCTAATGTGAGGTAAAAAAAAATGTATAGGTATTTTCTTGGCACCTAAGGACCGCATATACATGCATGTAGTTACGATAACTACTTCTATACAGTATTATCTATGACAACCTTTCATCATTTCTGAGCATCCTTAAATAAATTGAAATATCCGTCCGATAAAATCGACAAGCTGTCAAGGTAACCGTCCTGAACCTAGGTCAAAGCAACGAATAGATCTTTAGGAGTGACGATGTTTCGATGGGAAAGAAAGCGTGGAGCGCTTTGTCGATTTTCCCGGGGCCTATTTTCTTGCTTAGTTATATAGCATGAGCAAGAACTAGTCGGCTCTTTAGTGGCTACTGAGGATGCCGGGTACAGAATTTTACCTGTGAATGCTGGTTTACTTTAACGCGATTTTATCGCCAGTGTAATAATACCTTTCCTCTAAATATTGGATTATTACTGCGAACATGGTATTGTATATCTATACCCTGTAACTATACTTACGCAAAACACTAGTGCATATAGATTTATGTGTGCTTGCGATTTCAACATTACGTTTGCTTCAAACTCTAATAAAAAGTGACAGATGGCGAAATCACGAACCTGAGCCAAAAAATAACGTACTCACTATTAGGACTCAGCCGATACCTTTCGAGTCATCTAGTGCGTTGTAATCTACGTTGAATAATAGAAGATTGTTCCAGAGAGTCGCGGTCAGGAAGTTCTATATACTATCACGTATTAGACACGAAAATGATCGATTAGCTGTCGACGCGTGAATTTTCTATATCTGTCTATCTATTGTGAATGGCCAGCAACCTACAGTATAAAACTATCAAAGTGCGGTTTCAATCTATTTCTAGACACGATCGCATATCTTCGTTCGTCGTATGATTTTGCAGTTATATCTGAACGAGTAGCCAAGCTAACGAGAAAAGACTCAAAGAAAAATGGCTATTGACTTTTTCACATCTCTTTTTTTTTGTCTTGTCGTCGTCGTCGTCGTCGTCGTCGTCGTCTCGTGTCCGAACAGATGTCGGACGTCGTCAGTCGCAGTAGGCTGCTAGCGCTACTGCCCTATGCCTTCCTTCGTGGCTCAGAGCAGGCGAAGCAACAAAGTAACAACATTAAGCGTTGCAGCAGTCGGACGTCACCAGAGTAAGGTTCAATGGGAAAAGACGTGGGCCGAGACAGACGGAAATGCTCGAAGAAACTATGAACAGTCGAAACTGTTTTGAGTGGGAAAAACAATGGCGTCCAAGAAAAAGAAGCAAACGCACCGCAAAAATAAAAACCCTGGCCGAAGGAGGTTATCGCTGTAAAAGGGCGAGCTCAATATAGTACAGTACGAAAAAACAATAACTATAGAAAACAAACAACAACGTCGGCACTCCTTACTTTGTACTTTCCCCACGTTGTCCTTCAAAGAAGCTGCAGCAGCCATCGGTTGTTGCCGTTGCAGTTTCGGTTTGAATGCTGCTGCTACTATTGCTGTTGTTGTTGTACTTCTTTGACCCAAATACCCGTCCCTCGCTTTTTTTTTGTTGCTTCCGTTTAATTCAAACGCGAGCCCGACGACCGGTCACAACTTAAGATGTCCGCTCCACCTTCTCGCCTACTAACGGCTGCTTCTACGTACGAGAAAGCTATCAGTGTAGGTATGTGGCCTAGTCGTCCGTCCTAACTTTCTCACTAGACCCATGGGTTCTAGGGCGCATCTTCTCGCATTTTCGGCCTGCCTTTTTTCTGCTTTCTCTCTCTCTCTCTCTCTCTCTCTCTCTCTCTCTCCTTTCCTCTACGGCACTCTACAAAAGAAAAAACGGCAGAAATAAAAACTAGAGGTTACGGCGGATACATTTGGGCCGAGCGTAGTTCAACGAGTAGAGGCGGGTAGGACAGGACCGAAAGAAGAAGAAAGGGGCTCTCTGAGTAGTTGGCTGAATTGTTCATTGCTTCGTTGGTAGGATGGGATATAAGGCAGGCCACAACGATTTGTTTCTCCTGAGAGACGACGGGTTTCGCAAGCCTCCGACGACAGGAGAGCCCATATTGGAGATGCGATCCTACGATTTGGGAGTTCTATTCGTTTTCCTTTTTCGCGCGCAGAAGTTTCACCAGAAAGGGAAAACATTTTAAAAGCAGCGCCTCGACACCAATAAACTAGCTGCGGAAGCCTAGGATTGAGAAAAGCGTGCGAGAATACCGAACGCAACCGGAGTGACAATACGCAATAGATGGCTTTAAGCAAATACAGCGAACGAATAGAAAGAAGGAAACCGACAGACTCGGACGAACAAGCGCTAATGGCAGCGCTACGAAGTGCGACGTATAAACTATCTAGGTAAATGACAACTGAATACATATCTATATGTATAGCTATGAGCTGTGCGATTAAAAGTTAAAAACGTCCTAAAACGCGTCAAGCTTAGCTAAATCTTCCAAAGGGTTACCGAGGGCTCTCTACATTCTTCAAGCGCTAAGAACACGTACATCCGAAGCATACAGATAGAGAGAGACGATTCTCAGGCCTTACGTAGGTAGAATAATTGCTTCTAGTTCGAGCACGGCTACATCTTGAAGATTAACTCCGTATCAACGAACATTAAGTGATAGTATGCAAATAGTTTTTTTCTTTTACTGTGTAGTACCATCGATGTTATTGACATATTTAAGAGTGAAGTCTGTTTATATGAGCGAGATATTTGCTCGTTTTTTAAACATCCGTTGGGTCCTTCGTGTGTTGATAATAGATGTGATATTGCATTGGAACCAATAAACCGATCAACTCTACCACAATAGCCGTAGAGCTTCGAGTAAACATATCGCCCATTAAAATTTCCTAGTGTTCTTCTCAAAAATGTCCAACGTTAAGATCATTGCAAATCTTAAAAGCAAGCTTGTAAACAACGATTGCAATCAATCACTATGCCACCAGTAAACATAATAGGCATACGCTTGCAATCAAATTATCTGAAATAAATGCAAGATAAAAACACAGGTCATAAGAAGATGTTGCAATACTTTTCACAAGTTCACATATCTACACATTATCGAAAATTTATATTCAATTATAAAAACAACAACTTTTTTAAGGATCGATCAAATCAGGTACAAAAAACTTGTTTTATATGTTGAATAACCTTAATACTTAATAGCTACCTGCCTCGCAAGTGGGCCAAACGATATCCATATCTAAAATAGGTCCCACAGTAATTAAATTTGTAATATAACATATTGAAGTAACTATTCGTACACATTAAAGTAGATCTCATGATATGCTATCGAGTTTACCGTAATTCTCAATTGTCTACTTTAGTTTGAAAAGAATTAATCATAATCGTGCATCGAAAGGCCTTCCCTATGGAAAAAGTAACCGAAACACGTTTCCATAACATGTACTACTATGAGTTTTTCTCTTTTCCGTAATATGCTGCTGTTGTCGTTCGACACGACGCTACTGTATAAAGAGCATTACTTAGATAACTTTATTAAGAAAACCGGTACACTTGCCGCAAAAAATAACTGAGTCGTAAACTTCAACGGAATAGATAATCGCTACAATCGACAGATTTGCGTGAACTTTTTCTAGATTGTCATCACGCCTCTTAGCAAAAAATGCCTGCCTCTGATTGGGAAATCAACAAGTGTACAAAGTAGTGTACAATGATAATGGACTTCGGAGAACACGTTACCTCTAGCGACTTAACCATGGTACGTAAATAACTGTGGTAATTGGTTTGAGCGGCCGTTAAAATTAAATTACCGTCGCAACGGGTAAAGCTGCTGAGTAGAAACTAAATGTATAAATATGAAGCCAAGCTACCATTGGTATTTTATAGTTAACTACCGTCAGACAATCATTTTTCTGTTGTTGTTACACCGATACGTTCGATGTATGTACATATGCATGCACATAAGAACTCGAATGTTTATCACTTATTAGCATTTTCACTCATCCGCGTTTGAGATAAAAATAAAAATCGTTCATTATTATATTTATTTACTCTTTTGTCTATTTCTTCCCAGTTCAAATGTTTTATTCTGTTTGTCTTGACGAGACGCAAAACGAGGAACCATACAAAAAAAGGAAAATACTTCAATGTCGTTCGTCTACAGTGGCAATAGGCTCGTCTGAAACGGCGACGTTATCCAAGGATTTTGCTTCCTCAGCCGATCACCGCAGAGGCCTTAGCTCACCCAGCAGAGATATCTCTGTTCCCCTTCGTTGAGAACGCCTCCCCTCACAGTCTCCTCTCACTCTGGCTCAGTTATTGCTGATCGTAGTAGCTGCTTCATTGAAGAATGTGTGTATGCTGCCACTTTGCTTAGTGTTACTGTCTAAAGGAGATCTTTGTTTGAGATAGGCCGCAGGGGAAGAGGATTGAGGTATGACGGGCAGGGTTAGATGAAGCAGGCGAAAAACGGCAGTGGCAATGAAGGACACAGCACAAACAAAAGAGCCGAAAACAGCTTGGTATTCTACAGCGCGAGCACCACCGTCAGCACCACGTTTCTTTGGGTAATGGACGAATTGCGAGACAAAGGCAGCGTTTCTTAACGCTTTCCGGATAGCTAACGGTCAGTTACGCTTGTCGGCGCGCAACATTCCTGACCGGCTTAAGGGTCGATGCTGTCTGGCAGGACTAAGGCCGCTGGGCACTGCCCATCAATTCCTAGCCGGCCGCCAGTCTCCTCACTGGTCAAAACTCACGGAACAAAAGCAACGAAGGATGGAGAGGTTTTCCAGATGCCCGCAGATGTCTTGAAGCCTGTGACGGTGTTGTTATCGTTAGGTTGCACTGCTTGAACGTGTGCGTTCCTCAATGCGCTTCGATTGGTCTATGTGCCCATGGAGGATCCTCTGCTAGTTTGGGCTCCTGTCTTGTATCAGCAGCATCGATAGGTTCGCTATCTGCATGGATGCTCGCATGTGCTACATATTCGCCGTTTGTGCGTTGGATCTGAAGGAGACTGTGTTAGGACTTTGCATGTCTGCCAACAGGCAGAAAGAAGAGTTCGTTGTGTCGGGCCACAGAGCCATTGCCAGGGCCACTGCTTCTAATATTGCTGCTGCTCAGCTGTCGCCGCTGCTAGTAGCGATGAACGAGACGATAGATTACGATAGATTTCTTTTCTGCCGCCTTGGGCGGCCAGTGTCCTGTTCTTTCAATAAGCAGCGAGCATTATTGTCGTCGTTTTCGTCAGGGCCGTCGTCGTCTTCGACTTCGCTGGCCTGGCAGCGTTGTGTCTCTACTGCCAGCCCACAGAGATACTACCACTTCCCTTTTTCCTCCTTGAATCGTCCTGCTGTTTCGTGCTGCTCCCTGTTCTCCTTTTAGGTTCTGGTCGAACCCATTCCGCCTTGGCTTGACCTAGCAAACCGAATCGGCCCGATGCCCGTCGACGACGTCGTCGTGTCCCGTTGCAAGTAACAGCGGCAGCAGCTTGCTATTCTGTGCCTCCCCCTCTTTGCGTGCTTGCCAGCTAGCGTCGCCTGTTTCGTTGTCACTTTTTTGCTGTTGGTCTGTCCAAGCAGACCATCGAAGCTGTCCTCTTTTTGGTCCACTCCAATCCAACCAGCCCTCTCCCATCAGTGATTCGATCATTTTCTTCTGCTACTTTCTTTCTATTCGTTCTTCCATTTCTTCCGCCTACCCTCGTGCCTGTCTCGGCGAATCAATGACAGCAGTAGTGTCTGATCAAGGGATTTGTGTTGTTGCCGCATGACCACCGCGACTGCTCTTACAACATCCACCATGGCTGCTGCTGTTGCAATAACAGCTACACCAACGACAACGATGACGACGGCGGGGATTTCACGAAATGAGACCTTGCTTGTCTTGTTCCTTTTCGACTCAAATCCAGGCAGTGTGGCGTTCTCTTAACGGCAGGTGGACACTAAACGAATGCAGTACGTTGGATTCGTATGATCAGGGCGATGATCAGTATCATCCTTCACAAAGAACAGTGGCGGGGAACGTTCCTAGCGACAATCTATCGTATTATTGCGTCCACGAAGGTCTATTTACATCGGCGTGCCGCATGTGTGTCTCAATAGAAGCAGACGTCCGGGGGTGGTCGAGATACCTACAAGGAAAGGGGTAACAGGGGGCAAGGAAACTTTACAGGGTTTAGAAAGCAAATGTGAATAAATTGTGCTTTAGCAAAATACATTCAGCTTTTTATCTACTGGATTTCACCGCATTCGATGTCCGCGTGTCTTTCCTGTACACTAGTCTCTCTTTTAGAAATTCGATAGATTACCGATGATAAGATACGAAGGATAATAGCAGACAGACAATCGAGGGAAGGCAAATAGAAGCGAAACATCAGTGAGCAATAAAGATGAGACAGAATAAAATAGCCGGCATAGTGGAGCCCATTAAAGCGAGACAAAATCATAGCTTGCGTGATGCTAGAAACGCACGCATCTTTCGG
Organism: Varroa destructor; assembly: GCF_002443255.2. Taxonomy (NCBI): domain Eukaryota; kingdom Metazoa; phylum Arthropoda; class Arachnida; order Mesostigmata; family Varroidae; genus Varroa; species Varroa destructor. The sequence goes on from NW_019211455.1 coordinate 5,082,731, forward strand.
CATCGGGACTGTCGAAGTGTAGTCAGATAAAAAAAAAAAAAAAAAATGGTCTATTACATATTATCGTGGCACAATACACTACCAATACAAATATTTCTGCTGTTATTAAATTCAAAGAATTGCTGTCATTAAAGCAAAGTTGTCTAACTCTAACTGCAATCTGTGCTGAAATTAAGTGTCATTTGTTAATCTGTTATCTCCTGTTAATTGTTCAAGTTCATGATTAAGAAAGCGCATAGAACTCAGTTTAAATTAAACAAAAAAGGCTTTGTTGTTACGGAAACAAAGAAAATCTTGTGTTTGGATTGCGTCCTGAAAGGCTAAGTTACAACGATTCGCTGACCATTAATACATGCCTAAAGAAGATATAAAAAAACACTTACATGCATAAATGTAGTGAATTGCATCAATTTCTACAAATTACATATTACTTAAATAAAAAATAATTGGCACCAGCTGTGACAATAATTATATGCTACTTCTTGTGGGGTTATTGATGGCTGGCATGGTCGAAACGTCAGACGAAAAGTTCCTATTATACATTAGATGTTCAAGTTGTCTTTATCAAAGGACATATTTCCAACGGTCATTTCCTACACTAGTTCTTCAACGAAGGAAAAACGCACAAGTTGACTTCCCAAGTGAAGCAATTGACAATTAGAACATGGAACGAAACATAATATGAGTTATTATTCATTTACAATATTAGATTATAATAGAACACTTACAATATTGCGTTACACTTTATTCTTTACATAGAGGAAGCAGAACACGTCATAAAGGGTTGAACATTAATTCACCTGGGTAGGGCGTCTGCTAAAAATGTCTGTTTCCAGCTTTCTTACATGCTTCCTTTTTTTGGGCTAGCTGTCAATTTCTACACTGGTTACCCATCACCTGCTGCTTTCTCAGTTCGTTTTTTTAATTTTCGTTCTCCAGCGCATGCTTACAGGCGGACAAAGATCTGTGCAATGTTTTCTATCTCGTGATGTCTATCGAGCTGCAGCTCATTCCGTCACGCTCCGAACAAATATAACGCGAACATATAATCATCCTAGTAATCAGAACGGTCTACCAAATATAGAATATGAATCTAAGCTTTGATATGCTTTGATCATGCAAAGCGGGCAATAAATATAAAGAATCAATAATTTCCTTTCGCCTGCCCAAAGGCGAAGTCCGGGCAAGATGACACAGCGAGAACATACCGTTATGTAAAATGTACTGTTACAGGAGGTCATGAAACGGTTTTTTGTTGGGTAACCCAGGGAGTGAGGCAAAGCGGCAATTGCAAGAAAAGAATAGCGCAAAATGCATGCAACAAGTGTGGGAAGAAGTGTAAAATAGAAGGCTGATCATCGTGCCGTCCGTCTGTTCGGCTGTCGCTTTAGAACCCACCTGAGGCACCGCTTTGGACGTACATTCAGCACTGTTTATTTAGATGAAGCACACATAGACGATGCTGACTCGAAAGTCCTACCCAGGTGGGAATACTTAAAGCCAAAATATCATTTTAAAAGATGCGCAATTTCGAGGCAGGTTGTGGTAGGTTTTCCTCAGCAAAGCTCTACGCATAGCAACTACATAGACTACTGATTTCAAAGCGAATTCGGTCGACATCTCAGGGCAATGTAATGACAATTGAAAGATGGTCGAGGCTATTTTCGTAACGTGATCTTTGGCTCATTGAAGGTTGTCGTTTGAACTCGACTGTACATTTTAAACGTAAGCTCCAAGCCCATAGTAGATTACGCTAGCAGATACTACCTACGTGCCCCACCCATTTCTATGCTAAACTATGATCGCTTCGAATCTTGCGTTCTCGGATTTGTCGCTTGGCAGACCGTATGTATTTGCAGCAGTCGCCTTTCAATTTCCCTGTTCCGACACGATTCTGACTTCATGTCACTTAAATAACCTCTTCGGATAGTTTTGTTTGCCGTGTTACGACCCGTAGGATCTGCTGCTGTCGCCATATTTTCTACCAGCTGCCAACATTAGCACGTCCAGCTGCGTGTTGTATAGTTCGCCGCTCTATCCTTCTACACTGTATGGGCGCAAAATTTGCCGTTCACCTCTCCTATACAGATAAAATCTCGCTTTTGTATGACGATCGTTTTCCCATTCGGCCTATTAGGTCTATGAACGACTACATGGCTATGGAAAACTAGGGCATGATTTATCACAATGTGCAATAGAAACAGTCCACTAGCCTTCACAACCTTTTTTTTTTTACATGCCTGAACTCTAACGACCACTCGTAGTTACATGCGACCACCCTTGGCTCCTATTTTTATGCCACCAGCTACTGGCTACTGCTCCATGAAGCCTGCTCAGCTTCTTTCAGGCAACAAAGATAGTATACCAGATCCTTCTGCAATAGGCCGGGCTGTTCGGCTCTGTCTGGCCTGCATTGCTGTTCTGTACCATGAACGACACGCTTCTTCGTCATAACACTGACTGGAAACGTTGGCACATTTGCTTGTTCTTTTCCTTTAAATACGATTTTTTTGATGCTTTGAATCTGTCTTCCAACCATGTTGTAATCAAGGATCGCTCTAATTGGACAAGTTCGCCTGCGCTTTGTCAGCATAGGCGTCAGAAACTGTTTTGGTAAGACGCATAGCTTGGGCTTTGCCTGACTCTTGCTTTTTGTCTTTGCTGTTACATTCGCCATCTGAAAATAGCTTGATGATTCCTTGCTTCACGATTCGTTCATGACTTTCTCACGGTAACGCCATTTACCTAATTCTCTTACCTGCTCAGACTCGCTGGTCGTATGCTAACCATTTGTCGGTCTACAAGGGCGACCGCAAATGTTCCCGGCGAGATTCGAAAAGTCTGTCTCACACCTCTTTGTTGCTTTTCTACCGTTTCAAAAACTGCTCTTTGCCTTTGCAGAGCTCGGGTCTGCCCTAATGATTTACTCCATAGCACTCATTACGCAAAAGCTCTTTTACCCGCTACACCTATCTTTAAACTCGAGAATCCTCTCTGACCAATTAGATCCACGCGTTATTCATTGGCCTCACCTGTTTCTATCCTACGAATTTACGATGCGCGCGGATAGTGAACACCATATAATTCATCTCTCCCGGACCGCCTTTATGCATTCATTAATTGCTCAACTACAACTGCCTAACATCGCCACGACACCCTTCGGGTCCGACTCTTCGTTCCTTAACCTCACCGCTGTTTGCGACGCATTTTCGTTCGACACAGTGTGATATTTGCCCACAGGTTGAGATTACCCCACGCCACAACGTCGTACTTATCTAACAACGCATGCTTTTCTGTCGCTTTCAATAGTTCCTGTTTAAATGTACTTGATTTATCCGCTACGCTCTCAGAACTATTGTTCCCATGGAGCAGACATTCTACCTTGCCCTTTTCTTCAAGACAAGGCTTATCCGATAGTGCAAGCATGGCTTGATCTACATATGTATCTGAATTTCGAATTTCTGTGGAGCGATACGGCCTCCTCGTTTCCGATAATTACGACGGCGGCTTTCGCAAACTCGCCCGTACACTCAACCAGCATGTCACCTTCATGTCGAACTCGATTTTCAAAGTCGCAACTTTGGATTCAACGGCTGACCAGTTCTACAGCCTAGCATAATGGCTCCCAAAATAGGTCATCGTCTAGTTAGTTGCGTAATTGCCGTCGATATTCCGACCTTACAACTCCTTCACCTTGCTCTAATTGGTAGCCCAGCAGCGGTAAGTGAGGATTCGCATTCACCCGCACCGAGATCTTGCACTGGTCGTGGTTCGCCACCGCCCGTTCCATTGCCTAGTGTCTTTAAAGTCGTTTTCGTTCCCTGCCCCGTACGTTTCGGCTCTTTACATCGATGATGGAACCCGCTTGTGGTCAGTGATCGTTAATCATCATTTTCAGGCCGCGTTCGAACGTCATCTTTCCCGTACCTCTTAACTCACTTTTCTCATACACTTACTTATTGAAAGGCCTAAGGTCTTCTACCCTCTCGCGATCCCGATCTGTGTTTTTCTACAGCTATTTAATGCAAGTGCCCACTTTAGTTGCCCGTTCAATATCTCTATATAGAAAATAGTTTTGTAGAATATAAAGGAGAATGTGTTGCTAACAACTTGCCCTTTTAAGGCTATATATATATCTATAATATAGCAATAATAAAACAATTCCCCTTATTACAAAAATACGCAATAAACTCTAGTGAAAAAGTATTTTTAACAGTTCGTTAAATATTTTCTTGTTTATTTATTTACTTAGTCACATTTAAACGCATTCTGTGGCCATGTAACAATGAAACAATGCACTGTAGCCATGAACCGTTTAAGGCGTGTCAAATTTTTGACCCGAACTTTGAGATAGGTCACCTGTGAGCGCGGATAATGTAGCTCTGATCCGTAGCAGATATTTGCGGGCCTGCAGTGTTGCGTTTTATACCTCCACTCTGGACCCCTCTATCGAAGCAGGCCCGCAGCTGTATCGGCTAACCATCAGCCGTACAGAAGGCCCAGATGTGAGCTACCAACGTGCTAACAGTTCGTTCGAATACATCGAATCAGGCCTAGAAAAACTTTCTGCCATAACTTTAATTAGCAATTTTGACACATTTAATAAATAAAGTATGTTTTCATTCACAGTAGGAGTGTTTATTGTATGAAGATAGGTACGTCCAATTCTACGGAATATATGTTATTGTTGTCATAAGGATTATAATATTGTTAAGACATGCGCTAGGCAACAAGTAATTTAAAAGATAGCCAATATAATTGTGTAAAGCAAAAAAATACCAATATGGATATCACTCTGTCTAACTGGATACCGTTCCATGTTATATAGCATCGCATTATGTTTCTCCAACAGACCTACCAAACCACATGGCAACCATTGGCCAAGGCAAACGGTTGTCATGCCATTTTATAATTCTGTTGGAGAAACTTCAGATAAGGCCAATGAGGCCTAACCGAACGATGTCCGGCAAAACTCACTTCGACTAAATTTTCAGAAGAGACTATCCGAGACACATAACGGAATTAAAGAAAATAAATAAACAGCCATGTAAAATGCATTTTCTTTTCACTAATAGATATGTATTAACAAACAAGAAATTCAACAATCTTTTCTTAAAACCTATGCCAAGCGTACGTAAACTTCGACTAAGTTCTGAAAGCTACAAGCGATGTACTTCTAGGCTGAAAGTACGTCAGCCATTGATCTTAACTTACTAAATGGTTTCCACGACCGCTATAAGGCTCACGATACAACATCTTGTAACAACAGAAACTATAGTGACATGAAGTTTATAACAATGTAAGAGTGTTCGAGCATATCGGACAACGTCTAATACACTATTATTATGAATTATTACAATTACTTTCATTCACTTATATACGCAATAAAGCTGTCAAAAGATTGCCTCGGGGCATTGATAAATCGAGACTCCCCCAATTTAAATTCTGTCCAGTGCCAGACAGAAAACAAGTCGTTCCTGTTGTAAGAAATCAATGGAACATTTGAACTAAGATAAACTTTAAAGTGTTTATTGCTAGGTTAAAAACTCCCGCCACAATCAGCTTTTTGAGGATTTGTTAATCATGGTCCGGCGCAAAATGATTCGAATCAACTTCTAGACAGAAAATGTCAAAAAAAAAAAGACGGATCAAACCCGTCTGCGCTGCATTTGAAAAATTCTTAAGATAAGTTCGAACATAGTAATATAATATTTGTAACATAGTAATATAATGTAATATAATGTAAAACCAAGAAGAGTTTTGGATCTTGAGTACGAAGTTTTCAGTAGACCAACATGTTCCTCGTTCTACCTTACAATAAAGTAATAATATGATTCTAAGATTGGTCATTTATTGGTAAACTTGAAAAGTTAGTGACAAATAGAAGCATCCAGATCTCGTTAGATCTGTTAGATAGATTTACTTGTCGTGGCCATCTTGCATTAATTCAATTTATCCTGGTAGGCGCAAATTTACGATTGAAGCATCGTACCTAATCGACATTCGCAGTGATATTTTCATGGACACGACCTCGTACAATGGACTTGTATCTACTCCTATTCTGTTTGAAAATTCAAGGTACAAATCTGCGTAGTCCACAAAACGTAAATCGCTTATTGAACGTCTAACCATGCTTAGATACTGTGATATAAACTCGTTCCGGGAGTTTATATTACATATATACATGTATATATTATTATTAATATATCAATAATAATATATTAATAATAAAAATAATATATTAATCAGAGCAACCATAATGGTTTGGCGCAAGTAGATTTCTGGGGTCCACCAGTCACACCGGTTGATAAAACCCCACATACATCAGACTTAACTTGATGTACAATGATATAGGCATTGTCCTGGGTTACTGGCGGATTTAATAGACCGCGCAGTCCGGGCACCTTCCGTAAACAAGTCCGCTTTTTTTTTCAAGCAGGACCTTACCACATAAAAAAGGCAGAATACAGTACCATTACTGGACAACGAGACGAGGATTCCTCTACGATCTGGCCGATTTCTACCAGCTTTTCCTCGCACATTTTCGTATAGTGTTTTGAGGTTGGGAGTGGTATAGGGAATGGAGGTTTCGCGCATGTATTTAAATTAGCGAGTAGTAACACGAACCACACTCCCCTTCTGAAACTGGTGCAGCCTGCGCGCCATGTCAGACACTTCTGTGATCCATAGCTTTAAGCTATTTAGCAAACTGCGCTTCCCGTGCGATACCATGGCCTCGCTTAGGTTGATCTGGCCCAACTTTTACCCAAATGTTCTCGAAACTCCCATGTTTTGCACTTAGCACCTTCTTAAGCTGAACCTTTTTCATTCGATCCGACCGCAGATTTGGATCGTTGCTGTTTTCAACTCGACTGTTAGAACGAGTAAATGTGCCCATGCCGAATAAATTGAAACGGAAAATTTCGACGGTAACATTCATGATCATTCATTAATTCATGGTTCCTAACAGTGAGGTGCGGGGGAGTCGATGAGTCAAATCAAATACACACAATGATGAGATAAAAATAGCGTAAATAGTATTTCATATATGTGTTTATTGCTAATCTTCTATAGCGAACCAGGTCGACCTCGCGCCGTTGAAACGTTTAATAGATTCGGCCTATACTGACAATGCCGTTAGGGGGGTTTGAATTCTAGAATTAGGTGATCTATGGTGCGCGAACACCGCAATACGTCAAAGCAGAAAAACCGGCTTAAAACAGTACTCTAGAAGTAAAAGTAAAGCAATAAAACTAAAAAAAGCACAAATAAAAAAGAATCCCAAAGCATTTATCCGAAATAATTAGAACAGCTAGCGTTGAAACGATGTGACAAAACATACTCGCTCCCGGTCTGCCAATCGTTGACTGCTAAACGTAACATATAACTATATTAAACGTAATATTATAGCCAGTCATCATGGCTACTAGTTCATAAATATGTACATAGCTTTTAGTTAATGACACTTAGAGGACCCGACGAGGTGTTTGGCAAAAAATTATGCTTCTGTAACCTTTGAAGTATGGTTAGGGTTGAAATTAAACACTATACAGCTAATCATCTAACTTATAACCATCTGACAAAGTGAGGTGGTAGACATGGGCTCCAGCAGTAGTCTTCTTATAGAATAAAAACAATGAAGAAAATATTACACATTGAATACTAAGTATCTTTGATGCTCTTTGCTTATAACGATCTTCTGTATACATGCGGACTCATAGACTCGCCGCCTTTTCGCTCCGAATAAATCGCAGGAAACTATAATATTTATAGAAAAGAACCAGTCCAATTCACTTGGAAAGGACGACTGTCCTACAGAGCGTCTCTTGGCCAACATTTCTGGGTTGTTGTAAAAGAACCCAGGTAAGAAATATACAATCCTCCGTTCGCTCCAAACATGAATTCATTTAGAATGGCTAAAACTTACGTAGTTGTACTGGCAAATCAAAAAAATAATCTTGTAATTTAATTACGAGAACACCGACTTCTTAGTTATTAAAAAATGTTAATTATAACTCTCTTGCGGTCGTTTCCAAATATGTCATTTCCAGGGGAGGGCGCTAAATCGTTGCCTATGAAAAATATATAGCAAATGTATAATCAAGGATAATAGGATTATAAATATATGCGCTCAAAACATTAGCAACTTAGAACAAATTCGATTCTCTATATCACATGGTTTACGGCATCCATAGGCCAGCGTTACAACTTTTCCATTTTAGCTATGTTAACGGTTCATTCAAGTAGGTCGAGCCTAACTGTTACTAACGAACCGGAACAAAATACAATTTGCTCTGCCCTGATACTGAATCGTAGACGAAACTTGAGCTTCATTATTACGCTACCCTTTCGCATATGTTAGCAAAAGGTAAGTAGGCAGGGATTCAACATGGTTTTCTCCCAGGATTCAATAGATAAAATCAAAGAAACGTTCGTTCTTCGTTATGACGTTAGCATTTGCGAATAAGCTGACCCTCATCTCTTTAAATAGTTATTTTCTTATTTTCTATAAGGTTATGGGCTAATCCTAAAGGCCAAAAGAAAAGGAAAAAAAAAAGAAAGACCATTCTTTTCACTCAGCCTGTGTTTTTTAATCACTTTCTAAAAAGGTAAATTTCTAAAGATATTAGTGCTTACTTTTAGAAAAAGTTGCCAGGATGCATCAATGACGAGGCCTCCCGTTGGCCCGGCAATGCGTCAGTTCGCCCTAGGTAAGATGAAGCATGCACAATCCTAGAAGAAGTGCACCAGATATCTATATCCGTTCTTTTCCGTGTATGTGTCCGGGCGACTGTCGAATCTTTGATATTTACGTAAGTTATGAGAGAGAAAGATATATTTAATATTGAAACAAATAGGAAATGTCAACTGATCAAAAGTCGATGCCACCTGAATCTACCACCTATAAGACACGTGTTAGGTATTACCGGAAAAACAGCAGAAAGCTGTGAAATTAATGGTTTTCTCGTGAACAAAAAAGTTTCGCCTCCCATAAATAGAGGCGTCATCATTTAACAGGTAAACTTCAATCTGCACGTCACATGGGTGGTGCGGACCGTCATTACACTGGTGTAGAAACAATGCTTGGTAGTTTACAGACCAAATTTATATCATATTATGGCATCTCAATCAGTCAGGGCACGCTTTACTCCAACGTCTCAGAACAGCACATTCTTTACGGGCACAGCGTCACTATAGAGAACCAAGCTGAAAATACCCTATCTGCACTTTTCAAACGTTATTTAAATGTATATAAAAATGGCGCTTATCCTTTGCTTGACCGATTATAGTTACCTTTCGATTAGCTTAAAAAAAAATTATTTTGGCTTTTAGAGAAATCGTTCGTATTAGCTTACCCTTCGGAAGGACCTTCCGCTACCCCGGCTAGCATGAGACCCGCACACGGGGGTCTTATGCCGCCAGGTAACTGTGCTGACGTATACCTCTGATTCCCATGCTGATCTTCTCTTTGTATTGGTAAACGGAATAAATGGACAGAATTTACGATCGTAAAGAAGGTTTAGTTCGACTTTACCTTACTAAGATATTTCTTGTTGTTTCGCTAGCTACGGGTCGTCACTGCATTTTCGTCGAGTACGGCATAAATTTTGTGATTACCTCTATTTCAAATTTCAGCTCTGACAAACGATCATCATGGCATACTATTGTGATGGCGCTATGTATGTACACATAGATAGACCCAGAGAAGTTAAGCAAGATCCATCTGAAGTAATATGCCGAATGGCTTAAATACAAAGAATAAGGATAATCTTAAATGATTCGAGAAAAAACGTCAAGAGGTACTATGGCACGGTAACTTTATAGCGACCTTCCGTTTAAGTCAAAGAATGGGGCAGTCGCCATCAACTATCGCAATTGTGCCGGCCATGCTTTTTTGGACACGGACAAACATTCAGGCAAAATATCATATTCTAGCTAGCACTTCGGTTAATCGAACGATTTTGTAGTTGTTACGTGTTAAAAAGCACAGGACAGGAACGAAAATGCACCGGCAAAGAAATGTTTAACATATTCAATTATACAGTAGACAATAGAAGCTGGAATCCATATTATAAGAGTTCTATCTATATTTATTCGATCTTATCTTACGTACGTTTTGACCAAATAAGTAAGTTAAATCATATGTCTAGCCAGTGCTAGGACCCGAATGCCCGCAATTAAAAATGTGCCTCAGTCGATGTATTTCTCTTCCGAAAAGATACACACATTCTGACTTTCATCTTTAAAGTATCGCCTTCAATACAGGATTCGCTTAATTGCAGGACCATAAATAACAATAGCTCATTTTCGGCGGTGTCGAGTTGCCTGGACCGACAATATCCTAGTGCTATATCTACCACCTCCATCCATTTATTAAGGTCACACTATGGCGTGCAATTACTTTCTCCTTGAAGTCACTGATAGAAGCACTTCTGATCAGTGTCACTGATCGCTGATCGCTTGATCCGATCAGTTCGTCTGTTTTAGTGCTAACAACGAATAAAAAAACAGCCACCTACACATTTATACTACAAGCGGTCACATTTTTCAAGACCTGTGCCGCGATTGTTGTCGGATCTGAAAACGCTTACTTTAAACGCAGCTGTAACTATTACGTTGGGACACGTAACTTTCACGACTATTCATGAATGAACGCTCGGCCTACACAACTTCCACTCGAAATACACACGTGACTTTACGCACGTAGACAAAACATACCCTTTTAACTATGCATATGGCTACTTGCAACAACAGTCAGCCCTGAGTAACGTAGATTACAATAACATTCATGAATATTTTTAATCTAGATAAATACGTTTCAAGTTTAATAACTGGATTGGCACACGAGAATACTATTTCGATCTGCGTGCGCTATAGTTTGGTTTAAGATGTATAGCCAAGAGTTAGTCGTCCTTTTCGTGCTTCTGAAGCGGTTTAAGGGCTTGATTTTCTGTCAAAGGCTAGGACACGTCCCTTGTCAGCCAAAGGCGCTATCTCATGTACCCCTTCCTTCTGAGCTAGGTGTCCTTTGAACTGAAAAATCACGTGTTCGCTTCACTGGCCTGTGACCGTCCTGAGTCGATTCGCAATTTATGTTCAATTTCCCATTAGCTTTTTTCCATTAGTCGCTGTCCTGAATTCCACATCTCGCTATTCAAAGTTATTGTGTTAATGTGCGCAACGTGTAAATTAGAATCACATTAATGTATAGCTAAAACTAATTAAGCACATGACACGACACGTATTGGCAAAAGCGTTTTTATTGCCTACTTTATAAATGGAATTTTCCGTGTTTTTTATGGATTTTTCTTTCTTTTTTTTCGCTGTCAATCTTCAGATGCAATCTGCTTATTCCTGCTCGACGAATAATATACGCCGTCAGTCGGAAAAATCAGGTAAAGACATAGCCAGGCATAGGCGTTGTCCTATTCAAGACGACTTTTCGTTGCAGCCAAGAAATATCGAATAATTTTTCTCTTGAGATTGATTTTACCAATTTTCATTCTATTTCAATAGTTACTCTATAATGTGTATATATCAAAGCTAGTTACTGGCAATATTTGTGCCGATATCTATTGGCAATATCTCTATAAGAAAGTCGCATTTTGATTATACCATGTATCTGTCGTTGTAAACCCTAGGCAAAGTTGGATAGCAACTTAGTATGGTCAAAGGTTGAAGATGTCACTGATATATCGGCTTCTGGTTGTGTAAAGCGTGCGCTTTACCCATAGTAAAATATAGGGGCATACGAGGAAAAGTCTATCCGATATTCTTTCTAATTGGATATCTAAAAATTATGTATTTAAATGGAATTTGAAGTGACTATCTTTCACTTTAGCCTTAAATGTATTTTTTTTTTATTTTCTGATCATGATTAATGAAAGGGCAATTAAATGCCATGTTCTATCATTTCCATTTTAATATATGATTAAAGATCGCGTTAATCATCAAAGGCAGCCTTGTTTCTGAGACAACGCTTTAAGAACGTTGAATACGGTTTGGCACTTAACTAAACTGTGAACGGCGTGAATTCTATGGGGAGAGCGAACACAGTTCGGATTACGTTATTTTGGAGGACTTCGAGTTTTCCAATGATGTTTTGGTAGTACCGCATAACATTGTAGCACGAACTATAGGTTTAATAAAAGTACGAAAAGGACACGGCCAGATAGATTCAGGCACGCTAGAACACTGAAAGATAGCTGTGTGTGCAACTGCTATGGTTTGGGTAATTGACTTTAACCATTCCATATCCCTCTGCAACGGTAAAAGCAAAAAAAAGTTTTAAACACGAACTAAGCAATGGATCTCCTAAGAAGATCGCGTCATTACTGACATTTGGTCTAGTTAACTAGAAGATAATCAGTTGGGTTTTAGTGCGTCCGGCGTCACCTAAAATGAAGAAGGGTTTTGTAACGTATTGATTGTTATTGATCCTGGCAATCACTTCCTCTTTTGTGTTTGTACTCCTAGAATAGACGGGATAGCTGGTTTATAAACAAGACGATCTTCTAATAGAGAAGGTTGTTATTAAATAAAAATAGAATAACAATAATATATGAAATAAAATATAAAAAATCCCACCATTGAACATGACGCTGCCACACTACCTGAAAGCTGTTTCCATACTTGTTTCATACATGGAAACCATTTACAGAATACGTTGTCCAGCGCTAGACGAGAAAGTATTGTTAATATATATGTATATATAAAACGCCGAAAAGGTTTTGATCGTTTTTTTACCTGATACAGAATGACATATTTCAAGTAATATAAAGCGTTCTGTTGCCATAGTAGACGCACTAAAATCGTTGAAATGTCTGCATTCAAGTTTAGGACAGAGCGCCTTGAAGAGGCGAAAGTTCTGTTGGAATTGGCCATGTTTCTCACTTCTATTACAATAGAATTGCAGGTGCCGCTCAGTCCCACAAAAGAAAAACTGCTGTTTATAGTCGAGATGTGTTATCGGAAGAAAAAGCCTAAAGATGGTCTTATCGGTTTCTTTTTGAAAATTACAGTTTGAAAGATGCTCTTTATAGTGGTGGTCCGCCGATTACGGAAGTAATCAATAAAATGATTGTGAAGTTCGAACAGTTTAACGCGTGAGTACGCCATGATATTGCGAAAAAAACCGCATCCGCTACAAGTAGTCTTACACCATTTGAAGAAAATTGACTACAGGAAAGGTTCGATGTCTGGTTACCACAGGAATCACTGCACAATAATTCACCCAACCATAATTCCGCTTACAAAGCGCTACGGAAACGGACAGCTGTTGATGAAAACCTCGTTACATACGATAAAAAAATGTGTAAATTTAACAGTAACAATAAGCTCCATAATCTGCAGAGGAAGGTGACGCTTTGTATTTAGTAGGACTGGAAAGCAGTCGTGCATTATGGGCCCTTGCCGGCTAGCGAAACGCCTGAAACCTTTACTGCCAAGAACTAAGAGGACCGCAACAAGCCGCTGAAAAAAATCAATCGGACCGGGTGAACAAAAAAAGCGCCGTCTTCCATCGTGGCAATGCCTGACCACACACGTTTTTAGCAGTGCGGCTAAAAATAAGAGAAGACTTAGATGAAAGGGTTTCATACGTTCGCCATATAGCCCGAGTCTTATACCATGAGACTACTATCAGCTTCTGCAGAACTCCCCTAATGGCGTTCATTTTATTTCAATAGAACGACGCGAGAAAAATGGCAGACGGCCGTTGATCGAAACCGGGCACGTGTATGTTACCTAGTATTTTTTTAAATCAAAAAAATGTGAGATATGCTTCAATTTTGTCTTGGAAATGATCAATACTCCCTCAACAACGCAATATATTTCTATAGGATACGTAGTAGGATGTGTTGTGGTAATTTAAAGGCCCCGGGAACACAAAGAAGGAGGAGTAGTGTCAGAGTAATCGCGGCTTATCGGTGGGTCGATTAATCCAGCAGGTTTTCCTAAAATCGTTTACAATGTGTGAAATATAGTAATTTATAAATAGTCGGAATATAAATACGTGGCCGTTCAGTTTAACATGAAGCGTAATGCAAGACACAAATAAGTATTAACCTAAAGAAACCGAGGAGGTGCCGTTCGTTTCAATAGAGAATAGATCAAAATGATAAAGTTACTTGCGTTGGCCAATTAATTACATTGAGCCCAAAGCCCTGACCATTTTACGTGGAATCCTGTTTACCTTTCAAACAGAGTCAGAGAACAACATGGAAATTACAAATCTCTGAAAATTGATTGAAGAAGCTTTTACCCCAAAGTTTATTTCGTACATTGAAAACGTTTTAATAAGCCCATTGATTGAGGTCAGATACAAATACTTCATTCGAAAAGATAATCGATGAACCAACCGAATATAAACGATTAAACTATGTACAGTCATATGCAAAAGCCGAAGATAGTTTATGTCTAATTAAAATTAGCTTCAAACGATTTCTCAAGTATCTGTTTCGATTCTTCCCACGTTTGTACCAAGTGCGTCCGCCGCTAAAGATATACTTCTTCTACATATGCTCAAAAACTTATTAGTGAATAAACTATTCGTTTACAAAAATACAAGAAAAATGTTTATTTTTAAAGCTTTTGCAACATCACCTTAAATTTTGAAACAAAAAAAAAGTCACAGTTTGACCTATTTACTATTACCCATTTAGTAGCAAAATTTAAAGTTAGCGATTATCATCTGTATGAAAATTCCAAGAGGCATTTCTCCCAGCTTGTCATACACGTTATTTCGTAACGGTGTAGCTAGATGATAATATAAAATACGTGATATCTGATAAGAAAGTTATGATCTTATACGAAGCTCGCTGGCTATAAAGCTATCTAACATTTATTAGCAAAAAAGAACAAGTGAAGGTTCGTATCGTGTCACATATTCCGGTAAGCGTATTGCTTAAAGTAGATATCAAGGTATACCCCATTTCTTTGTGTAGCCTGAACGTATCGTTTTGTTGTGGTCACGTATATATGTAGTACATCAAGTCTTACCTCTTTTTTTTTTTATCTGATAATGACTGTATAAACAACAGAACTACCTAATAATAGCAGACAAGAACTTAAAACGAGAGGATTAAGGGATATTATGCCAGTGCTCTCACATGAAGTTTCTCCAGGCCATTTAAGCTCAGTGCCCAATCTGTGCTAACTCGGTAACGCCTGTGGTATTGAAAGGTAACACTGCCCATAAAGATAAACAGATGTTTCTAAACTGTTAAAGTTGTAGACACAGGTAACCGGGTGGAAGACGAGTAAATTACCCCGAGACTGCAAGTCAAACACCTCAAACCAATAATTGTTACACGACTCATAAGCTTCGTATATTTAGTGGCGTAAGCTGGGATAATGTTGAAAATACAACGTAGTCCATTGATCAGAGCCCCTATTTTCAATAACACGGCTGAAGATCTCATCTAGAAGTTAGTAAGAACATTTTCAAATTAGAAGCGTGATGGAAGAGTCCATGAACGAACCACTCAATAAGGAAACGATAGATTTCCGCTTGCATAAGAACATCTTCAATTTGTTGTTATTACGTCTTTAGGAATTGTTCCGTTGAAATACATCTATTCAGCAGTACAGTAGACCGAGTGACGGAAGGCAAAGACATTCTTCAGCTAGCTAATACAGGGCTAAAGATTTATTTCCTTCAAAGATTTGTCGATGTATGTGGATGATATGCGATGGTACGCTCTAGCCTCCTCATTTTCCTGAATTTCCCTATTTTTCTTCTCCTTAACGGATGCAGAGAACGTGCATCACATATGAATTATAGCAGGACACGCCTAACAGAACTGAGTCAAGGCAAAATAAAGCGCACATGAATTTAGAATACTGGTGTCGGTGGTAATGCTAGAATTTTAGCTTCCGACTTTCTATCTTCTCCGTTTTTAAATCTCTGTAACCAGTCTTCTCTGTATCTCCCGTACGGTATAGTGATGTACATAAGAAGAGCAAACGAATGGATGAGAAGGTAGAGAAAAATAAACCAACTGAAAAGGAACGACAGGGGTTAGAACGACAGTTGTAATAAACGACAATAAAGAAGAGAAGGAAAAACAAGACCAATAAAACGGGACCGTGAAAAGCTGGGGCAGAAATGATACAGACCGAATCCTTTAAAGCGAATACCAATATAAGCAACCGATTCCGTATCCTGTCTTATACAAGCCCTAACCAACCACTGCCGTTGCTCGAGTAGACCTTTTACGGAAAGGACGCGATGTGAAAGGAAAACTGCTTTTCCAAAAAAGATCCAACTACGATACTCGTATGAGAATCGGAGATTTTTGTAGTATGTTAGGTCGTTAGCATTGGAGCTGCCTACTCCGATAGTATCAGGATAATTGTTTATTCTGAAGGCCCTTATTGAAACTAAATGGCACTTCCGCTTGAGAAACAACTGGTGCTGACAAAGGATCTGCCAAAAGAGTGACGCACGACTGTGGGATCCCGCAGAGTATCACTACTTCATCAAATATAGGTCACATACGAGTCTAAATCAAGAATTTCCGTCACGCTTTATTTCTAAGACTGTATCTAAATCAAAACAGATATTTCAACGAAATGTTCTATAGGTTCCAGAAATGTTATCCCTAACGGTCATGTAATAATTTGTTAATGGTAACCGTGCGTTAAACGATATTGATAAATGTAAGCTTGTTAAGGTGTCGCCTAATTACGGTATATTTAAAAAATTCCAACGGGAATAAAATTTGGGCTGACAGCATGTCCAGAGTCTTAAAAATACAAAGGCCTAAAGCGGCCAAAAGAACTTGAAAGGTGCCAAAAAGGCGCAAAAAATTTAAAAAAGGCTTTCTGGACGACCCAATTAACAACTGAGATTCTACTTCCTAGAACAGCTGTCAATTTCTGTATTAAAAACCTAGGTGTATTAAGAATAGCTTTCAAAGCTATTTTGATGAATTCTCAAGCTCTTCAAATCTAAGTTAACTAAAAGATCTCGAATCTCTATCAGGAGTTTACTCCATGGAAATCTTTTGCGAATGTTCCAAAAGCCACGAGAGAACTGGCATTAATGTAGACCGTCAATTTTGGATTAAAAAAAAATCTCTCTTAGTACGATTCGTTTAGCAGAGAATGATTGGATCATCTTTGTTCGTATTCCGAATACAACGCACCGTTGCTCGCTATGACGAGTGTTGTTTTGTATACATAAACACTTATTAAATATATGAAAATCATTTTATCAATAATGTAATAAAAATGAAGTTTCGGGAATTGTTTAAAACAGAATAACGTTATTACGGTAGTAGGTTTAAGATGTTCTATTGTACTTACTGTACACTAGCATACCTAGCATCACCGGAAGCCTGATTGGGAAAATTGACAGTACAACGCTACGTTACTTGTCGCATTCGTTAGAGCATAATAGCAATCAAGGTCATCTGGACTTGGATCAGAGGAATAAGGGCTACGATCTGATTTTGTTTTCCTCGACTCAGGCTGTGACCGAAACGCGGCAATGAGCTCATGCGCTGTCTTCTAATTACCATACTATTCGTTGGCCTCATCCATCAGGCCCTTTAGGAATTTCGGATGTCCAATATCATTGATCGTTCGCTTTAATAAAAGTACTTAATAATGACGGATGTAGTTGATATCTATTGCCAGAATCGGCATAAAATTACGCTTGATTCTACTCAACACTACCGCTGAAGTCGCTATCTGTCCTATTCGCTGCCATTTTTTCGCCCGACCCTTCTCTAGCTTGGTCCTTTTCTCGTCTGATTCATATCTCGTAGAAGACGATGATATCCTCCAGGCGAATTTTTTGCTAACAGTAGTAACGCAACTTATCTCTGAAGTACGCCGCACATACTGCTATCTTTCCTGTATGTAGTTCGTGAAAAACGTTCTTTTTTTCTCGCTGCTCGTTTTCATTCCCAGTATCTTCGCTCGAATCCGATAATACATGCTCCAAGAAACCTTATATTGAGCTATCTATTATATTACTAGTAGAGTAGTAAAAAAAAAAAAAAGGTATGAAACGAATATACTGTATATTAGAAATTTCTTTACTTCGTAAAGTATGTAATTTAATATACGTCGATTGCGGTATAATATTTATGGTTCTAACTCACAAACGTACGATAGAAGGTTAAAAGTTGTATGTGTTATTAACACTGCAAAAGGAGGCAATTTTTAGCATCCTCTGTAAGTAATGTTTATATTGATTAGCAAGCAAATTATAAGCGGTATATTTCAACTAAAAGACGAATTTTTAAATTAAATTTAATTTAACGTAAGCAGAACCGTGGTAACTTTGAAAAAGTAAAAGAAAGAAATGAACCTAGTATAACCAGCTTCTAAAACTACGTTTGAGCTTTTAGCCCTCTTCAAATCGTTGAACAAATAAATACTAGCTGCCAAGTATAGGGTCGCTCGGGCAGATTGTTGAAGGTACAATTCCTTGAATCGAAATTCTGACAATTGCTTCAATAATAAATGGACAAATAGTTAATAACCGGTTCGGTATTAATTGACTAACCTACGAATCACCCCATGATGCATAAGAGTTTTCGGTTCGAGCCTAAAGAGTTCGTCAGACGACAGTTATAGCTCGTAGCGACATTATAAAATCGGCCGCTGAAGGTTGGCTATCCGTTCTTGCTATCAGAGCGGACTTCTCGTCGTCCCCTTTCAATATTTCTTTCAATTTCTCGTAGCCATATCGCATTGGTCGGCTACGAGCGATCAGGCCGAACGATGGATACAGCAGCAGTTTTCATCGTTGTCTCCTATTGCTCATCAACCCCAGTCCTCGTCTGCACAGCCCTGGCCAGCAGACTCACGGTTCCGCCATGTCCAGTCTGCTTAGCTCTCGTTCTAATGAAACTATCTTTTCCATCCGTCTTCCTTCCTCTGTTCCTCGTTCCACGCGCTCGAGAACTCAGCTACCAAACGACAGCCAACTATACCCTCCATCGGCGGAAAGAATAGGTTCGTCGAAGCAATAAAAATCAGTTAAAAATATCCGTTCGTTTGACTTTGATCAACCGTTCTTAAAAGGGGAAAGACTGGCTTATCTTCAAGCAGCAATGAGCAAATAGCCTGGCTTGCCCTATCATTTTCGAAAGTCTAAGCAAAATAACGAGTGACAATTGAACTGCTGAACCCGAACAGAGTTCTGCTCAACCCTGTCAATAGGATAATCAAATTTTACCAGATTTTGTTGTGGAGATCGCCGACTTGAATTAGGTTCTTATGAAATATTGAAACAAGGGGCGGCTACCACAACCGAGTGTGACCATAGAACAACGAAATTCGGACCCCTGGAAATGACCAACTTACTTTTTTACTGATTTAAATTTTGTTCTCTTCTATCACCGAACGCACTGCCTTTCATGATACGAAGAAATACTCACATGTTAAATGAGTGACCATATGGCGCATAACAGGGGCCGTCAAGCTGTGTTATATAGTAATTCTACAAAGAAAAAAAGCGAAGCTATAGATGAGCGTTCGCATGATAAGCTGCTAATCTTTCATGATGAAGCGTTTATAAAGAAGGAAGAAGAACTAGCTATAACAATCTATCTAACTCTAAGTTATATTGTGTATCAATTAAGTACTAACTTCTCAAGACAATAACGGCAACCGCAATGAAACAGACATTGTATTGCCTGCAGTAGCAGAAGGAGCACTGCTACAGAGTACAATATTCAAGGGTCAGGAGGGGATAATTTAGCGTACAATGGCTTCTTTTGTCGCTTTCAAACAAAGTTGTAAATCGGATAGGACGTCTTTTCAACTAGATTGAACATTTCTCTGAGTAAACAAAACGTTTTCGGAACCGACTCGACTACTTGTACGACCACTGACGTCCTGGCAGCAAGCTGTACGATCATCCGCTTTGTACTGTGGATACGCCTTCCATTGGTTGAAGCTCGAAGACGCTGAGAAAACCCGAATTTCAGACCTTTAAAAGGATACCTGGGAATACTTGAGAGGGCTCCCGAAGATCCAAGCTCAGTCATTCCTGTGGTAATGGCTGCATATTTCAAATAAACATACAGACGTTTCGAAATGTACAATACAATGTAGGGATTAAATAAATCCCTACTCTACTAAAAGATGTTCTTTGTCAACCCAATCTACTAAATCTTCTAAGTGCTAACATCTTCATATAAAACAAGCCTAATCTCGCTTTAGATCTTAAAAGCGAATGTTAGTTTAAAAGTAGGCGAAATATATGAAGAACGGCTTTTCGTATAATATATCGAAAAACAATTTGAATTGTGTAGTGCGCAAATAGGTTTGTAATACTTAGGAGGAGCCAGTTGCGAAAGAGCCTCGTGCTTTGCTGATACCCTAAATGACAACTTCCTGAACTAATAGTTCAACAAGAGTTTTCTTTGGCCCGGGCTATTTTCGTGCCGAAAGCCCATCGCTAATAAGGCCCACGCGGTTAACTTGGTGGCCAATGTACCTCCACTTTCAGTCCAGTCCACAGTTTCGCTCCATTAACAATCCGAAAAATAGCCTAATCTAATGTGAGACGCACTAAGTCCTACAGAAGAGGGTGCGAACTCTTATTAAAAATACCAAGCTATTAATGGTCACCTAGAGCAAAAGTATACGTCAAGAGAAAATTTTTTGTCCAGCTAATGCTACTGGCCAATTGAAATCGCCAAAATTCTGACAGTAAAGGTCACCTGAGCTCCCAACATTGCATCGCCGTTAATGTATCTACTTTGCTCTACCAGAGAGGATATATTTGATAGCTTTGTCAGCTTGCAAACTGCCGGACTCTGCAACTTAAGCAAGATTGTTCATGAGGTCCTGCTGGAAACATTTATGCGTTTAACATGTATTCAAAACATACTTAGGCTAATTATGAACATAGTTGTGACTAAATGTTGATATTACACAAAATGACCATGCCCATCCCAATTAATTTTGAACACTGTGCGAGTGTATGACTAATGTGACAGGAATACTGCATACTAATTTATGGAACGACGAGATATGATGACAGTCACCGAATCTAACCCGAAGCTGTAAAGCCTGTACGTAGCCCAGCTATGTTACCAGATTACCTTTTCGGCTGGCAACTAACCGTATATTTATGCGCGTCGCTTTGCGGTCACTGGGTCCTGCTAGGGACATCCCGCAGCAATGGCGCTGATTCCACTATGATTATCTCCGTTACCCCGGCTTCCGCCGATACATTTCCCCTGCTGCGCGTTTCTCCTTATACCCAGATTTCATGTTTGCACAGGTCTGCACATCCCACACCCCCTTTGTGTAGCTTATTGAAAGCACAAATCCGGTCATGATCTGGAGCAACAAGGGTCTCACCGGTTCTGCATATGGACTGTTAGAGGGACGTTCGTTCAAGGGGTTTGTATAATGATACTATCATACCATGTAGCCTAAAAAAACAGTGAGAACTTTATGAAACAGCCGATAGCTACCGACCAGGTTACTTCTACACCGGCTCTTCTGACGGCGATCTGCCGTCGGCTATCACATCAGCAAATCACAACGGTGTTTTCTTTGCCGGGTTTTTCCTAGACACCTATTCTCTTTTTTTTTGCGCTAACTGGATGTCGGGATAAATCTTGTTCCGTCCGCTGATGTGAGCTTCCCCATTGCCCTAGCTTCCTACAACGTTAGGACATCTCACGGCCCACAACCTCCTCCCGTCTGATTGGATGCTTTCCGAATGCCGGACACGTCCGTGTCCATACCCGCCGGCCAAAGGACAATAGTCTATGCAAGCTCTCTTCTTTTGCCGCTTTGCATTTCAGAAAACCTGGTACATACTTAGCGACGAGGGCATAATAACTGTAAGAGCTTAAATTGTTTGTTCTCATTATTACTGCTGCCTTCTCTGAAATCAATTCAGCCCTCACTTTGTTAAATAAAGTTTCGAACTTTATGTTCGGCAGCGCCGTTAAGCATTCCATCGTATGGCCGGTTCTCAGCGCGAAGCGAACCCTATCTACGTGCGGACTCGAACAGGCAAATACGTTATCCACGAAACAATTACGGATACATGTTTCGTGTCCCCTCCTAAACTATGTTGACATAAATAAAGGAAACCGTAACAAATATCTTCTAAAAGAGCAAAGGGATGAAACATTACATATATGCATTAAATTGTCTGGTATAATTTAGTTTAAAATCATCATGGATCTGTTAAATTAAGCAGTGACCGAACGCGCTAACTTAACGTGTTCAAATATTGCCTACCGATAATACCCTAACGATAAATAGTTCTTAGTATAAGCCATGTGTACATGAATTCAATCGGCTCATTGTAAACATTTATCTGTCAATGGAAGAAGGAGTCTCTTTGCTTGATACAGCCGGTGCCCCAAAGACCACCACCAGGCTTCGGTTCAATGATCGAAGTTTCCGGCGTGGTCGTTTTCCATAGCACTAACATTAAGCGATTGTTAGATATGCGGTGGATAATAGTTCGTACCAAACGAAAATAGGCTCTAGTTAGACCGCCAGAAGGTCGAGCCACTCAATATCATAGTGCGACCTGCTATCGTCTTCTTGATCCTGCGCTTTTTTCTACGTAAGATGTATCGTTGCGTCATCAAAGCGTGAGCACCGAATCAGTGAGGCTCTCTATTCTGCTTCCTCCATGAAAGACAAGCCTAGTGAGGTAGGTGCTTACCAAAACGTAAGCACTACTGAGTCGTGCTAGACAGAGCGGCGGAACATCGTCCACCTATCAGCCAGATCGACTAATTTCATTGGCATATTCCGCTACATGACGAGGTCAGATTGCAGCGCAAGAGTTAAGGACGACTCAACCTCAGTTTTGCTTTACCGAAATTTCCTCTAGTTATTCCCTGTGTGCTTCCAGGGTTTATTACAGTGATGAGTTCCCGCGTCATTTGCCTTGGGAATCGTCGATACATGTAAGAGATCTTAACCCTAGAGTGCTGCCTCTAATAATATCAACAAGGATCTAATATACTCTAACGTTGTAAACGTAGACTCGGGAAAATAATATCCACGTGCCATACCTACACATCATTTTTCAGCTAGTACCACCATATCCCACAAATGACCCTCTTACAATTCTAAATTTATCCTTTTTAACAAAAATCATATTGTTACATGTCATTATATTAACAAAAATTACATATATATATGTAATTAATTCGCAGCATAATAATAAAGCAATTAATTCGTTATTATAGACGTTTTCAGAAAATAGAATACCTATAAAATTCTAAAGCTTATTATAACGTTACATAGTTCTACAATGTGTCTCTGAATAAAATTTACGTTTCCAATCTAGGTCAGTACAAGATTTATTTTTCACTTTTAATACGTAAAGTTTTTCTTTGCTCAGTGCTTACGTCTAGTTATAACGACGTGCCACACATGCAACCCAGAACCCTACCTAGCAGCATGTCGGCATACTGTATTAGGTGGACTTTCCCTAGGCTCTATTTATTACAACATTCGTCGGTGACAGAGTCGCACTATTATCTTTTTAATTGTTTCCTAGTAGCTTTATGTCCTTCCTAGTTATTTCGCCTGGTAATGGTTTGTTGACGACCGGTGAAATTCGAAGCGTTCCATTTACTTCACTGATCAGAAAGCCTGGAACTCACCGTGGCATAGCCATAATGCGAACCTCGTTCATTCTTAGTTAGTCATATACGACTAACTAAGAATACATATATAGTATAACTAGAATGATAATCCTATCGCCAGTTTTGTGTCAGACTTTCGGGTGTATAGCTGTGCTTTGGTCCAAGTAAATTGTATGTATGTGCGTGCAGGCTCGTGTACCAATAACATTTGCATCTACTTCACCGTGAAGTGTTCGACTAGAGACGTTTGAATTAGCTCAACTCGTTTCGCGGCAGTTGCAGTATAGGCCCGGAGCAGAGAGGCAAAAACAAAGCCGACGTTTATTGGGTATCATTCAATTTAGTCGGCTTTCAGCATTCACAAGCTTACTACAACAATAATTTCGTTTGAATTACACATATTTCCTTGCCGGGGCAACTGGGAGAAAACAAGTGATCTGAAAACTTTGACACAGCTTGGAAGATTTACTATGAATACCGTCATCAGTTTCAACAAACGCTAATTATATCTGACCACACACAATTAATAGACTTGTTAGTCGTTGGCGTGATGGTGTTTATACATACATACATACATATATTCAGTTGTTATTTTTCCAAGGGGATAGAACAGGACTTCCTAATCTAGTTCGAAAATTCACATATCAGCTAACGGAGAAGAGGACATCGAGTTGGACATAATGATGTTATCGTAGTTATTAATAGGTGTGCAACTGCCAGAAAAAATGATAAATATTAATATTATAATTATAACCTTTATTATTATCGTTATTATTGCTATTGCATCGTGCTGTTGCTGTGGCGTTTTTAGGCGTCGTCCAGCTCGTATTTGTCGTAGGTCTATATACGTGTCTCATCCAGACACAGCCATTGCCCTTGTGGCTTTCCTCATATAATAAACGCTATGCTTAATAAATATCGCATGCATTATAAAGAACTCTTATGCCTTTTCACAGCCGTCCGATTATCCGTCGCTCGCCCTCGGATCTGGTCTCTCTTTTTCTATTTAAGACATTGAGAAAAATGAAATTTTCCCTTCTCTTTCGACTTGTGTATAATCGACGTCAAGGCGTTTATTACTGGCCTTTTGTGTAAGCTTTGCCGCGAACTGCAGATTAAGATGACCGACTTGTTATTAGTTCATGATTTTTTTCCGTATTATTATTATTATTATTGTTGTTAAATTCGTTCAAGCATTTGGGGGGACTAAACCCCCGAAACTGCTTCGCCTACCACAGAATTCGCGCTTTGTTCCGGGTTCGTTCAGCACTGCTTTCTGTAATAATAGTAATATACATCTCCTCCTAAACGTCTAATTATATTGTGTAAATATCGTCACGAACTTAACTTTCTGGTGATATTCGGGTCATAATATTAGTAATATCATTATTGTTCGATAATATTATTATCACTAATATTATTATTATTATTATTATTATTATTTTTATTAGTGATATATACAACATTGCTGTCTGAACGAAATTCTCTACACAAGTGTCTGCTCACTGCGTCCCAATGTAGAGTGATTTTGTCTTTCTCGGGGAACTTATCGTTAACGCAATATTCTCAAAATTCAGCTCAACTTATAGCAAGTTTTATCTAGTTCCATCCAGTGCTTTCGTTCTACCCGACGAAAGCTAATGTCGCATACAGCTTTCTATCTCCATGAATGAAACGCCGCTTCGAGTAACTATCGTGTTGGCATTGGATTCATTGTCCGCAAAACACGGGCGTGAACCCCGTTCTCGCCTATAAAGGGTCATATCAGTTAGAACCTTTTCCGGTATGCTCAAGATAGCATTCCTCGGTTCTGGCTTTCTTCATATGGTCTGGAACATCTCGGATCTGTTTACTTGGAAGGTAGGTACCTTGCTATGTTCGATACAGGGCAGCCCATGTACCAATATTCGTCTACTTCTCCCATCAGGCCTATTTCACCTGTGTAGGTCTGAAGCCGGTAAGAGCTTGTTGAGTTTCCGAGCTCATCGGTAGTGTGCTCTTACGACGGATGAGCGCCTTGGCACCCGAGCTAACAACGCCCGCCGATGATGAAGCCCCGCCAAAAAGGTCCAACTCCTAAAAGCAAAACGCGCCATGCGACGTCGAACAAACACAAAGGTACAATAATCAAAAAAAGAATAATATAAACAATGCAACAAACTTTCTCTGTCGTGCAACGACGGACATTGCAAGGTCTGCTTGAAAAACGATCAAGAACTCGGCTCTGAAAAGGCCTCCTAAATAGGAAATATCAGTTCTACTTATTAACAAAAACGTGCGACGGCTAAAAGAAACTTTGAGCTCAACAGCAATAGACGACCGAGTGAAAAATACGAAACCTAGCATTCTTTAGGGCACTGTACTTCATATATTTTAATAACATTCGGTACGAAGTGAACTCACTATAGAAGGTCATAGTCAATAAAGGAAGGAACAAGCCCTTTCAGAGTTAATCATAGGGTCCACAATTAGTCTGATACTTGCTAGTTCGCTTTACAGCAAGTAGTAGCAGCAACAAATGTAGTTTCGCAGAAGAAGTCGATCCAGGCAGTTGAGGTAGGTAACGAACTTGCAGTAATATATATACAATAGATGTTCTAGTCCATTATACACTCGACAGGATCACGATGGTGCCGTATGCCTGTCTACAATCATGAATGCTTCTGTTATAGATTCGACAATCAATTGTTGTTCTTAAATCCGATCTTGCTGCTGCTGCTGCTGCTGCTGCTGCTGCTGTTGTTGTTAAACCCTTTGCTAATGGCACCCTACACTACCTGTAGCTTAGAAGCGAGCAGATCATGCAGTGGGCTTCCAGGCTCCGACGTCAGCAGCTGTGCCTGCATGTCCAGCTCCAGAGCAAGCACATCGAACTGCAAAACACACAAAACTACACGTAAACACGCGAGCGCACAAAAACGACTGGTAGATATCAAACGGGGCCGTCAACTATTACCACTAAAGAAAGTAAGTAGGTCAACCTAAAATTGCAATGTTAGAGATACTTAAGCATTTCCTCGCGGAGCAAGCTTAATGAGCTTATACGTGCCGGATCAAGGACCCCATCACTAGCTAATAAGTTGTTGATGGGCTAAGAAACTGTGCTAGAGTCCTAACTACGCCAAAGGAAAGTTTAGACGCCACGCGATGCTAGCTAACTTCCGAAACTTATAGATATCGTCTAGGAAAAATGCAGTTTGCCTATCGGTACCAATTAAGTCCAGCCTGAAACGGTGTTTACTTCTATTATACCACGACTA
Source organism: Varroa destructor (assembly GCF_002443255.2). Taxonomy (NCBI): domain Eukaryota; kingdom Metazoa; phylum Arthropoda; class Arachnida; order Mesostigmata; family Varroidae; genus Varroa; species Varroa destructor. The sequence continues at coordinate 5,109,591 of NW_019211455.1, forward strand.
TACTGGCTTTAGGCACTGCAAGTGTCCTAATTCTATCTTGCGCAACAACCTATAGAAAAAGGGCACAATCTAATTAAACATATTAGCCATTTGCTTTTATTTGTTATTGTCATGTTTTCCATGGTTCATCGTTCTGTTGTGGACGTTGGTTGCTTGTTACTGTTGTCGAATATCTAGAGTATCACCACACGGAACAATCGAGCCACGGGGCCTGTGGAGTTCCTTAGTCCCTGGGTTAACTTCACCTAGTTTCCTCGTTTATCATCATTAATATCGCTATCTCGTCTAAACCCACGTCTTTCCGCATTCGGCTAACATGGCATGTTTCACTGCCCTTTGTTTGTCCATTTTCAATCATCGACCTCATAATGAATTTCGTCTGCAAGAACCTTCGTCTGCTCATTATCAATTACCGTTTTGTGTTACCTGCTATTCGTAGTTGTAGCTGTTTGCAGTTACGTTTCGTTGATGTGTTTCATTAACATCTTCGTAGTTTATCTTCTAGTGCTTATCTGCTCCTGTTTCTCTTTCTTCTTTGTCGTCTGCTAGTAAATGTTACATCACGGCTGTTTTTCTATAATCGGCTCTGTATTGTGTTGTTACTGTTCGTGTTGATACTGCTGTTTGTATGCCTGTCTGTGTGTTTGTTCATCCCGTAACTATCTATATGACACACAGGAAAAACCGTTCTCGAAATCAGAGGCGACCGCAACAGTCAAACAGAACAGGTTCAGTTATCCCTGGCGCATTTTCCTGCTTTCATTGTCATCTCATTTGCTGGCTAGCTCCTTCAAAACTTGTCAAACTCACATCAGATTCTATTCCATTTCGTCCACGTGCTTGCCTCATGAAGGCTTTGCATGACATACACACGACGCTGCATTTGTTAGGCGCCGAAACAAGAGGAGATTGGAGAGTCGTCGTGGGCTGTTGTGATCAACCAGCGAATTGGCTGCGGCGCGAACCAATACGACCCAGCTACCAGTTGATCGTGTCTGTCTCGTTGACGATTTCCCTTTCTCCCTCCCTACCTTTGGGCATGTAGTTGTTCTATGCTTCTCTCTATGCTGTCGTCATCATCGTCGTTATCGTTGCTGTTGTTGGTGTTGCTCACGTGTTCTCACGCACACTCACGCATCTGTTACTACCTGGTCGCTTATCAAGATCGGGCTTCCTCGACTTTGTGGCTGGCACAGGTTTTCGATCGTTCTAGTGCTTGCTATGACGTTGCCAATTGGCCACCTGCTGAAATAACGTGCCGTAACATCACGACTCGCTAGTCAGTATTACTCTTCGTCTCCACTAAATACATATATATATATATATATATATATATAGTAATTAAACTTGAATGAGAGGGAAATGAACAAGGATGAGCGGAAGGTGGCCACCATCGTTGCAATTTCGCCGCCCTATCTCCAGGCCTATCTAAATAGGATATTCAGATAGGGAAACGATAAATGATCGTGTCGAATATAATGTTACAGATGTGTTGTAGGCCAACACAGACATGCAAATACACCGAATGCGTCCTCGCTGTTGTTCACAGAAACTAACAGTCAGACATTCGTTTTGGGTTTTTTGGGTTTGACGTTTTTGGGTTGAGACAGCCATTGACAAACAACTCGCGGCTACTTCCCATACCGCATTTTCATATCTATTGCTGTTCGTCTACGGTCTATTGTTATGGCAGTTAATTTCCTTAATTCATTACTGTAGGCTGGCATAAGAGGAGAAAGAATTCCATCTATCAACCAGGCGTGCATGAGTATAGCCTTTTTCGGTATTATTATGGTATTGTTTTTGTAATTTGCCGCGCCACATTCCGACTGAGAGATTCGAACGGGGAAGACCTGCTATGCAAATCGAGTTATCCCTGCCATGCGAATTAGGCAAGCCATTTAGAAATTGAAGAACCATCTTGAATGCTCCAAATGAGCTTGCAAAAGTCGTATACGTATAGAGAGAGAGAGAGAGAGAGAGAGAGAGAGAGAGAGAGAGAGAGAGAGAGAGAGAGAGAGAGAGGCAGATTGCTTTAACTGATAGTTCAGCGAGGATTTTGACCAAATCTAATCCTCCTCGACGCCATATTACCCATCCCGAATCTATTTGCCGACCCCGGTTACCCTGTGGTTAGTTAGCCCCTCCGCCCCCCTGTCCTCCTGCCCCGTTCCTTTCCTCCCGATTTTGTTGGTGTGTCTTCGATTGAACTGATTCGAATTTTTCGTCACCGACCAATCCAGTTTATTGTCGCACGTTGCGTTAACCATAATCATCGCTCTTGGCATCTTGTCCAGACGACCTTTGTCTTGCCAACTGCACGCCCGTGCTAGCAATCGTCATGTTCTTGTATTCTATATTGCAGCTAGTAGTTCTTTATTACGGGTGCATTTTCTTATTCTGTGTTATTATTGTAATAATCATTAATACAGCTTTGTCAGTCCCGGGGTAAGGAGCCTTGCTTCGCTCGCTTAGTAGTATTCACCTCTAATTGGTTTTCCGTTTTTTTCCCGTAACGCAATTGATGTCCGTCTACTACCACGTGATTAGTTCAACATTGCCACCATGGCCATTATCGTCGTTCTAACCGAATTTGCGAGTTGAAGCAAAATCGAGTCGTCCACCTCAGCTGCCCAATCCCCTTTTCCTCTCATACAACGCGACTTTCTATATATATATATATATATATGTTCTATCGTCTAATTTATTTATCGATTTACTTTCCTCTACGCCTGTTGATTTACTAGTTCATTCGTACAATTAATGTTAAATATATTCATGACCTTACGATCGTTATTGTTATAATTGTTCTTATTTATTATTATCTTTCGTATTATTTAATCAGCAGCTCTACAGTTGGTGTTTCTTTCGGTCTCGCCTTTTCTCTCTCGGGTTCCTTTGACATGAGTTGTGTACGTATGTGTGTATGTGTGTGTCACTCTCTGTTAGGGTACAGGAAAAAAAGGAGTAGATGACAATTATGATCCTTCATCCTCCTTTTCATCTATCTCATTATTATCATCATTACTATTATTATTACTCTTGCTATTTTTCACGATCGAACTCACTCGATCCGCCTCTGTGGCATTCTGTTTTTCAGACTCGTTCCCTCTCACACAGACACACCCTCGTACTATCGTCTAGCCGTCGCCACGTCGATCTTGTTGCCTTTTCTTTCCTTTATCCTTTCACACCACCATCACCATGGTCTCTTTCTAGCCCTCACTTGCTTACGCTCCCGACACTCGCGCTTTTCATTTATCATTATTCTTGTACATAGTATTTTTTATGACTCTCTCGGCACAGGTGTCTCGAACGCCGATGTCCTGCCTTGTCTCCAATTACCTCGAGGGTACGCGTTTCCTCGTTGATCTTTTTCTCTGTGGCATTCCCTCGACCCCTTCATCTAAAACCTTTACCAAGCTATCAGATGCTTTTCTTTGACCCCTCTACAAACAACTACGCTTCTCGTTATTGTTAATATTATTACCGCTGGCTATATCCTGTTAGCCCTCAATTGCTTGAATCGTCAGCCACTTCGTGTCTTCTATTATCATTCAATCTATTTCTTGCAATTGCAGATACAACTGTGCTACCTTGAACAGCAGCGATTGCTAACTAGTTTTTTTTTTTTTCTATGTGATTTTTGTCCGTATGATCGGTCTATATGGATGTATGAGTGTATCTGTGGAGCCGACATACTCCGTCCCGCATGGCGGGGAGTGGGGGCAATTCTTCGACAGACATATGCCAACGGCTTCGAAGTCCAACGCAATCGAGGAAGTGACAAACGCGTTCGCTTTAATTACAACGATAATAATTAATGGTGGCTCGACTGCTAGGTGCTTTCCAAATTGCTGTCTGTGTAGTAAACTCCCTACCAGTCACGCTGAACTTTCGACGTAACTTTCACGATATAATTATTATATTAATGTAATTGCAGTAATAATTATCAACTGAAATAAAACTATCATTAGTTGACAAACAAATAAATAATGTATCGAATAGCAGCAGCAGCAGCAGCAGCAGCAGCAGTAGTAGTACGTTAATAACATATTACATAGTTGAATAAGAGGTAATTATAATCGTACCGCAACGATCCTGATCCTTTTCCCATCGATTCGTTGCTTTGCTCAGAATATTTCTACACGTCTCTTACCGTTATTTGACTTTTTCCTTCTTACTAATAAATATTAATTCCCTATTATAATAAAAACTAATATATCCCATTTAATTATAACGTAATTACCAAGAAATGAGCTTGCTCTTTGTGACTTACTAGTAATAACGTCATCCTCGTTACCATCGATAATAGAATGATCAATTGACGCTCGCAAAAGCCGTCCCTCGCTCGATCAGTGCCTAATGTTAGTCATTAAGCACGACTGCCATGACGTCCGTCGTGCTCTTCCCATTGTTATCATTGTACTGTTGTCAACATAAATAATTTCTGCTATTATCATCATCATCATCGTCGTCGTCGTCGTCGTCATTTTTCATCCCTATATACACATGTTTCTTCACTGCTATGATAATTCTTCTTGTCATTTAATCAATAATTGTTGCAGTAGTTCATAATAGTAGTAGTAATAGTAGTAGTAGTAGTAGTAGTAGTAATAGTAGTAGTAGTAGTAGTAGTAGTAGTAGCAGCAGCAGCAGGAGCAGCAGCAGCAGCAGCAGCAGCAGCAGCAGCAGCAGCGTCTCTCCTTATCATAGGGATATTTAGTATCAGGATATTGTGCTGTATGTGTTGCCCGTTGTCTGATCACCAATTCTCCTCGTTTTCCATTTGACTTCTCTATTTAGCACTCATTTCTACACTGTCACGTTTTGTTACTGTTTCTTTATCATTTGTTGAGTTGCCACCGTCCGACCAGCAGATACGGGAGAGTAAAGCAGTCCTGTAGTAATGGTACCATTCGCACAAATTGGCATAACCGACCGAGCACGGAATAGTTTCGTTACCGTGCATAAAACAGTACTATTATCCGCTTCGTCCCGCCAGTGTCCTGCTTCCCGCCGTTCATTCTCGACTCTGTCATTCAGCTTCCTTTTGGCCCTACTTCGTTACCAAGCCGCTCGTCAAGCTCTGCCTTCTAGCTTAGTGAATCTATCATCATTGTTTCACGCCTTCAACGTATCGATGTATATCCCCACAACCAATATATAGCAACCCTATCAGATGTCTAACTGACGGGTACAGTAAAATTGTTTCAATAGTCCCGTAAAGTTTTGGCTTCTCATAGGCCTAGCCTAACGTGCATTATACTGAAGATGGCACACGCGTTTCTGCCGTAGAAAGAATCGCTTAGCTCTTCGGACCAGCTACGAAGAAAAACATGGCAAAAACAAGAAAAGTCCGTCATCTGTCGAGTTGCGCCCATTAAATTACCTACTAATTAATCAGTAAAGCCGCAAGAAATGTTTAGCAACAGATGTTTTGTAAACATCTGATCTGGTCTCCATATTTTTATCAATCGTGTATGCATTGCTGCCCATCACATGGATCTTCTCGCTTCTATTTCGTACGTTTTTTTTTTGATGGCATTACTTTTACAGAGGTTTTTCATTCATCATCTCCAACGACTGCCCTTCATAATTTAGTTCAACGACTATCAGTAGAATAAAATTTTCGTATCTGATGGATAAGCTGGTAGCTCCCAGAACTCTCGTTTGACCATACCGTTTTCAAGAGATAGCTTGTAAGGCCAACCTACCAATACCGACTTAGCAAGACAACCCGTTCTCTAACCCAGTCCGTTTCTCTAACGCAGATTGAACACAAAAGTACAGCACAATTGGAAAAGTGCAAACGTAACTGCGTGCCTAGTTTTAGGTTTATCTGTGATCGGAAAATGAAATTACCATTCAGAACGTTAAAAGCGAAACAGGTCACGAGCCTAGGGCAGGGGCATACAAAAGACAAATCAAGGAAAGCTACACAAAATCGATGTAATGGAGCTATATACACATCTTTTTTAGCTTTCCTTATCCCAAAGACTCAGAGAGAAATGGCCTTGTCTAATTACCATTAAGCATGTGCCAGAAATGTCTAGGACAAACCGATTTGCAAAAAAGCAACTATCCAATTCTTTACTATAATACCGGTCGTTACAACACCTGCTCTTTCTTTCCATTATCCCACAGAGGCCAGATCATGCGCTGTGCGCATGTACATTCGCTCTGGCCGCATTTATACACGGGGCTGTTAAGCTGTGGCTCCTTACGATAACGTCTGACCAGGACATGGGTGCTTTCACCTGGGTTCAAGGACACCGGATGTGAACGCACCTTCCCGATCCGTTTCCTAACCTCCTATTACGCCACCATATATGGGCTTACAGCTTACTGGCGATTCACTGAGGCATTGTACCCCCTGCTAATTGATTGACGGTAATAGCCGACGTCTCCTGAAGGTCGTGTCGTGTCCACGACGGCAGCTCGTAGGCAACTGTAGGCCACTTGACATTTCTCTAGTCCACTCTATTCGATATTGGTATCCATTTATAATATATCATGACAATCCGTATGCATCCATTGTGGCTCGCTAGAGTAGCGATTGCTGTATGAACCTATCGCGTAAGGTTTCGTTTCGTCTTAGTGTACTTCATAGACTCGACTTTAAAAACAGAATAGTTACGGCGATAGTACTACTCCTCCTTCCGCCAGGTATAGCGGTGCTCGCCTTTTTCCCGATTAGATAGCCTGTCGACCCAGTAATGCTGTTTCCGTGCTGGTATGACGTGGGTCGTGCGACGTGAGGTGGTGTCTCTTCTAAATATATGACGCGCCAACCCGTCGTTCAGTGATCGGTTTCGTTTTCTACGCGTCTTTCAGCTCGTTCGAGAATGTTGCCGGATTCGAACATCGCATTGCTTCGTCAACTCTTATCTGTTTCCATCCACCCGTCTTCCTAAATCCTGCTGCTGTTGTTGTTGTTGTTGTTGTTGATGCTGATGTTGTTGTTGTTGTTGTTGTTGTTGTTGTTGTTTGCTTTTCCTTCCACTCTGCGATCCACCTGAATCCACATTTTCGGTTCGTCATGCTTTCACATTACCTCAGTCTGCAGTTGTTGCTGAATGCACACCGACTAGAAATAGACAGAGAAAAGAGAAAATAACACAAAGACAGCACAACAACAACAACAACAACAACAACAACAGAGAAGAGAACAACAACAACAACAACAACAACAAACAAACAAAGCCTCGTGTCATGACTATAGGGCCACCTATTCAGCTGCTGCTGGTGCTGCTGCTGTTCCCGCCACAGAACTAGGCCACACAGGTTTACTATAGATCTAGAATCAAGTCCTTCGTGTCTCTTACTATGCTTACTTGTTTTAAGCTTGAAAGTTTAGGGTTACTGAGGTCATTTAACTATGACACTATAAAGTTTCTACAACTAGAAGTAGAAAAAACGGATCCAAAATACAAGCAATATTTGGTCAAGCCTTAATACACTATGTCCCTGCTTTTACTAAAATGTTTTTCAGTTTTAATAAAGGAAAAAAAAACAGGTCTTTTAGCCACTAACACTTGATTAGCAGCTAGTTGATTCTCTGACATGAAACATTTTTCACTATCGAGAAGTAGTATCAGCTAGTTATGTGCCCAGTGGGTTACCTGAAACTACGGGCCCAACGAAGTTTCGACAGCAACAAAGTAAGTCGATTTAGCATAAAAACCAGACAACTACTACTACTACTACTACTACTACTACTACTACTCTACTACTACTACTCTACTACTACTCTACTACTACTACTACTACTACTACTACTACTACTACTCCTACTACTACTCCTACTACTACTACTACTGTAGTAGTAGTAGACTACTAATACAGTCCTCGTTAGCCAAAGTAATCGCTCACCCCTTGTCAATGTATGTTTTCACGGGCCCTCACAGAGACCATCACAACGATTCTAACATCTACATGGTCAGGGGGTGAGACCTAATAAAAAACCATTAACTGATTGGAAACACATCAGCTTTCAGTTAAGTGATTCCACAGTACAATTTCATATCGTTTTTATTGATTTGTTCAAATGTTTTGACTAAGCGTCTTAAATAGGGACGTTGGCTATCACCTTGAACGGATGTGAACGTTTTCCTTCAGTGATACTCTTTATCTGAAGGCTCTATTCCGCTATTCGGAATATTGTCACAATGTATTCAAACAATATTGAAATTTTCCAATTTAGTTCAGACCTTCAAAACGATTTTTGTTTTAACTGTTGATATTGAATTTTGCAATAAATATGGACGGCATTACTATTGGCATCGTGAGCCTGTCAACTTTCTACTGCCGACACTAATCGCTGTTGGATAACACCAACGAAATTTAAGTTAACAAAAATCTTTTCCGATACTAACATTTGTCAGCTGGGCACGCGCGGCACCTTGCACAAGTGTACGTTCCACCTGCGGTGTTGTCGATTTATAAACCGAGTTGTTTGTTTTACCAGCCCTGCCCTCAACCCCCTCAATTTTCTCGCGCCTCCTGGATGCTTCCTGCGTCCTGTACTATAGACCAGTCGATAATAGGAACCCACTCGATCACCGCCTACGCCAATCCAATTAACTATTTGTCTATTTGTTTACGGGACGCGAGTTTCCTTTACAAAAACGTTCTGCAGTAGGATAAGCTTTTGGGTGGCGTTTACTTTCAGCTTGGCCCGGCACCGTATGAAGTCTGGGGTAGCTAAAGGGAACGAGTCGATATGAAAATTAGAGTAGATCCTACACGATAAATAGGCTCTTTGGCCTATGCACTCGAACGATGACAGTCGGTTCTGGTTCACTCCATCAGCATTATTGCTGCGTGTTTCGCACAAGGGTTCACCTATTTGAGATTCACTTGCCCGCACAAGGCAAGCAATCATAGCCCTCATATTTGGGAGACGGAGAAAAATGTTACAGGGATCGATAGGCGTCGTGATTTTGTATCACAATCCTTTCACGTTTGTGCTTTTTTTTAGTGTCAGATTGACTCCTGTCTGCAATGTATTACTCATCTCGACTGTGTGATCGTGGTAACGGGCGGGGCCCTATTCATCAGGTGTGTATCATTGGTAATCTAGCAGGATGACCATTATCGATATATTAATAATAATAATAATGCTAATTACTTGACACTGATAGGTGAGTGAATGATGTTCGTAATGACAGATAGTGGTAATGGTGATAGATTGATGATGGTGTCGATGTTCTCGGTCGGACTCGTTAGCCGGCACCCACCTGCGGGTTCTGGATGGCCATCTGTTGAACTTTCTGCCAGAATTCCTGGCGCTGCTTTTCCTTGGTCTCGTCGAGTCCGCTCTCCTCCTCAAACTTCTTCACACACTCGTTGAACAGCGTTTGGTTAATCTCCATGAACTGCTTCAAGGCTCCGTAAATAAGCCCATAGATCGTCTTGTTCCAATGACTTTCTCGGTTTTTGTACAGCGCGGGAAACATAATAGGCAATATTTCCTATTGAACGAAATAACGAACACGATACATACGTTGATTTTCCATCATTGTACTCTTCTGTTGAATTTTCACGTTCAGACGGTTAGGGAATACAAAATATGCATAGATCAGTTCACACCATTAGAATGCTTGTAATCACGCATATGATCGACGATGACACGTTCCAGGTCTAGGTGCTTTTTCCTATTGATCGCTTAAGTTCATTTGCTGGTAACGACGCTACATTTAGTCACTGTTCTATTCCGCGAGCTACAGAGCGCGAAACTACGACGTAGCTACTATCATAGAGTGCCCTACAGAACATAAGACTTACATGCACATTGTCCGAGATGAGTGACATGATGTATTCATTGTTACAGTAGTACAAGGCCCTTTCGGCCACCTGAAAGTGTGGCGAACTGACACAGCGTGCCAGCTGTTTGAAAAGTGGGACCTGAATTTTTTGAAACTCTGCCGGTTCGATGACGTCCAAGATCTCCTCTAGCTCATTCAGAAACATCACCTCCTTAGGACTGTGCACCTGTTACAGATGTAAACAATCGGCAAAGAAGGGTCGTTATTATGATAACGGCAGAATAGTTTAATGACCACGTTTTTTCGCGGCTTTGCGACGACGCTACGATAAAGGTAGATTTATAATTCTTTTTTGCCCCCTGCTGGGCCTCTGAAGCCTCGCCTTTTATTTTGCAAGGTACGTTTTGCAAAGGTTCCTATTGATATAATAATAATAATAATAACAACAGTGGAAGCTAGATGAAGACTTTACGTTCCTGGCGTCTTTTCAAAGCTGACAAGAAGCCGATCCGGTCCGAAAATCTCCCGGAAGTTTCGATGATTGGTCAGCAATCGCAAGATAACATTATGTCAAACGCCAACTGAGTCAACCTACAAACGTACTTCTATAGCCAAAAGAATATCAACTGAAGACCGCATTGCAGGCCAAGAAAATGGCATCAGACGGTCTAGGACACTACCGTCAACAGTAGAAGGTTCAGTATTTTGCACGATTTTATCAAGAAGAACTTAAGAAAAAAGTGATAAAACGCTAACTCGTCATGTAGTAGGCAAATAATACGTATGGACGTGTATACGGAACAACTAATAAAATGAAATTGCACACGCTCCAACTCCAAGGATCTATTGAAAATCATTTACGGTTAACAATAAAGATATCTGTGAACATTCGTACTATCTCTAAATACTATAGATTTCTTGAATCATAGGATGGACGTCTCAACGCCTTGATTTAATCAGGGAACTTACGGTAATAGTGTAACGAGATCTTGATTTATATCGGCCTAATGGAACAATCCCAGAGCAATAAAAAAGAAATGCAGTCCTGCTGCGGTATTGCCTCATAAGTCGACCTAAAAAGATTTTCATCTACTCGTAATTTGTAGTCATTCGCTATTTATTAGACCGACACTTTTCAACCATTACCTTTGGCCAGAATTTGAGTAGCGATAAGATGACCGGCTTCGTCAGCGAGGGATCTTTCTCGAGGAATTGTACAACACAATATGCCAGCTGAGGATGGTAAACTGATAGTGATTTGACCTTGTGTAACGGCATGAGAACTTTTAGAAGGAATACTTTGTGCTCTTCTTTCAGTGGTAGCGCGAAACCATTGATGATGGAGCCGAGAATCTCCAACAGCTCGGCGACCCCGTTGTGCCGCTCTGTCTCATAGATGAATCGGTAGAAGATGTTGTTGATCTGTTTGCGAATGTAGCCGCGAAGAGACAGGAACTTGCCGTAGATGCGGTGCAGTGTTGTCTTTAGAAAGTCACGCTCGCGCGGGTCTTCGCTATCGAAGAGCTCGAGCAGCTGCAGAACAAACCGATGATCAATGCACCTTTTGGCGAGCGTCGGCTGGAAGTTTGCTGATTCAAGGAACCTATTCGCGAGACGCAGCGTTCGGAACACAGGCGATTTCATACATAACAAACGAAGCACACGTTAGTCACCTATTTACAATGTAAAATCACAGGATGAGAATGAATCGAATAAGGATTGTCGTTGCATGAAGTATGTTCGTACAGTAACAATAGGAATCGAAGAAATATGGCTGGCGCCAAACTTTCGATTGAAAATAGCGTTAAAGATTATTATCCGTAACATCGAAATTAATTTCATCCAATCCCAAGAAATGCAAAAATCCCTAATCTAATTCCTTTGATTTTTGGCCTTACAGTAAAACATGGGAGCCAGTTGGTCTATTCCAATACAGTCGCTAAAAACAGTCGTATAGTGGACAACCTGGCTCTATTAGGACGATCCAAACGAATCGGATAGGATTATGACGTGACAGTACATAACGATTAAGGATCAACTTGGCCAGTCCTACAAATGAACTTCACGGCTTCTGATTGATAAAGCCTTTTCTCATTTTAGCAAGTTTAAGACGCGATAAGCGATTCCATCGATCCAGCATATGCCTTCACTCAAAGAGACAACACTACGCGCTCGAGTATTGTCTATGTCAGGTCGTAATACCTGTATTCACCTAATGTTTACTGCGGCCGCCGACTCGTACCTGAGAAAGAGTTCATAAACAAGCTGGAGATGCGGCCAGGCTGCCTCAAGTGTAGGCTCATCCTCTTCAGGGTCAAACTCAGCGCCATTTGGATTACTTGACGGTGGCAGCGTCCGGAACACGTTCGTGGCAAACATGCGCGTTATCTCGCCTAAAATAAACATTAAAACACCAAATAAAACTCATCACCGTATATACTTATTGGTCCCGATATGGGTTTTTTTGGTAAGGTTCGTTCATTTTGTTGGCTTTCTTGCTCCACCAAAATTAAAAAAAAAAAACAATTGTTTTTCGTGAAGCTATATCGACCTTGGCACACCGAGAAGATCTGTCTGTCGCTGCGCTATGAACCTAACTTTTTTCTCTCAAATCAAAGGAGAGGATAGAAATATACCAGCTTACTTTTCATCATGGTGTCGTTTATTGGTATGGCATTAGGTTTGTTAATTGATGCTAACGTTAGATGATCAGCTGCCGCTTCCCCGGTTCTACCTGACGTCAAACGTCCGCTTCGGTCGGACCGCATGTCGCAGCCACTCGGCTGCGAGATATTTTATGTCCGGCAACTTTTTGACCAGTATCATTGAGGAATTGGGTGGATTCGCTATACCCAGATCCAAAGGTACATATTTATTGATTCAATATTAATGAGACCAGACAAAAAGTACAAGCAGATTCTTTATTATTCCTCCATTTCTTTATTATATCCTTATTTTTCCGCTCAGGCGATAAACCTCGGCAATTGAATGTTTTTGATATTCATATGGACTGGTATTTAGCGAGATCTTGGGACTTAACTTTGCTTGTTGATGCTGCCAAAAGTGACAGACCCAGTTTGTGACCAGATCGAGACACCCGACAATTAGATTGTTACGTTCACCCAATGATGCGACGTCCGCGATATATCGACAATATTGAAATCAAATGCTGCGAATAGATCTGCGGCTTGCCACTGACTCTCAGCAATTAGTTGTCCACTCTAGGAACTGACTTCGTTTGTTTTAATTTATCTTTATTTGGCTTTCGGAGAGGTCTATAATGACCTTTTCGCCCTTTGACAAAGCACAAATCGCTTCAATTAACGCGAAAATGTAACCTTGCTTTAGTATAATTTTCACTGATTAAACCGAGTACAATTTAAGAGCTACTATGTTATTGTGATAGTAGTTGCTTATGATACATCCCTTGACGTATCAAACCGATATGAGTGCTTCAGCTAACAAGAGATTTCTCTTATTTGTATGTTACTAGGAAACTTACTTTTTTTAGTATATTATTAGTCTCGTAGTATTTTTCGGTGCAGTGGAATAGACCTGTTGTCCTTACCAAACGATTTCCCGACATGTACCACTCATCTAAGGGTGCACATCGTCTCTTTGACGTTCATATAGAAGCGACGTACGGCCGCGTCAAGTTAGATAATGCGGCCGTGTCTTGGTGTTTCGACTTGAACCATATATTCTCTTAGCATTGGTCTTTTTAACTATACAAGTAGAGAAGCATTTGTTCGTCTGCCTAATTGCAAACGGTTGATCGGCACATTTAAGGATGAATCTCTAAAAGCATCACGGACTCACGCAAATCGAGGTTGTAGGGAAAGGATATGATAGCGACCGAATATGTTAGAACATTTGAATTAAAATACAATGATAAAAAACGTACGTTACATGTACAATATCTCTTCGTCCCTGACGATACAGCAGATTATCCTCGTTTCTACTACACTACGCTGAAGTCATTGCAGCGTCTGTGAAGGTAGTCATTCAGTTACTCATCGAGACCTACCATAGACCGGTTCGGTGATCGCTCCTCGTTGTGTACTCAGGTAGTCTAGCATTTCATGAAGCGCTGCCCTCTTGACCTCCTTCCATTTGATGTCGGACAGGGGATCACTGACGAAATCGAAGATCACACAGCACTGTTGCATCTTCTTAATCAGGAGCGCTTCACGCTCCTCTGGAGCAGCATCTGCAATGAGTTGAGGCAAAAATTGATAAACGCTTATCAATTTTAAATGAATTCTCTCTCAGACAATAAATGAATTCTCGGAACGCGTAATATGGCGCAATAAATTAACACGCAGCTTCAAGTTAAAGGCCTATAGCTACCCAGGGTATAGCGATACGATTTTAACTCGACGCCCAAAGCGTTATTCAATTCGGTAGCAGCTGTGTCTCAGGGGGTAGAGCGGGGTAAGAATTATCTAGATACTAGAAATTGTGTAAACATCCTCCGGAATCCATCGATGTATGTATTGGCCCAGACTGAATGTAAGCAAGTCCTTGTTTGTTGTCGACAAATAGCACGCAATTTATTACATTCTCGGATGGGCGCCAAGGCCGTCGCGCGCCATGCGCATACAAATCGGCCGTCGCAAAAACGTCGGTTCAGAGCGATCATCTGATGTCCCGGCTTATCTATTGATGGAATTTGACGCTATACGGTGGCGTGAGCGCTTTTGCTCGCAGCTCTGAAAGGTTTCCATAAGGTTCTCGCATACACGGTTCCGTGATGACTCTGTCGCTGCTGTCACGTTTTAGCATGCACAACTAATTTTTTTTATAGCCGACTCCCCTCTCTAGTTTAAAAACAACGTGCATATTTTATTCTGTTTACCGTCGTATTCGCGACTCGCCAGTATATCAAGTGCCTTCCTTTAACTAGTAGTCACGAAACATTTGTTTTGAAAAGAAGAGGCGTTTCTCACGATGTAAACCAAACTCTCATTACTCCTTTAGAGATCTTCTGTGAAAGAATCCCGATGGCCCTTTTTTGTTACCAGGTTTTGCTAACTTGCATAATACAGATTTTATTGCGACAACCGCAACTAAATGCCAGAGAAGCGTCATTTTCCACCCCGCTACCCTTCCTTCTAAGAGCCAACACAACGACAATGACTAGAATGGTCTTCCGTCCAGAGTTCCATATGTACTATGTTTTCCCGATGACAATCATCAATAGGATAGTTGTGTATCGTTTATGGTCTCCTCCTCGCCCTAGCCGACCTTTAGACGCTCTCATCACAGGATGGCAACATGCTCCTTTCCAGCGTCGTCCATAGCTGTTTTCTACCTCTACCCCTTTCTCTCTGTTCGTCTGTCTGCATGATAACCCCCCGCGCTGCCGATAACCGCCTCTGCTGATAACGATTCGTATTTGACGATTGCTCGTAGAGACAACTGGTAACGACAACAGTAGCGAGAGCTACATCACCGACAACGTGCACATAATGATAGGGGACACGGAAAGCTAGTGACGTTCATTACGGCCATGGTAACCACTAATCTGCAGCTGAATGCGTCCTTTTATAATGTCACTTCTTATGACAGCCAAACGATGGACAGCGTGCAGAGTTTCTTTTGTTGTTATTGTATTGTGATTGCCCTCGCTACCATTAGTTTTACTATGCCCATTATTATTGTTACAGATTTGTAACCTAACAAGAAGCACATGATATACTGTCACACTCGGTCAACTAGACGCTTCTACCAGAGAACGCGTTTAGAGCGGGACAGTTGAACCTTGACAGACTCTAGTACCAAAGAGACACACACAAATACATGGACAGATCGGGTCAAAAACAAAGGCTAAAGGCAAAGATATAACAACCAGCGCTGCTACCGACGTGACCACGCGTCGCCTTACCTACAGCCGTAAAGGACACGGCGCTATCCAGCCTGACAACTTAGCAACATATTATGTACGACTGGCAGTCGACTTCATTGACGCAAGACGTAATACCATTTCGATTCGCAAGTGGGTTTGTGGTCAACGCCTTACTTTGCCGAAACAATGGGCAATGAAACAATTTTCGATTGTGAATGTTGGAGTGAGGTGAGGCACTGCACAGTATCCAAGATAAGTCGACGCCTTTTATGGCGCCATCCGACGCGCAGTGCTGCCACCATTCATAAACATCTTATTCCGCGACACGCAACTGGGAAACGCTTGCCGATGCCAGCAGCCCGAGACTAACATGGGTAAGTCGGTACGATAGATGCGTTAACCGTATGGAGATGGATCGAGGCAGTGAAGACATACAATCGATTCTTTGCAAAGCGGTCTTAACATCGTTTCTAGATGTTCAAAAATAAAGAAATCACTGAAAAACCCTAATGAGATGAAGCCAATAACGGTCGTTGTGGTTATGTCATTAAAATCAATTGCGCTCGTCTAAAGTAATAAAAACACGCCCTAAGTAGAGGAGGAGCTAATTATTGAACGATAAGTAAAAAACATGACATAACGTTTCCGGGTAATTTCTGTAACTAAGAGGTACGAGTCATCTAATAAATGCCGAACTCGAATACAAAATTTAATAATCAAGACAATTCCTAAATTATTCCTTATTATTATTATTATTATTAAATTATTCCTAAAAAAATATTTCAGCAATCCGAAAAAACGCATAGCATACCATTAACTACTTTGCCACCCTGAAGATTATTATCTTCGTAGCCAACGTGATTCATTTGTCAATAGGGGAAAATGTGCCCGCCCACCCACCCAAAGCTAAGTTTTTGTCGAAATAAGACCAACAACTGGACGCTGTTCACAAAATAGCCAATGTTATGCCACACTCTTAGAAACGAATGATTCGCCACGGTCTCTTCGAATGAGTTAGAAAACTGCATGTTACATTGGTCCTTCTCTATCAGGCCAATGGCAGGAGACTACGCGAACAGTTTCTCTACCTACAGTAGTCAAGCAAAGCAGTTCAATCTTGACGCAAATTCTGCTGACAATATTTAGTCAGCCCAATAGACTGCCTTTGCTCGTAGAGTCAGGTTAAACCAAGCCATCTTTTCAACCTGGCGCTTCTTCGCCCTAACGGACGTGCCCTTCTTTTCAACTTCGTGTATGTTGAGCTTCTATTCAGGACACCCCCATAAGCGCGGTTTGCAGCCACAAGCGACAACAACGACAACCCAGAAGACCTCTACAGCCAATTTTTGGTGCAAATGCCCTTTGAAAGCAACTGGTTACAGATACTATTAGGCGACGAAAGAGACAAACGACAAACTTATATATTGGGGATTTGCTTCAGATGAAGCCCAAAGGCACTTTCTGGGAATCACTTGCATCCCGGAATCCTTAAAGTTGATCCTAACCAATCGCAAGTTCTGCTCGTTCGCATCTTAGCGAGTTGAAAGACTTCACAGACGACCTCACCACTGAGAAAACACGTGTTGCCAACGTCTGTTTACAACTAAGCCGGTGTAAGCCGTAGTAATATGGTAGCACGCTGCTTCATCGCAAAGTACCATCGGTCAGACCGGAAAGTCTTCGCGTGCCTCAAGGCAAATTTACGACGTTCAAGCTATGACCAAGGCATATGATTGACGCTCACACAGCAGTTGAAATTCGAATCGAAGATCATTTTCTAGTAGCGCCACATTCAATATATTCGGGTTATCTTAATCAGATGTGATTTAGTGCTATATACAATCCAATAAAAACTATTCTTTAGACGTTGACAGATGATAATCGATTACCTTTCGTTCGCAAATTTCCTGTTGTGAACTTTAAGATTAAACACAGAACAGAATCAAAGAACTGCATTAAGGTATGATTGTTATATTGCCTTTTCTTCTATTATTAGATCTTTAAAATTTTCACAATCCTCCGGGCCGTCGCGCGAACCAAGTAACTACCATTATGAGGAACTACAGATCGAGTCACCTCAAACGAGGGTCGTTTGCTTCGCCGATGGCGATGAGATGAGTGAAGAAAAGCAAAAGAGCTGGCGCTTTAGTGGATAATACCCGCAATCGGTGAATATGGAGCCTATGCCATGTCAGGCAATAAACAACGTAATGGATTGGCAGACAATTACTCTAGATGCGATTGATGAAGACCACCTAAAGTAAGAACCATGCTGAACACAACATACTAATGTATAGCTTTCCTTGAGCCCCCCTCACCCGTACAATGTGCCTCTTTTTAGTTTTCTATAGCGTTTGCCTTTTCTATTTCCTACTATTTACCTTAGACAACATATGGCCACGTGTGAACATCAAGAACAAGAACAAGACATGTGCACTGCACGGTATACATTATATACTGTATCATTACATCTATAGGTAAAAAGAACGTCTAGTTTTATATGTACATACCTTTGATGGTGGGCAGATCCACAAGTTCCCTATTGGTAGTCAGGTTGAATCTGGACGAACTCTGTCGGCGTTCGCGTTTCACGTGCGTTGGCGACGTGTTGCCGCCTGTGTCCCGGGGATTCGTTGAACCCGATCCGGCGAGGGGTGCTCCACCGAGCCCACCGCCCCCGTTGGCGTATTTTTTCACTCCGGCCCCACCTCCGACCCCACCACCAACGCCTCCTCCTCCTCCTCCTCCACCGCCAGCGGCGGCGAGACTGCCCGGCGGGGCCAGGCCCCCGCCTTTGCCACCGTCCTTCATGTCTAAGGCGCCCTTCGATGAGTACGACGATATCTGTCGGAAGAAAAAATTTTCTAGGTATTCCATTTCGCACAACATCGTGGCTGCTGTTTTTATGTTGCTGTTGTTATTATTCACTCGTGTTGTTTGTGCGCGCCTACTTCATTATCATTGTCGTTGTCTTCTTCACTGTTCGTAGCCCGACAAAGCTCTAACCAGTTCCATAATAGTACTACGTTACCAGGCTGCCATGTGTTCCAGCGTTCCCGCTAAACGGTTGTGCAAGTACCGTAACGATGCTGGCCTTTCATGTTATTACAGAACATCGTAGTACGTTAAACACAAGCATAGTTTGCAACATAATCTATAGAAATCGTAGTTCTTAATAAAGCATAGATAGTGAAGAAACTCCAAACGAACACGACATGTCGCTCAGTCACTGCGTTGATGCTATTACAAATTGCTCATTACTCATCATTGTGCGAGTACCAATACACAACAACAATACACAAATCCAATTAATGAAACCAGTCCATGATTTCAGCGTCACCCCACACATCGTTTTTCATTTCTTTTCTTTAACGTCGAGCTAGCACTTCAGCTACTGCAAATGTGCCTATAGACACGAGTCACTGCAGGTAACTTTAGTATCGTCAACCTTGGTGAAGGAAAGTAAGACCTCTGGATCTGACCACGGTAGCACCTAGGCGATCGTAAACATCTCAATGTCCCCCTTATATCTTTTCTGCTTTCGAAATCGGCTCCAATTATGTGTACTCTCGGCTTCGTCGGCTTATTCAATCCGCCTCCTGTGTAGCTGTCGAGAATAATAGGTTACCGCTACGATATATCTACATCATTCAGTACGTTTGACACTTGTACATCGTCCATCTTGCTGATATGATGTCACTTTAGGACCACGGTCTGGCGGAAGCCCTACATACGAATGTAAGTCAAGTGACCAGGCCGTCCAGTCGCGTTCTCATTTGTGTTTACCGTGCTTGCCGTTTACGTCCGACGAAGACTTATACAACAGTTCTAAACAAAATCAAGCTAAGCCCTTGCAACAGCAGCAGCAGCAGCAGTCTCTGAAAGCCTCTTAAACGGCTCTCAATACCGCCGCAGAGGCCTTACATTCGCTTACTAGACAAGTTGTTTCTTTTTTTAGTTTGAATAATTTCTCCTGTGGCCCAGCAGTCGTTCGCGCGTAAAGTAGTTTTAGTTGAGACAGCGCAAGTCCAAGTAGCGTATCCAGCCGGCGCGGCGACGTCGGAGACACCGTTAGCAACACAAAGAAAGCTCAAGCCATGCCGCACTGAAGCAACATTTATATATAAGATGGAAGCCCTATGTGTCTTTGCCTGTGACGATAACCGGCGCACTTTTGTATCACTTGAACAATAACAACAACATTAAGATTTCGGTGGCGGGACCGCGATTCAAAACTGCGCATTTATCTGTTCTGTGTCCCCCGTGTTCGCGCACCTTTCGCAGCTGGGAGTAGCTGGCGTCACAACCAGAGTGCTACAAAGTTACTGTCAATGCTAAGTTTGACAGTTATTGCTACTGCTGACTAACTATAAACATACGTCGCGGTTCCCGCGGCTCTCCAGTTAAAATCACTGTCTGCTCGCCTGCCCGGTCGACTGGTGAAATGATCGCTCAGTCCCCGCTCCATCGGCCGTAACAGTTGGCAGACCACAGAGGCATACTAGGTATGTCACCAGCCGGCCGGCCGGCCGGCCGGCCGCAATTATGTTGGACGCCGTGATTAGCGGCTCAGCTCGATACAGAAAACAGATAGAGCTGCTGCTGACAGTGGGGGGAGCCGCCGAACTGCCGCTCATCGCTTCGCTCAGTTGTTGGCCGGTGCCCGGTGCTCGATGGAAAACTACAGTGAACATGCCAATGGCCACGCCGCAGCGGCACGATAACTTGCAGCAATGACATCAGGAAACTTCTGTCTGTGAACGCAGTGCGCGCCGAAGCCGGCCAGCCGGACTTCACGCTTCTTTCTTTTTCGCTAGACAGACTACCTTGCTCGATGTAATGTTATTCATATTGTAGAATGGCGAGTTTCCCTTGACGCGGTTGGTAGACTTCGGCCAGACAAAGGTCAATAGTATCTGTATCTCTCGTGAACGTCTCTTTCTGCAATCTTGTATCCTTCTTATCCGTTTCGAACTACGCGTGACGGCACTTTGGATAGATGCGAGAGCGATTTCCGTTCAAGATATGGCAGTTATGGCTAAATTAGGACTAGAAACAGCGGCCGGATGTTCGAGCGAGGCAAATTGCTAACACACCTAGTAACTAATGTGAACCCTTGCTGCGGTGTGTGAGACTAGGAAGCTATCATCGCTGTTGTTATCGTCACCAAGTTTTGGCTCAGTTTTTAAGCCAATTCGGCACGAGATTTTTTCTGATACTTTGGTGTTCTGTCGTTCTTCACGTTTGCTCCCTTTTTACCGCTGTCTGAATCTCTTCCTGACACACCAAATCACTACGCTAATCTATCACTACGCAGACTGCTTAGCCTATTACTCACGACCATCATGTTCCCATAGTATATATTTGACGCCTGGTACGTTGATATGGCGTTCCTCTTGCGCTCCCATCGGCTTGCCATAACGGCATCCTCATTAACAGATTTAATAAGACCAATCGTCAAGCAGCAACGACGAAGCAAAGTTGCTGCGATTGATAAAGCCGAGTTAAACAAGCGTAGCTGTGATCTGTATACATAACGCCATCCGAATCCATACGCAGTGTGTGGGGGGTAAAGGTTATAGGGTCGGACCCGTCAACCTTGCGTACCACCACTGCACGAACAGGGTGATTCACTACCTGTTCGTGCCCTCTTAGCCTGGTTCCCACTTTCCTTTAGTCGAATGCTGTCGGGAACACAGCGGTCAAAATAGGTAGCAAAGCAGCCAATATATTTTTGGTCTAGCACAAACAAAACGTCTAGCTTTCGTGAGGCCGAGAGCGCCCCTCGCGGCGACAACTAGTGAGGCTGCAAAGAACATGTCCCTATTATTTACAGCAGCCTGAGCAGCCTTGTCACGCAGCGTAAACTACCGCGGCACGACTCACGGCGTTAACTCGTTATGTTACCCCGGCAGCAAAACACTACCACGCACATATCGACCTACGCGAAAGTCCAATGACGCTATGGGACATTTTTACGTCAAAATGTTTCAAAAAATTCTCAAAACGTGTGAATTGAACGTGGGAAATTTAGATCGACACAGATAGCCAGAGCGAGTAACGAATTCGCTACACTCACAATAGACGACAGACAATCGGACACGGACACGATCGGCGTACGGACAAACGCCAAAAATTGAAAGCAAGCCTGTACACACGAAGTCGACGCTCGGTGGGGCAATCGTTTGATATGTGATTATACTAAGCAGGTTATCGCTATAGACAGATACAACGGAATGGACGCACAATGTGGGCAATCTTTACACTGCCCGAGGTAAGTTACTACGTGTCCGTCTCTCAGTATTCAGTTTGTTGTGCTTTGATCCGGTCTAATCTCAGTCGGTTAATCTGCGACGCTCGACAGTAGTTAGCACAGCAGCAGCAAGTTAGATCCTATCAGCTGCGGCAAGGTGTTTGCGCGTGTTAAGATATGGCCAAAAACAGCGTCGTTCAACATATCCAGAGTCGTTTTTTATGCCGAAAAACAATTGACTGATTGGTCCAGTCTTACGATCGCCATAAATACATACAGTTTGTATATCTTGAATTCTCGGTATGGCACGGTAGCTGTATTTTTATCTGTAGTCTTTCAAAGTGGTTGCTCTCTCAAAGTGGAGGCTAGTAGCAAGCAATAGACTGTGCTTTGCTAATTGTTTTGAACTGCTTGCTTTACAAGCGACCACTATGAATCGTAGTGTTTGATCACGAACGGGGAACTTTAGACATCATATGATAGCACGCCTAATACGGCTAGTAATTCAGCTGAGGACTTGGAATATACTGACGTAACCGGAAGTAACAGTCACCATATTACGTACCTTCGGTGATTGGGAAAAAGAGGTTCTTCTTAGCTTTTTCATTCGCGACATCAAATTACCCATAATGGTAAGAATCAAAATTTCTATGCTGGAAAACTTTTCTAAAAGTGGTTTTTTCCACAAGGTTAATTCGTACATGTCAAAGATTTTATCTCCAACTACTGCTTCTTAGAAACTAGTACGAAGTACGAAGTGCCCCATCTCCAACTACAAAAATGAAGTCATTAAAACCCAGCGTTGTTGTAACACCACTGGAACCACATAATAATAATCCCGTATAAAAGGGAGAGGTCTCATGTTAAAAACACAACGAAATATTCGGGAAAGCATGGCTCGTTTCCATTTCGAGTGGTTTAACACAACTCGGCGATCGGTATCATGCAGACGAACTATCCGACGCTTCGCAAACCAACAATAGCCGTTGTAGTTGGATAATGCGAATTTGGTGCACGTTGACTGTAGGAACGTCTCTCGCTTCAAAGTACCTTAAAATCGTTGCCTAAGGCTAACCAATCGCTTGTCGTTCCAGAAAGGCCAGCAATAACAGAAAAGATCTGTTGCACCAAAAGACAAGCACTTGCTTCAAACAGTTTTTAAATTGTCAAGTCTTTCACTCATACACACTTGATCCTCTAGTGATCTTGGACTGCCCAATCCGATCTTCGAAATCGAATCCTGTACCAATTTCCCCGGTTCCATAGAACTGCAATGTCAACAGCATGACAACTACGAGAAGGTGATCACTCTACGTGGGACGTTAATGTACTGTCCCGTCAGATAGCCAACCAACGCATGTGGCAAGTAAGCACAACACGTGACGTTGTATACGAGCGTCCCCACGGCAGCAAACGATGAAAACGTCTGACATTTACGAGAACCCGATCAACGAGAACAGAACTGGAGAACGGCAGGATTAACAGAGAGAAAGAGGGAGATGAAACGAAGCTACCCAATCGACAAACGTACACCCGAAGGGTAAATCATGTGTAGGCAAACAGCGGACCATGTGATAGGAACTCCGAAAAAACCACCTTCTAGGGGAGAAAACAGAACATAACGATCCAGCTTATTGTACTAGCATTCTCATGAGTGCTGTCAATTAATCGTTGTTTCAAATCATTTGTTTCATTTGAAACCGTTTGTTTCGCATTAAGCTATCAATCGGTTAGCTCTCGTATTTGTAATCTATTCATGTTCAGCATGGCGAACAGCGCGTCCTTGAAAGCTAGATTGGTCTACACCGTGTGATCGAGGGGCACTGCCGTTTCGCGGGACTGCGCGCAATCAGACAACAACCACGCACCTCGAACACAGCCTACTAACATAGCGATATTACTATTAATAATAGAAGTATCGTACATCAGTCACTCCTCTGCGTTCAACCGAACGTTGCGGGATTGTCGCAGCAAGTAGGCCCTCGCGCCTGCTGTTGTGCGACAGGCTAAGTGACGGCGGCGGATGCAGACTTGCTTAGATGAGGCTTGCTAGCAGACGGTCGTCGACATCGCAGTACTGGCGTCTTGTTTGACGCATGCGGTTCCATTTGCTAACTGACTGATTTCCCAACAGCACCCGTCCAGTTCAGATGACACGTATTGTCTTAGCTGTTAGGGGTGAGGGAGGCCGTACGGACACTACGACGGACGCCGAAAAAGTCAGTTGCGTTCGACCACGCAAATTTGCCCTGTGCCTCACTTGATATTGTGGTGACATAGGGCTACTCCTTCAGCCTCATGTTCCGTTAGTGGCGGGACGGAAAAGTACGCTCCGACGTTAACGAGCCACGTGACGACAGCAACGCATTTGATGCCCGTCAAACAATTAGACAGTTAGATATCATTGTACAAGGCTTCACCAGCGGCAGAAACGGGCGAGGGCACACGGCGGATAAATTAAGCAGCGAACTTTTAAAAATACAATATCCCAAGCAAACTTACTGATCGTCATCCAAAATTAATCTGACTGACTTAAGTAATCTTGACGAGAAACGCTCCACGCAGCTGACATCGACCCACACTTCACCTTGCAATCGATTATATCGGCGATCTAGTTGAGAGGGGACTACTTGGACGTAATTTTGCACCGTGATAGGTCGATATGTGGATGTCATACCTAATAAATCCACAGGTATGATAGAGGCTATTGACCTGTCAACGACGCAAATTCTGCATCACAGCGTGTAAGCCGAGTTGTCACAGATATCTCGTGATCACACATAGGCCGCCAAAGGACAATGAACGACACTGTTGTACCTGCATTGCTATCGTCTCTATAACAAAACAGCACCACCGCCTGCAGCCAGTCACCTATGTAGAAAAAAAATGACGGACTGAAACTTTTGCTAGCCACTTGATCATTATCCAAGATATATAATTGTTAGTTCAAGCGTGCCTAAAGCTAAATGCCTATGAGGCATGTAGACAAAACGGCTGGAGAACAAACACGATATCTGTTCAGTCGATACGTTACTAGACGTCAAGTAGCAGTACATTGGCTTGTATGGTTTCAAATATTGTGTCCGGAATAGATTGCGACAGTTTTGGCGGGACGTTTGCCGTAACGGTCAAGGATTGATTCACCCATTGTCCTTTGTATTAGGAGAAGATCAATCGGTACATCCAAGAATAAGATTACAAATTTATCATAACAGGTTAAACAGGACATTCATCTTCCGAAGATGAGTAAACATTGTTTATTGTTGAATGGCTTCTCTTCGCACTGGACAAATCGCTTCCGAATCAAGCCTTTCTGCTTATCCGAAATCGAGCTACCATCATTGCTAGTTCCTATGTAGCTTCAAGTTAATACGGCAAACATGTTTTCTTGAGACAAATTTGGATGCTTTGATGGAAGATTTTTAATGGCCAGATTGAAGGGGCTTTAAAAACTGATTGAAAAAAAAAAAAGAATTATTCCGAGACTAGTGGTTAATAGCGATTTCCAATTAGGTTCCCTAGAAAATTTCTAATTGTATAATTTTTAACACTTATTCTTGTGGGTTTTTGTACCTTTTGGCCTTTTCAGTCGTCGGATTTTTCAACTTTTTTACCTTATTGTCAGCCAGAAGTTTTAGTCCGTTAGATATCTTCGCTTTTTCTAAGTCAATTCGTTTGTGTGTATAGATGTACCGATCTAGCCACACTATCGGTTGCTACCAACAAACTATTAGAAGAAGAACCTTTGATAATGTCTTAAGTTACAATGGTGCAAATCATATCACACAAACACAACCGTCGAAGATGCTTCTGTTAGCGCATGCAAAAATGTCGTTTAAATCTATTTTTATTTAGATATAGCTCCGAAGGGGGCAAACATCATTTTGTTTCATTTTATCGAAAACAGCTCTTGTCACGGGGGAAACTACAAATGCACGAATAACTGCTCAGTATGGAATCACCATCATTACGCCGTGCAAGTTAGATAAACTGCTCAGGTATAACTTTAACGTACGTTACGCTGAACAAGATATGCAAAGTGAAGATAACGTTTGCCAATATCCTTAAATTCTGCTTACTAATGAGCCCACGTAATTATAACGTACGATATAAGTGTGGCCTTATAGTACAAGCTTGTGTAACAAGCCTTTCTACAGTAGCATTGCATTATCATTAGGTTCAAAACGGTGATTTCCAATTTTCCCAAGGTGAACATAGCGAATAAAGTTCGCTGAAATTTTACTCATAGCGTTGCGTGGTAATTGCGGCTGTCGTCAGTAACATGGCCACACGCTGTTTCAACTGCATAAACAAGTAATCCATATTGAATGATATTTTTTTCATTATTTTCGATATTTAATTGAACAGTGTTTATAACAAAATTAAATATCGTGCTGCAATAGAAATTGTCTCTTTTGCAATAGAAAAAATGTCTATTTGAGCCCAAAAAAAACTTGACCTCTGCAACTGATCAATGCACACCCGCAACCGTTGCGCAGTAACCATTACAAACATATTCGTGGATAAATTTGTATATCTAAAATCACTATATAACTAATGTTTAATAACGTTGCGGTACAATAGTTGAAAATATTGTAATAATGAATAGATACGATTATCGCGAAAATATAGCAGTTCGATGATGCCAGGTATCTTGAGACCCCTGCGAGGCTATATGAGAGGCGATCTGTTAATGAGCTTTGTTCCGCTGCTTCAAACTGAGCTATTACGGTATCCCTATTGCAGTTGTATGCCTGCGCTAGTCGAGTATCCCATTTTTAACATCGTGTATTCAGCGAGACATCATTATTGAATCAGGTGGCCGATACCTCATCGTAATTCGCTTTTTTCCTAGCTTCACTGTCCTCAAAGCCGGCATGGGCAAAAGTAAACGCCAAGTCCACAGTCTGCAAAAATCTAGGTCAACGTATAGCTGCCAGCAGGCTCGTAAAAGCAGGCGTCCGAGCCTCGTCGATTCTGTGCGTGTGTGGATGCATAGGGAGATACCTCACTATTGTCACTATGCAGTGGTTAGCGACTCTCGGCCGCTTCAGATTCATAAGGCCTGCCGTTGTCCCGCACGGCTTGGACCAGTCAGTCAGCCAGTGGAGCCGATCCGCAGGGAATAAGAAACTTGCCCTACAATTTCCTTTCGCCCTCTCATATCGTGCCTTAACCTTACTGGTTGCCTCGCTGCTCGGTCCTCGCTTCGTTCCTGCCCCTAATCCTTTATGCCCTTGCGCCCCTCTATGGTAGCAAGGAGAAGGATCGATCGAACCGTCGGCACAAACAGGCACGAGCGCTCCACTCTGTATGAGTCCTTGGCTTATGGACTGCACGCGCCATAATCGAGCAACCGTGGATTTCTATCCGTTGAATTTTCTTTATTCGACCTGACATCGACTCAGAAGTTCACAACACGTAGCCACTACGTTCGTTCCGCTGGGCGTTCTCATACCATCGTGCAACGTACAGCTGTTCCTCGTAGCCAAAGTCACTTTTAACTGACCACGAATAAATGTAACTAGCAATAGCGTCAATGAGAGATCAACAATTCTCGCTCCATCTTTCCAGTCTCCTCCTTTGTTTATAAGCTATATCTCTGCGTGATGGTGCGTATTGTCAATACACAGAGGGCTTAGAAAGGAAGCGCACTGGAAACTACGGCGAAACACGACGCAGTAGGTAGTGCATCTATAGGGAAACACAATTTGATAGACTGCCACCTTCGCAATCGGTTCTTCCGTTAGGACTTGCTGTTTCGTAACTATTACTGCTGCTGCTTGGATTACTAGTTACTACTCTTCCAGCACTCGGCTGACGGAATACTCTGTACGTTTGTTACTGCATCAGCGCGAAATGGGTTCAGCTGCCTGACAGATGACATGTCGGACATAGTGCGCAATAGTGGTCAAACAGCCAGCACGCACTAACGTAAGCCAGGGTGATCAATGTGCGGTACCAAATCCTCGCCTTAATTACGTGAGGTATTATACAAAACTCTTCCGTCTCATTAGCTCTTTTTCATTTTATTTAATATCCTGATTAACTAATTTTCCACTAGTTGCAGTATATCAATAACTCTAACATATAAGTAGTCCTTACTTTATTTTTCATAACAGAAAAAATATATTTATTAGTATTTGTGATCGACCACTAATTGCACCAGCTATGTAACCATCGTCTTCAACACAACGCTCCAAATGGCATCTTTTGAGCTGGAGGAGTCACTAATACAACCATTTCTAATAACACTATTATTTACAACGCTTTCATCACTCAAGCCTATGGTAACGTAGCCCCCTCTATCCCCTCAAACTGAAGTACAACTTTGCTTTGGGTGTTTCCACCTATCTATTCAAATACAATAGAAACGTCTAGACGCCTGCGTGAACGAACATACTCGTATAGTTACATATCCGTTAAGCGTATTATGATGCATAGAATAGCTGACAGGAAATCCTATCGCGAGTGTACAGTTCAGCCCTACCCAACCGTTTAACGGCTCAGATTTCCTGTTCCCACCAACCAGTTCTGATACTCACGTTGCCTCCTTCGGTAAGGCTAGAACTGCTGTGTGTTTCCCTTAGTAGGGGGGGGGGGAACACGGAAAACCGACCAACATTTTTCCTATCTTTCCCTATGCTTTTGCTACACTCATCCTACGTTTTTTCCAGCTTCGTCGTTTCGTCGACTTTTCTATGCGCTTTCACGGTTCCTTACGTCCTTTCCGCCGCAAGTTTCTTCGTTGTCAGGCTTAGCGACTCTAGCCAAGGTGACCCGTCTTTGCCGAAGACGATTAAAATGGTTCGTAGTTCGGACGAGTAGACTTCATTTAAATAGTCGACCTTTTCCAGTCTTACGTCTCGCTCGTCCACTGCCTATACTTCCTTGTTCTGCTATAGACTCTTTTTGCATGACTCCAAACAAAATGTGGCAGCGTCTGAGAGATGGGATAAAGAGAGAGGGTCGACGGGCGCGGCATAGACCCTGGCACGAACGGAAAGGAAGTAGGTCTCAGGTACGGAAAGTGGAAAAAAACGTAACCGACATATGCAGTCCTCCAGTTTCTCTGGCGGACTGCATATGTCGGCTTATGTCTTAAAGATAGGCGAGGCATGCCACCACTACAGTCGTTATGACGCAACTGCTGTTGTGGGAAGCCAGTAGTTACTGTCTATCCTTGCCTTTCTCTCCGCATTTTACCTTATAATCCCTTGACGCGGTCAGTCTCCTCGACCGTCTTTCGCGTTGTTCGCACCATCTGTTTTGTCTCGTTTCTGTTCTTTTTGCCCTCAAACTCACAGAGACAAATTCTATGTTGCAGCTTTGATATGGGAGCTGCTTCATCGACAGTTGTCATCCTTGTCTGAGCCTTCGTCGTGCATTGCTAACCCTGGTACCGTGCGATCAGGTCCATATATATTTTGATCAGGACTTGCTTCCTCATTCCCGCATTTTAACCTCAAGATATTGATAATCTTGTGCTTACTTGCCCACGTGCTACTTTCACTGATATGTGTTCGGCCAGTCACATTGCGAGGCGACCGTGAGCTCTTTTAATTTGGCGGGATTACGTATTTTTTTTTTTGTTCCCTTTGCAGAAGCAGCAGCAACTATATGAGCTTCTCCTTTTAGGTTCGGGTGAACCTTCGGCCAATCTCTAATGGACCCACGTGAATTGAAATGGACCCCATTGTTAGACATACAGATACCATTACCACTAATAAGAAAAACAAAATGTATGTAACTCTAACGTACGTAGAATGAGTCACACCAGGGCCCAACACAATTTGTTTCGATATGTAACGTAGTCGCCGTCTATGCATAAAGATGTAGTTGAGCAAGATCAAAATTACGACTACGATATTCCCAATGTTTGAGGCACAGTGAAGATACCAGTATTGCCTTTACGTGTACTATATACGCTAAAATTTGATACTTGTTTACCAGGTCTCGTATTCTGTTCATAATTACGTGAGCATACGATGCTAATAAGGCAACTGGATTCCACTGTAAACTAACATATTAGTTAAGTATTATTCCTAGCATGTAACCTAAAATGTAAGTTTTTTTTTTTTTAACTTTTAACATGCATGTAATACATGGATGTGGTCTAACTCTTTATATTACGAGAATCAAATATTTTGATAAGATTGGAAAAAAAATGATCAGCGCTGTAGAAACAGACTTGATCATCAAAAATCTGTGTATCTGTCAAAAGGTAGTGGATCTTATAGCTATCTTAATAATGCAGCGTTCAAAAAACGAAAACCATTAAGCTACCGGGGTTGAACCAAAATGGGGCGCCGCCCCCTTATCTACATGAGACGAGACACACCTCACCTTTGAACTGCGTGAAATGCTTTGCTTAGACCATGATAAGAAAGCACTCGTAAAAGGCCTGCCAATTAGCGGGCGTTACACGCAATGTTGAAGTTGAACACACGCCAAAGACAACCCATTGGTAATCGGAAATCCACTATAAGCCCAGAAAGGTTCGTCCAACCCAAGTTACCTCAAGTTTTGCACTGTATACGCGTAAGAGTTCCATTCATTCATTCATTCATTACGTGGTAATTACCAGTATTCAGCGGAAACAACAACAGTGAAGTCGCTCGGTTCGTTCGTGTTCATCTTTTCCCTTCGTCTTCTCCTTCTCCGCCTCCTCATAGCAAAGAGGGCTTCCTATGATGACACAGCAGTGAAAAAAAAAACCTCATTACAGTCTGCTTATTTGATGTATTCTTACCTCTATCCCCCATAGATCGAGCTAATCACCCTCTCATACAGCAGCTGCATGCTCGTTTAGCATCCTGTTGTTAATCTGAAGCACACGCGTCATGGAGCTACAACGTGTACCATAAAAGTGTCGTTGTTGCCCTCAAGGACGAGATGTATTTTCCATTATGGAAATTTTTAGAAGTTGACCATGATTGTAATGATGCAGCGGAGGGTCCTGTTCTGCATATACGGAATACCGGAATAATCTGGGCATGCGTCAGGATCGCTGAGCTTGGATCTAGCATTACATCGGTAAGTTATGTTTCCATTTTTTTTGGTCCATCATATCTCGAAGTTCTCGCTGGGTGAGCTGGAGGCTTGTTGAAAACTGTCCATTTGGCCGGGATCGAGAGATGGCAAAGTGAACCGATGCTTTTTTCCCATAGCTATTTCTAACTGCCTGACACGCATGCGGCACGACTTAAGTCTTCGCACGTGAATTTTCGCACACAATACGATGTTCAATCGCCACTTCCTGTTGATTCTTATCTTGACCAAATTTATCGGAACGTCCCAGCGCAGAGCCCTGAAAAGCTCTATCGGTTGCTGCGGCGCAGAGACCAAGCGACATGCGTCTAGCACGCCCGACACGATACACATACGATAGTACACTCAGCATTCCATCTTGCCTGCCATCGTTGTCGATGTTCGTACAGCGTTTTTGCCCTATTGCCTTTCCACTAACTATTAGCAGCGACGGCAAAACTACACATGGGTGCACTGACCCGTGTGCGTTTTGTGAGACTGACGTTAACCCGTTTCTACAATGTTGCGAGAAATCGTAGCAACAACACTGCTAGACCCAATCTAAGCCGACGCTATTTCTTTGTACTATTGCCCTTGCTATTGCCGTTTTTGCTATCGTCACTGATCCGTTTACGTTATCGACGTCGTCATTCCTCTCCAGTTTACCGCTGTGCTACGGTTTGTATGAAGAATTCATTCTTCAGACGTGCGTCGGCTTGCCGCATATCGAGCGCGCTATCGTCTTTCACATCGCGTCGTGTGCTTCTTGTACTAGGGCCATCAGCAGTGGGATCGTTATTGATGTTGCTGTTAGCGCATTGATGGAGCATTGGCTCATTATTTGGTTGATCGGATCGAGTCGCTGACGGTTCGAAATCATTCGTTATTACTGCCACTAGTAGTTGAGTTGTAGCTGAGTGTGGGCTGTTGGTAGTCTTGACGCTTCATTTGCTGCTATTGCTGCCGTGACAGTCGTCGGTTGATGGTCGCGGCAGAGGCACCAGTAAGAGAGCTGAAGCACAGTCGCGCGTACAACGTCGCCCGCCATCGTGATTATCATAGCCGATATTATCGGCGTAAACACGAACAACAACGCTACCACTGCCGTCGCCGCCAATATCTTCGTCGACAGTAAGAACAATAATAACAGCAGCAGC
Organism: Varroa destructor; assembly: GCF_002443255.2. Taxonomy (NCBI): domain Eukaryota; kingdom Metazoa; phylum Arthropoda; class Arachnida; order Mesostigmata; family Varroidae; genus Varroa; species Varroa destructor. The sequence goes on from NW_019211455.1 coordinate 5,141,649, forward strand.
AGCAGCAGCAGTAGCAACGGCGGCCTCACGCTACGTACAGCGCTACACAAAAAAGCCTGTGTGGTTGTCTATGCTACTGCAGGAAGAAGCAGTCGCCATCGCCGGGCCCCACCAAGGTCCTATTCCTTTTACTTCTTCCGCAACAATTCCGCGTTAGAATACTCTCCTGCTGCTAAATGACAAGGCTCGCTCGTAACGTCGCCGGCGATTGGCACGCCGCTGTGCAGCGTACGGCTGCGACGGCAGTGGCGACATTGGAGCGACGTTTTGTTAGCATTTGTGTACAAGTTGCTTTTGCTATTGCAAGTGCGACGATTCTGACCGTCAACAGCGATGATGGCCAGAATCATCAGCCCGGTAAACTCCTTCTGGAGGCAGCAGTTCTTCGTTTTCGTCTTCATCTATTACCATCAACGCTAAGACCACAAGGGAGCTTTACGACGAGCAAAGCCGTATTGTCATGCTGTTGCCGATAGTGACGATGATGATGCTTTGTTGAAACTGCAGTTGCAATGGCTACTGGACGCTGTTTGTTCCAGCTAAATTGATCTTAATGCGGAAGAAGAACGGGAGAACGAACGGTAACAATAAATTGGTGGGGATATGCACGACACGTGCAGCAAACACGGCTTTCGTACGTGCATTCTTCTTGTGTCCTGCACCCTGCATATATACACGAGCATGACGGTCCCGTGGCCATGTTATCGCATCACAATGGCGGCTGCTGGGACGCCGGTTAGGGCATATTCTACAGTAATGGCAATAGCAACAGAACTTTATCAGCAGGCGAGATAGCGGGAGCCGATCGGCAGTGTCTTCGTGTCGAACAACAACAACAACAACAACAACAGGTGGATGAGGAAAAACTATTAGCGCGGACTGACAAACAGATGGACGACTCACTCCCGGCAGCAGCAGCAGCAAATCACAGAGACTATAGGCTTTAAGAGAACCGAACGTCGAAATATGCGAAGCAGGCGAAGGCCGATCACTTCGATTGAAGACGCACCTCGTTCATGTCGACCCCGACAGGCAGTCGCCAGCTAACTGAATTATTTATGTCTCTAGTGCCGGAATTGTTCGCAAAGACAATTAAATATGCTACGATGTTAGTTCGGAGCGAAACATGAACACATACATATTCAAGGAACACTTCTAAAAGCAATCAAATTACCCAAGGTCCTTTTGCTCGCTGCGGTAAAGTATCCTTTCAGTGAACTGGTGACTCATTACGGTGATAAATTAGTTCAAAATATTTACATGTATCTTTACAAAATATTTACATGATCTTTTACGAGTACGAAAAGCTTATATTTGTTGATAGATCTCGACTATTTTCATCACACGATACGACAGCTGCGGATTACCTACCCGACGCTTAGGCAAGCTTACCTCTGCCCGGGGAATATCGTATCGTCGTACGGCTGTCTCTGATGCATGAAATCGGGTTACTGTTGCCATCGATGCCAAAGCATCGTCCTGCTCACACGGAAGGAAACTGCTAACGAATAATTTCATAAGCTACTAATAAGCCCAAGTTGAGTAATGGAAGCAGGGACGAGATGCAAGGATGATGCTGGTGTCATCCATCTGCGTGGTTCAGATCGGCCTGATCATCCAAAAGCAGAAAGAATATATGCAGATTCTTACAACTCGAAACACCACCACAGTAGTATAATATCTAGTATACATCGGGTAGCACGTCTGTTCAAGGAAATAGTCTGAATCATGTTTGTCCGGGATATTCGGTTTTCTGATTTGACAATACAAAAGTGGCCAGGAATTAATTCACAGTGATATGAAGCCTTCTCGTTTTCAATCGAACGCTTAATGCGCATGGTGCCATCCTCTAATTCAGCTGACAATCTAAATTATCGTAATAATATTGTTTAATGCGACCTTCTTGCAGGACTCGGTCTTCAATGCCTCGTCGCACTCAAACAATACAAGGCTAATACCTCCTACTTAGTGTGTACGCTAGGCGAGAAATAAGTTCGAGGTCCATCCAACCTCAATCTAGAGAGGACCAATATACGTATAAGTTAAAACTTCACAAAACTACTCTATTTGGTAATATAGTAGGGATTATGCTACCGCCAGTAAGAATAACCGATTCGATAGAGCAATCTTAGTGGTTATTATACTATTGTACAATGCTGTTAAGCCGAAGACATATCAGTGTCTCATTCTTTGGGACGTAACGTTGCACTGAACACAAGTACGACCTATTCAACCAATTTGCAGGTGTATTATAGCGTTCTGAATCCTTATGATACGTATTCTCATAGATGACATCTCAAACAAATGACAGCTTAACTCTCTGCAAGCCGAATTGTCACCTGTCTGAATTCTGGAATTGCAGGAATTGTTCGAGAACTTATTCCTTATTACGACAGGACCGCGTAGCTTCAAAGGACTTTCGCATCGCCGTAAAGATGCACGTTCTTCGCTGCCATCTAGTTGCTTTCATGTAACACGTTACCATATCCTGTCAAAGAATGTCTCGTTACAGCGCCTTCTCTCGGCGTGAATACTACACCTGTTAACTATGATACCTAAGCATGATCCCTTAAGAATTCCGTTTTACAATGTAACTCTTTCAAATAATACTTTGAACTAATAGCCCGTTTTTATCATCAATTGGACCGCTTTCCATCCCTAAACTGAAGTTTTCTGTGACTGAACTGTCATCTACACAGAGTCATCGCACAACGGCTGTCCGTTCTCATCACGCATCTAACCCATCCTACCTACATCACGATACGAAAAACGAAAATATGTCCAGATATGCTTCCAACGTCCAACCAAAACTGCCTATCCCGCCGATGACAATACTAACAGCGGCGCGTCTCACGTGCGCTTCCATACAGAGTCGGCAGAGTCAGAGGGGTATGCTTACCCGCTCGGGGGGAACCGTCTAGCATTCCGTCAAGCAGCCGCATGCCAACTACTATTCACTAGTAGCTACACGCTGTAGACTCCCCATTATAGCTCTCTGTCGTAGCAAATAAGTAAAAACTCGCTGCAATGGCAGTCCCCTAAGCGACCGGCCGTTCATTCAGTCAGTCATTCATCTCGGGAAATTAGACAACATCGGTCGGTAAAGAGCCACCTACACACGCGTTGCGTGCCACAAGCATCATCAGCACTACATCGAAAAGAGCGTATTCACTACAACGGGTACCATCAGTGGTATACGCTAACTTTTCAGTGCTGCTGCCGCCGCCGCCGCCGGATCATTCAACACACACATACACTCCCAACATTAGCAAATACAGCCACGATAAATATGTCTGTGCAGATTTCTGCAGAAGATTCATATAGACAAGCGGACAACAGTTGCAGCTGTCGAACACCGCTCTCATCATGACTAACCGATACAGTATACATCTACATTTTTACATCTGTGCGTATACTATATGAATTGGACAGGGGTCGAGCGTTAAAGCAGCGTCAATGTACAACTTCTTCAAAACGCACGCATATGAACATTGCAATACTGTAGCATAAAGAGAAAGCGGTACTCCCTTTACTCGTTCATTGTATCAGACTTGTAACATACGGCGCTTCACCATCTTTTAATTTCGGTAACGAAAGTACATTGTATAATACTAGTCTGAAGGTCAAAACCGGTGTTCTACGACAATAAAAAGTACGAAACGACCTAGAACTCTGAGGCAGTTTGCGAAAGTTGTTTTTGAAGGATTTATTTAGGTCTTCTTTGATGAAGAGAATTGGCCGTTCACACTGAACGCGGTTGGATCTTCGAGAGACTGCTTCGCAGAAAAGTGTCGTTGATAGATAATTTATGTCTATATAATGTGAACAATATAGCTGTGTACCGCTGAGCTACCCTAGACATAGCACTGACTGTACATAACCGTATACAGTCAAATATATGTTAGACATATAGTAGTTACCTGGACAGTTCTGAGGATCTGAAGAAGCTGAACACTAGGCCGTACGTTTTGGTTAACTCCTGGTGGTGGGGAGGTAAAGCCCCGCAAAGTTATCGGGGTACGGCCCAAGGACCCCATAGAAACAACTCCGTTCCTCATGGTTTCTTTCTGGCTTATCCCGCACCAGTTGAAGGCTTCAACAGATCCGAGGCGGCTTCGATTCGCCTGTATCGCAAAATCTACACAACTAAGATCACAAATTCAAAGCATAATGTCTTCAAAGCAAAATCAGTACTGCCTAGTAAAACGTTTGTCTCGCAAGCGGGCAATGTATTCTGTCTGACGGAGCGTAACAGTCAATTAATCCTTTCGGTCACGATTTCAACTAGGGAACTGTCTAACCATCTTTAAGTGGAAACAGTAATGCTCTTACACTTTTACGTTTCCTCCTATGGACAAGACATTGATGTTGTATGGCGAAGAACGTACAAGTTGAACAAGCCACCGCACAGATTCATCGATAGCACACAATACTCGTCGTGTTCGAATAACCTGTTATTGTTGTTGAAACTCGTGTTGCCACTACAGGTGCGCCAAACGTCCTAATCAGCATATGCAGAGCGCCAATACTAGTAAGCACTCCATTATTACTATTGCGCGTTCATCGTATGTATCCTTTTACTTGCACCCTTTATTTGTTCGTCTTCGTTGCCGAACGTCACTATGGGACTCGCTTTCCCTGCTGCTGCTGGCCTTCTTTGCCTTGCTAGGACAAGGTTTAGCGAACGCAACAGATTGTTTGTTCAATGGAAGAGATTTCGACCAGTAGCGCAGGACCAGTGTGCGATTCCAACGTCGAAATCAGAAGCAACTAAGCGCATATAATCATGCAACGAATGGTATTTACGTCTCGCGTGGCCGATGCGCTACACAATACAGCGTCTACCTAAAATAGCACAGGCGCTCGCATAATACGTTAGTGTTGCAGACTACTGAAGTTGTTTACACTAGATAGCTACATTCAAAGTACGTGCCTACACAGGTAGCCTTCAGGATAATGGTAACGTTGTTCGTCTCGCAGACACTAATCTATGGAAAAAGCAAGAAAACTTGGACTATCTGGTGTTTCGCGACGTCACATTCAGCACCACCTAAAGCCATCGCCACAGACGCACATAACTCAAAACGAGGCTAACTAATAGCGGTCGTACCCGTACAATTAGCAGAAGTTCTTTACCCAAGTTGCGTCGCGACGTCGCACAAGTCCATCGTGTTGTCTCAGCCTATCCAGTCAGCCACGACTCAGTTAAGAAGTAAGAAACATTATCATGGCGTAACAGCGCTCCGCGCTGAAAAATCGTCATCAGATTATCGAGCCGTGAAGCGCTCAGCAAGCACTAATGCGGTGGATGACGTGGTCTGCTGTTTCCCGTAGTCGCGACTGCGTCTCCTAAGCCACCCGGTCTTTTGTTACAGAATTACGCTAAAATCGGCATTGCTTGTCTCTAAGTCTTCTGTCTAGCACAGCCATCAACGGATGGCTTACCGTCGCTAGTGGCACCGTGTGCTTCGTAACCAGCCGACCAATGATGTCCACGCAACTTTTCACTCACTCGGTATAGACCACTAGATAGAACGGGGGGTCTACCGCACAACACTAACGTGGCTGCGACGTTCGCCACCACAGCCGCGTCAATCAGCGTACTTCGGAGGAAGGAAGGAAGGAAGGAAGGAAGGAAGGAAAGAAGGAAAGAAAGAAAGAGAAATGACCGAGGAGCATTTCTGAGTGACTTCAATTCAAAGATTCGTATCGGCGCTCCACTAACAGTAACGGTAGCAGCAGCAGCAGCAGCAGCAAGGGCAGTATCAGGCCGCTAGGTTGGTCGGATTTGACCGTCGTGGTGCGCGCACCGTTCGATGCATCATGCTGCGCGCTCTTCGCAGGCCATTACACGACGGCTAGTTCCGTTCGTTTCATAGCGTAGCAGACAGCAAAAGCAGAACAGAGAACAACGAAGCACGCTAGTAAAATGACGGTAGCCAATACCGACAGTCGCTTATGTTGCCAAACGCTGGTTTGCTCGTTTGCTTGCCTGCTTACATTAGTCAGCCACGTAGCCAGCTAACAAATCAAGCGGCAGCGTCAGCAGAAAAAGCATACGAGGCACGATACTTTTGTCGCCTGGTGGGTGGAGGAAAGGGTCCTTCTCAATCTCTACACAATCATTACCACGCACACAACCAGTTATACCATGAATGTTCGCGTGTATATCTATGTATGCCTACCGCTACTGCCATTACTGTTACTTTGGTTACAGGCACGAACCTCGTCCGTGCTATATTGACAAAAAGGGACACTAGTTGCTACAAATCAGCTGTTGGTTAGAAACAAATCTGGCCACTAAATAAGAATTTACGTTGACAAGCATTGCCACATGTACATACTCTACGTATGGAAAGGAAGCTTGCGATAACCACGGCCATACTGGGGTCTGGTGCACGCAGATAAACGCTGTACAAACAAAAACAGCGACATCCACGCATCACATAAATTCCTCATTCCACTGTAGCTGTAAGCTTCATACGAAGCAATACCATGATTGTTGCTGAGAAAATTCGGTACCAAACAAAATCAATGTCAACCTAATGACTGTAGCTGGTACTTCAAATAAATAATTGTGGTGGATATCGAGGTGCCACTTCGCCCTGAAACAAAGGAAGAACACTCCAATATATGAATATTATCGATCTCCATTATTTGTGATATCGATTTTAGAGATGCTACCGCTGCACACTGCTTGAAGCCCTTCGAAAGAATAGAGAGCATATATAATATGTATGATAGGTATAAATATAAAGCTTATCTGTAGTAGACTTTGCAAAGATTTAAGGAAGTGCACCCGCAGACCCCCTCCCCCCTCTCGGCCTTTTCCATTGGTGTGTTTCCTGCTTTGCTTCGGGTACATTATGATACGAGCACAATCATGAACTTTGAACACACAAAGATTCATTGATTAGTTTTCTCGGCCAGCTTTTACTCCAGCTACGCTCCACAACGGATCTGAGCAGCAAACGCCCTCGATCTAAAATAGGTTACAAGCGATCGATGTATCATTGTTACCCAATGTGTATTTCTATACGTATATGTATAGATGTATCTTAAGCTTAAGGATACATATCATCACGAAAAAACTACCTCCTCTATGTTACTTAGTCAATTGCATTTTTATTCAGTCAACGATGACAACACGTAAATATAAAAAGAGCGCAACCGTCCAGCATACAGTAGGACGATATAACCATCCAAGGCAAATCTAGTTTTCGATTCGGATGTAATTTTTTGAGAATCGTTTTATCGACCTAGAAAACAAGTTGTCTAAACTTTCTCCGCTCTCAACTTTAAATCCTGAAGTGATAATGTAAAGTAAACATAGACAGGAGAGCTGACAGCTACAAGCGAACAAAACATACGTTGGTTCGTCGCGCTAACCTCGTACTTAGTTCGCTTTGGCAAATACAAATGTTTGGCGTGAATTCGCCACTGAGACGTCAGGAACTGTCTATACTCTAGATATAATGTCGATAGCACCTGTACCTTTACAGATGTACCTAAGGGTCCAATCGAATATACGGGTTGGTCGTAATGTTATCAATAGTAGACTTCACACGTACCACACTGGCAACACATCATAACGTTCAGCTATGAAGGTGTCATCACGCGTTAAATTACGTCAACTGGCGTTGTTGTTTTTTTTTTTTTCGCACATAAAGCAAACATCGGCGACGTGTTCACGTTAACCAAATATAAAATAATAGGACAATGAAAATACTCTTGTTATCACGCAAACGTGTAGGCCATTTTAGGTTAAATTCATAAACAGGTACTCGTCGAACGCTCATCAGTGATGATCGTACGAAAAAACCAAATTTAACGTACAAACATTAATTATCTCTACTTGGATTTGCTTTCAGTGTAGACTACATATGCCTTATCGTTCCACCTCGGTTTTGCTCGAGGTCCGTTTTGAGATCATCTCGCTTATGTGATACTATTCGTTCGGTATTCATTCAACACGCCTTCAAACGGTAAAGAACTACCCTAAACCTTTTCTACATAATCTATACAGTAGATAAGGATCGTTTTTTCGTATAAATCGTTTCTTTTTTAACTTAGCTTTCCCATTGGTAAGACGCACATACAGTTCGAATTAGGCCGATTGAGGAAACTGGGGGCAAACTGTTCTCCTACGACGTCCATAACGAATAAGCGCGGCAAAAAAACATCCCGGTAGAATTTGCAAACGCACCAAAAAAACAATCAGTGCTCACATTGAGCGAATTTGCTGGCCAACTGGATCGGGAGAAACAGTGGTTAAAAATCCGGAATGAGCAACATCTAGGAATCAGACGGACGGGTATACACAATGACTGACTGCTGCCCCAAAAGGATAGGAGAACGTAGTCAACCATCTCGCGGTGTGGCTTCCGCACTTTGTGGCACGAACCTTTCGCTCAGTGTCTTGTTTCGTCTTAATTTTAGACAAATGGAACGTCCTTGAGCAAAGGACGGTCCCTCGAGAGCAGTCAGACAAGAAGCTAATAAAAACATCGGCCGGATTAGCTTGCAAGGTTATGTCTCGGAGGGCGGTAGCAAAAGATTAAACATCCGTAAAATATGACCACGAGGTAAAAATAAAGATGAATCGAGGGTAGTCTTCTCATATGAAAATATATAACAAATTGCATACCGGAAACTGCTGGCGGTTTGCTGTCAGCAGAAGAGCTCTTTATGTACCGAATGACACTTAGCATTTGAATCTTCAAAGTGAGCTAAATCATTAAGCATGCCTAAGTTTATATTTACCTAGGGAATACGTGTCAAAACTACTTTTAAATTACCCAATAATAATACAATTTTGAGTACCTACTTCTGAAGTATTTATATCACAGCGTAGTAGCGTGTTTACACATAGCGCTCTGGGTTCAAATCCTGGCATAGACCTGCTTCATTTCGCGCCAGAAATCAGTCGCCTGAAGCAATGAACATAAAAATTAAGACATTTCTTCACTTCTGTCCGAATGTCCATTTCAATCGTCTATCGGCAAAACATCCTTACAATCTTCATGTATCTCGAAATGTATTAAAACCCAGCAGACGAGAGAGATTAAGAAAATGTCTGCCGGTAAAATATGGCATTCGAAAGGCTTCTACCGTTTGTAGTCTAAATAGCCGATACGGATTAGCTTATTAAGAGCAGACGGGTATCCTTTGCGTTCTGAAGGAGAAGGAACCTAATCAAGTTAATTGTTACGCTAAATGGAAAAAAACAACGCTGGAACAACAATGGAAAAAAACTAGTAGCAAGGTCTCTATATCGTCGACCTCCTAAATACGTGACACACATACACATGGTGTGAAACGTCTTTTTAGTACTAATTTTTCGTATCTCAAGAAGATTGCGAAGAGCATATATGAAATCATATAGACATACCTTTGACCACATGAACACCCTATGGGTCGATAATAGGTGATTTGTTTTTTTTTTTTTTATACAAATAAGCTTTTTAACGATAAAGCTTTATTCATTCGGACATTATTTCACTTTTGTTGTCAAATTTAATTGTCCAAGACAATTTTGCAAATATTCGTAGGGATTTTTTGCATTTGATGACCACGACTGAACTCTCACGCAGTGGAAGTCTAGAATAGACTTACTTGTGGTGGTAACGGCTTTCGGCAAGTTTTTTCTATTCGGTTGAGAAAGATCTATACTAGCACAATACCACGAACCCAATGTAAAAAGTCGATTTTTTGGGTCATTTTTGTGGGTCTTAGCTTTGGTCCTTTATTGTGAAAACGCATGATACTTAGAGCTACTGACATCATTATTCTTGGTTGAGTCAATTTCAAGACCAAGAACAGCATTAGGGACTAAAACAGCAACTGTAAGTTTGTGACCTCACACATGCCGCAGTTATTCTAACGTGTCCACATGTGAGGAAAACGGAAACGTGTGGCCCTGGCATTCGCGGCGCATCGTTAGCTCGTTTAGTGTATACTACTCCTGTGACCACATTCTATATATTATATATCAAAACAGTAGTGCAAGTGCCCGAACTACGCCCTGCATAATGCAAACGCAGGTCAGCCCGGGGCACCTCAGGCCCATGTCTCAACTTTAGTCGTCACCTATATTTGCGTACAAGCAACACGTTTAAGATTATAAAAAAAAGCACACACAATTCACAGACAGAAAGTAGTGACGAACGATATATCATGACAATTCTTCGCTTAGTACGTACATAGAGCCAAATAGGTTTTTACATGTAAGCGCGTAAGTATATATGATTGACGCCGTTAGTTTATTGGACTCCTGAATGAAAACAGCATATCTGGATGGAATTCACTGCATTCACCGACACCTTTCAATTCAACAATAATTCAAATTGACCTTTATTTCGTTAATCGCAACTTTAATTCATGGTCAGAATCATGGCTCGTAAACCCTCATCATAAAAAAAACTTCATCCGAACTTCTTAACTGTTATTACGACTAAGTCAATACTGGTATGTGTAGACTCGTCGACATATCGCTCAGATGCACCTCAGATAAAATCAGGAAATTCAAAATTTCGGCATGCTATTTACCCAAAGCTTTGAAATATCCCAGGCTCCGAAAGGTCTTAACCATTCACGTTTGTTCAGACGATGGGCAATATCAACGATAGATGCTGTCCTCTGGAGAGTAATTATTTAGCTCTATTTCAAAATTCCTGAGATTTATGTGTTCGCTATTTTAATGTATTTTCAAACTTTTTCAATTTAATTCCCGTTGTGGATCTTTCATTTTGCTCCGGACAAATTTTTCATAGATTCCTGCGAGACTAGCAACAACTTCTACCGTCAGCTTAAGGCAATCAAAGAGGTTCATAATTGCAATGGGTACTTATCTAATTTAAATAATACAGGACGATCGTTTAGTCACCTTTAATAACAGTGAAAACGTTCTAAACAACCAAAATGCAGCGATATTCCGTCCGAACTTAAACCTTCACCTTCTTTTTTCTGCCGCTTGTCTCATCGTCGTTGTCCCCATTCCAGTTCCGCAGCAGCTACTTTGAAGGATTTATCCCATTTGTTCTTTGTAGAGTGATTTGTCTGGCCCTGCTACCCCAACCCCTACTCGTTTGACAGCTAACTCCGCACCACTCAGCCTATCCCTTTCAGCTCATCTCTCTTTTTGTTTCACAGCGAGCAATTCGGCCGTTTCTGGATAGGCTTTCTCCTCAGTTTCAACAAGCTACATAGTGTCAAGTTGCGACAGCAAAGCCCCCTGGTGACACGACACTATTACAATGACTACGACGACGACAATAACCAGTACGAATAACCGCACCAGCTTGGTTTCTCTATCTCATTGTATTTTTCCCTCTTTCTATTCGAGTTCCCCCTTCAGTCCCCTAGAAGCCAGCCGGGCTTTTGCCCTCACGCTCGCCCACCGTACCCAGAGGAGATTTCCTGACGCCCCTTTAAGCTCGCTGCTATACATAACTCTCAGTAATCTCCATGAAGCCTAGCACGCAGCACATGACCATGGAGGCATGGCCGAAGCGACCTCAGGCTTCTCCACATAAAACTCAGCTTCTACTGCATAGACGCGGGACCGGCCACATAACGAAGAAAGCCTTAACTCCGTTGTAGTGTCACCTTTTAGACCTTCCACCTATCTGCTGGCAGGACTTGCAATCGCACCTGTCCCTTAAATGAACGAATGGTATAAGGGACACATAGTAGATATAGAGCCATGGGCGCTGGGGTTGCCAGATGAGCAAACGATGGCCAGGGAACTGGGTCGAACGACATATCTTTGTGGTCACGGCCACACGACCCGTTCGTAGTGAAATCATCAAAGCTGTGGTAGACAGGATGTGGCTTAAAGCAAGGCGAGCATGACGAAAAAGACTGGGAAGATGAAAACTAACAGAGTCTGCTTAATTGCTAATGCATTAAACAAAAAAAGAAGGAGGCTTCTCTTAGAAACGTATTCGTAGATGAGCCCGTTATGATCCGAGTCCCATGCGAATTTTCACGATGATTTTAAAGGTCACGTTTAATAAATACTCTATACGCCACCTACCTGGCCATTTAAATCTAAGCTAACTGCATAAATATAGGAAAAAATTAATCGTAAAATAACCGTATTACATATTTGCTGTAGCCTTTGTGATGTGACGGATGGACTGAAACCATCTGTTCTGGGTTTTCAGTATCTGGGATCTTACTTACGTATAAATGAAGCTTTTGTCTATTAGATGAGGTTTAGAGAAATCAGTAACACCAGGTTTCGATTTGCTGGTAACTTCGCCTTCAAATGCCATATTTTCAACACAGAATGTAGCTCTCACGACGAAATACGTGACGTGCAATGGCCTGTTTGAGCTGTACCTATCATCGTTGGCCACTAAATCTCAATTACATTTGTCAGCACAAGTATTTTGGATAGACGTTTGAGGCGTCGTCCCTTTGATCTTGTATATATTCACCCGTCACCAGGACGGTCGTATAGATTTGTGTACGTCTGTTCGCAGATATCCAAGCAATTAGAGCGACGCGTGTGGGATACGCTTTGCTAAACCTTGCATTCTTCTTCGATCGGACCCCATCGATTTACTCGCGTTCTGCATCAATGGTCACATCGAGCGCATTCTTACGCCATCTCAGGCCCTGGTAAACGTCACTAAAAGAACTAGTACTTCATCGGGTCATTTTAGCTCTGAAGAGTTTTTCATCTTAATTTAAAAGCATAGTGTACAATATCATGCCCTTGTTTCTTTAATAATGTTATTCGCCTTTGGCTGTTTGAACGATGCAAAAAGTCAATGTTAACATCTAAAATCAACTGACACAAATAAGAGCTAATAAACTATCACCTGTCAATGTCGAACGTTGGGTTTAGGTCACAAAAACAAAACCCACGTGACCTCTTTCGTTTTTCTGTGGTAGCTGACGAACGCCAGAGGACATTATTAGCTCCTACCACTGCTTCTATTGCATACATTTTCAGTGGGGACGTCGAAGCCATGCAACCAATATAGAAAACTGCACAGCATATGGTAAAATAAGTTTCATTTACTAGGCGATCACAAGCTAACTGCGGGTCGCCTCCTCGAGAAGTTTGGCCAGCTTCCGTTGCGACATCAATGCGCAGTAATAATAGCGCCCACAATAATAGAATAAGACAAAGAGTAGCAGCAAGAGCCCTTTAGATGTAATGGTCAAAAGGGTAATACTGTGCCTTCATAATCTTTAGCAGGGAAGACGCTATGTGGCCGGCCAAGCAGCAGGTGATGATACAACGGTAGCTTACCGCGTGGCTACAGCAGCAGCAGCCGAATTAGCAACAACTTGATGATGATAGCGATCGTCGCAGTGACGACTGTGGTAGACCCACGGTGCGTTATGTTACGACGGACGCACATTACTAGAAATAAATATATATTTATAGTGCACTTTTGCAGACAGGCAGCGATGGGCAAATGGCCTTTTGAGAAGGACACAAGAAAGAGCAGGCCACTACGGCAATAGACACGCAGGCCGGGAGCAGCAGCAACCAACCACTTAAAACAAATACCGCAAGCTGACGAACGATTGAACGGACTGATTGTGCGAATGAGAGAAGGACACACCGGCCGACGGGCCGACCGATCGACCGCCTGGCCGCTTGGCCTGGCTGCAGTTCAGCGCAGCATCTGCCACACGAATCAATGGATAAACGAGCTAGATGAACTAAACTCACCTAGCAGCATCGATGTTATCGCCACAAGCAGCGCTAAATATTAGTGAGCGAAGGAGAGGCGACGGTTATGCTGACGTTCGCAGCAGTAGCAGCTCGCAGAACGCAAGTAGGAGCAGGCCAGCGAGCTATATGCAACAGCATATGATGATGCTTGTAACAGCAGTTGTGGCTAGGAGCTACAGGCGCGCAAAGCCACCGAGCTCTCTTTCGTTCTCAGCGCGCACGACTTAGAAGGCAGCGCGCTAAGTCATCCGTGCGTCCTGCCGTAGCGGTGCTCTTCCAATCGGTTTGGTCGAATATTCTTCTTGGACGTATGCGCACGAATAAAGAACATTGCCACAGTTACATACCTGAGTTGCACGAAACAACTGCTCTCGTAGTTCTCAGCTGAAGGCGAACTAGTAGTGGCTGGTTAGTCAGTTCGCCGGCTTACTAGGCTGTTATCAAACTAATCAAAAAAACACGTCAATCCAAGCTCACTGACGAACCGGCCTTTTTTTTGTCGTACGTGTTTCTCGAGAGACCTTATACAGGAAAATTCTACATTTACTGAAAGACATATGGACGGACGGTAAGGGCGAAGCCAGCAAACCAAAAAAGGAGAGAGTGAAAGTTCTCTTGATGCACGCCCCCTCATGGCAAACGTAACAAGACCCCGCCCCATTGCCTCTGCTCAGGGCGCCGCTGTCCTGATGATGTTACTTCTTTGATATTTTTGTCTGCATGCTAATGATGTTTAGGTTTTTTTCTGCCCGCTGTTCTAAACATGCCTTACCTGTCTGTTATTGAAGAGTTGCACGGGCGGTTACAGCTGCATAACCTGGTCTACTGAACATCTTCTGTCGTCCTCTTCTCTTAGCATATCATTTAAGTATTAGCCAAGCAACCGACGCCCCGATTATCTATATATATATATATATATATATATATATATATATATATATATATATATATAAATGATGCCATCCCTACCAAAAACTTAAGAGCAACAACGACAATAGTCAGTTTTCATCATATTTCTTTATTAACCGAGAACTAAGGTTTTTTTTATTTATGTTTTTCATTTAAATAAACCTTTCCCGATTTTAGGACACCAACGAGCCAGTTAAAAAGTTGTCGACCAAAAAAACGCACCCTTTCTCCGTGAATTATACTTTGCCTTTTATACTATGGAAGTGTTTAATAAATGCTCTACTTCTCTCTCAAAAGTTTACACATTTTGATGGACAAAAAAGCTAACTGCATTTACATACGTTCGTGGAAGTCTTTCGTTTTGAAGACATGCGCACATTTTCGATATCGGCGCAATCGTTTTTCCCCAGCGACCCGCGGAGCGTCACGCGACTTCAACGCTATGACCGCTGGTAACCTCTGGTGACTGGTGCGCCTAACTATCGTCAACGTCGCTGTTATCACTGCGGACGTCACGATGAATATGGCGGATGAGGAATTATGGTCACGCCTGCGCCAGACGACCCCAAACTTTTCATATATACTGCACTACACGTATACGCACTATTTATCGTCTAGTCGGCCACCGTTCGCCTTTCTTTTATCAAATTGGCTATGCTCTGGTCATCGGCGTCACCGTCACTACCTATCGAGTAGACGACGGATACGCATGAGGCGACTAGTAAATGGACAGACAAGCAGACGCGCGAACTCCTACAACGCGGGGGCGAACAAGTAGAAGCAGCAGCAGCATCTACTCCGATTTGATGAGCAGAGACACTGCTTGAGGGTAGCCAGGTCACCCCACATATATCGTTCCTGTTTACCATAGCCAATATCGCGGCTTCCGTTAGCACTAGTCTTCTGCAAGACGGAAGAAAGGTGCTGTTAGATGCAGCAGTACCTTCCAAAACTAATGATTTTTCTAAATATTAGCGGGACCGGTGGTCGAAGCGGTTGTTCTCGATGTTGTTGTTGTTGATGTTGTCATTTTTGTTATCGCTGTCGTTGTCGTCGATGCTAATGAGTAATACATCCAAATATGGAAGCGATCACTATTTATTCTGTTGACAACAAGCACCGCGGCTTCTTCATGCCATGTCCGGATAAGCGTCCGGCCGTTTTCGAGAGAAGGTTGTGACCTCGGCCAAACAACGCAGCAGTGACTAACCATACTGGACTAGCGGATTGCCACAAAATAGCGTCTGGAGAATGCTGCCGTTCGTCGAAAATGATTATCACAGTACGACGGGTTCATAAAAAGGAGACGATGCGACAATGGCTCAATAGAAAAATAGTAATGGTAGCGGCGGTGGACGACAAGCAATATAGGCTAGGGCCTAGGGGTTAAAAGAAAAAAACAAGAGGTGCATATCATATTTAACACATGGATAGTCTACCCCGTTACAGGAGCACAGACAGGCAGGCGACAATGCAAAGTAATGATGTAAGATAACACAATACGAAGTAGTTGTTTGCTGACCACGTACACACTTCGATAGTCTTTCTTTCACGTAAAGAATATAATTTTTAAAATTGGAAGCACCTTTTAGTAGCTAACTGATACGTAAGCTCTATGAGGTTTCTTGCCTCCTGCATTTTGGTTAAGTCTGAACGACTTAACCAAAATCCACTTTGAACAAGTTCAAACCTATTTTCGTAAAGCTTAAAAACGTGAAAACACTCGCAATTAAAGTACAATACAGCTAATAGGGCTAATGTTAAGGTTGACGCAGACAAAAAAAATAATCTGCTCCAATAAGAAAATACTAGGCTGAGGTAAAGAAAAAAGCTATTAAAAAACAATCTTGACGAAACAAGAAATGCTGATGGTCAAAGGTCGCCAAGCAACGACTGATTACCGCTGATCAAACAGCTTGATTGTGAAAGGCTAGCAGACTTTTGATACACTGATGATCGGTTCCCTCTTTACTGTCGTTTACCATTATACAACAATGCAATACCTTAATTTCTTTACTTGGGGTGCGTATAAAGACGACTGTAAAAATATTTCGATCAGTTACAGACAATGAACCAAACCTTTTTCGATGCCATCGTAAGTCTTGTAGGCGCAGGACGACGTCAAAGGACGGAAAAGCTCTATATGGCAACAGTAATGCTGGGTGGCACTTGCAATTGGTTGCAGGTCAAGAAATACCGGTGTCAGGTCGAATAAGGCGTGAAGGCCAATAAAACTAAGCTCTACATACGTTGAAATAACGACAACAACAATAACAGCAGAAATGATAACAACTTGACAAGTAAATAATTATAGTTACATACCTCCGCTTTCATTCATATATATATAATATATATGCATAGTGAATCCTAGCATTGTAAAGCGATATAAAAAAATTTAATTGGATATGCACAGAATTCAAATGCAAAAAAAGGGATTGAACTATACACATAAGTGTATTGTTAGAGAGCCCGGATGATTTATAGTTTAGTGAATTCAATTGATCCATCTTATGAGGTAGCTTAAATGCTCGTTGGCTTAAGATGACTAGCGCGGGTGACAATAGTATCGCAAGCACCAGTGACTGATTGATCATATCTCCGACAATCACCAGTTCGGCCAGCGCAGGTTATGAAGCGGTCCAATAGCAATCTCAAGTTAAGAGGATATATAATTTTCATATTAATTTGGATGAATAAAGGCAGTCCTAAAGCGGTTAGAAGAAGCAAAAATAAACGCTACAAGAAAATATCCAATGATTCACATATATATACGCATTTTTTTCTTTTAAAAGAGAACCTACTTGCATTAAAATACTTATAGGCGTAAAAACTACGCGAAAGCTATCTTTTAGCGACAAGGCACTTCGATTCGGCGCGATGTAACAAAATGCACCTCAACGTGCTTATGACGCGCACGACGATACATAGCGATATAGCACGACTCTTACTGCAACGAACCTGCAAGTCATCGTGACAAGTTTGCCTCATGCTCATAATAACGGCCTTTAACCTCCGGCCGTTCGAGACTAATTAGATTTAACAGCGCTAAATAAATCACTGGTACTCTGTTTCAAATACAAAACAAAACCCAAATACACCATAACCAATTTTGCCTTACGACACAAATCCAAGGAGGAAACATCCAATGGTCACGGATCACTTATCATTTTCTTTTTTATCATTTATCATTGGGGACCTTCTAGTAAGCTAGACCAGATAATCTCAACAATTCGTACCAAGCTAGGTAGCCACCGTCGTCCGTATCGTCTGTATTAGCTTTCACTTTTACGTGACCATACTTCAAATATTAAAGTTCCGGAAGTCAGCGAAAATACCCTTATATTTCTCGACTACTATCAAAAAACAACCCCTTGGAATGAGCAACCAAACATGATCGATCGACTTCCGAGAAAAACCGACCTTATACCAATCAGCTTTATTTAGCTTAAATTGTACAAGCTCCACATGAGAAACAGCTACACGGCGATGCTTTTCGACCCTTATAGTCGCACTTACCCTATCGCAGACTTCATATCGACCCGGCGGGCAACGACCAGGCGGCTCTGTTGGCTGTGTGGCTGTACAGGTGATTCATAACTACGATATAGGGTGATCTGTTTAAAAGCGGTAGCGACTCGACGACAGTGTCTTGAAAAAAAAAACAAGGCAAAACCCTACGCCAACGTTTTCGGCCCCTGAGGTTTAATAGGTCATTGCACAATGCGCCTTCAACAAATGATTAGAGGTTGTCGTGACGACGATTATATTCCTTATGAATCAGCGTTTGCTTCGTATTCTCTGCAGATAACAAGCAACAAAGGTACGCGATCTATTAGCGCAAGTAACATTCATTCTCTAATTATTCATTTTATTTGCTTACTCAAAAAAACAATAGGTAAACGTTCATCGAATACAACAATAGTTGCCAACTGAATTGTTGTGTCCACGTGTAAGTGCAGCATGGTTGTAGAGGTAGGTTCAGCTTTCCTGACTAGGTCGTTCTCAAGCATATCCAATACCAACAGCAGATAGAGAGAACCTTTCGAAACCCAGGAGGTTTCTCTCGCATAAGAAATACTTCAAAAATAAATTTACTTTTAGATTTCTAATAAATAATAACTTTTCTATATTGACTACTTATTATAACGACGCAGGAACAATTCGCTTTACGTTCTACCTTAGACCAATTTCAAACAATAATTCAAGGGTCACTGAGAAAATCTAAGGTTAAAAACCACTTCTCTTAGATACGCCCTTCTTCAATTACAAAGCGGAGGTCTTTTTTCTTCCTCACTGCTTGTGCCCTTGACGCTAACAAAACCATACCATTTCGATGGTCTGTTGTTGGCAAGCCCTCTTACCATGCTCTTTTCACTACCGTAGCAAGGCGAGCATAGAGGACGCGTCAAATTTCACAATATTTAACTCACCCTTCTTCCCCGTTATTTTACTGCCCTTCATCCTCTTTATCTCCATTTAAAACTTCCCTTAAATGAAAACGGAGGGATTAACGCTACCGTTTGGTCACATATTTCTTTACCGCCCAATTTATAATAGCAATTCTTGACCTAAGCCCAATTATAATTACTAATATTGATTATTTTTCATATTCTCTATGCAAGTGCTCCTTCAACTAGCTTTCGTATATTTGAACTAGGTTTCTATTTAAAAGGTAACCGGGTCGTAACCGTGCACCTTTTGGGACACTAGCTACAACGTTGTGTATGGATTACGGCCATAGTAAGTATTATAGCGTCGCCATGGGTGAGCGCGTGTTCCCGTGTCTGGCTTGTTCGGTCTCCAGTTTTAGCATATCAGAAGCGTCCTTTTGTGGTCTTTTCGAAGTTTCTCTTATGAAATCCCATCCACTACATAATATGGCGCCTATCCAGCATGACAACTACACCACACTTGGCTAGCAGTACGTATCTCTCTAAAAACGACCGACAAGGATTCCACACTGCTGCCTGTCCAGCCTTCTATTGTCCGTGACACCGTCGGCGATCTCTAGCTAGTAAGTAACCGAGTCGAACTTTGTCGCCTACCACTATCTTTCCTACGTTCGACTACGGGGTGAATCACATTTGTCCTTTTTTATTGTCGTTTGTAATAGTGAACATCTTGGCGCATAATGGCTTTGCAATTACCTTTGCTTAAGGTGCATTGTCTCTTCCTAGGGCCTTTACCGCGTAGATTCTTTGCATGCTTGAATAACATATTACAGCCTCTATTCCTCGCTCCACTCTTCACAATCTCTACTTGTATATAACGTATCGATTATTTTGTCCGACTCAATTTTATAGTCGCTTCACGTCGTTCTAGCGTAAATACACAATAGTCAGCATTTTCCATGCGTGTATCTGTTCGGTAAAAGAAAAAGCGAGAACGGACGCGCGCTTTGGATCAAGAATCGACAGTAGTCAAACAGCATTCACATTGGGGACTGCCAGACAATCCGATCCGTCCACAGATAGTTGCTTAATGTATATAAACATGATTCGCTATGTAGCACACGCACATGCGCATGACACTATGCCATCCGCTGAGAGCGAAGCCAGTCGATGGAGAGCTCGAAGCTGTGGAGAGAGTAATTTTACAATCGACAATAGCCAACGACAGCCTATAGGCAGCGGTGATGTCTTCGGCACCACGGCGGCGCTAGCAGCAGCACATTCATCCATTCTTTCGACGCCCATACGAGCCGCTGCAAAACGCTGCTGACGTCTATCTAAAATATATTCAGAGCAACAACAGGCTTCAACTACTGCAGCGCTTCGACCAAGGCAAACCTCGATCGATAATGCTAAGGCAGTGTCAGTAGCAACAGGGGTCGCAGTTGTTGCCGGCCAATTACGTCGTCGCTGAACACAAACTCATTCTGCGCCATAAATACTGCCAATACAATAACTTGTACTATAGTACGACTGCCAATGCTGCTGTGGCTGCCGCTAGCGGAATAATGCTTTTCGGAGATTGCGCAAAGACGTCGCCGTATTCGACTTTTACGGACCGTCAACGGTCGACTGACAACAGTTGTCGCTTCTTTTTGCTACAGACACCGTTGGGTAGCGGTAGGGGTGAAGCTGTTAAGTTGATGTTAACGCTGGAGTAAAGGTAAAATAGCTTGCACAACTGAACCAGTGGTTGACTCTAGCGACTCTTACGCACTTGCGCATGAATCATCAATGAACGAGTATCGTCCGTACATAAGTCACCTCCGTCTCTAATATCTCTTCAGTTTTTCCTACTTATCTTGCTAATTTTAGATATTTTTATACATGAATTGTCTAACGACCAGGAAACAACTAACACCTGCGAACGTAGCAAACGTAAAAACGCAAGCATATGACATAACACACAATGAAAATACGGGTCCTGATGAATCTATTGACGTACGCTTTTTGCCATGTGGTAGCAGGATAGAACGCAACACTGTTCTGAATCTGAGATTAACCAACAACACACAAATAACAAGGAGGTTGGCGGAAGCTTAATAAAGGCCTATAGGTGTGCAACCAATAGTTCTCGCAATATTCTATAGTATTGTAGATTGTAGTACAAGAAGCTAAGAAGCGGATTATTTGTCCGAAATATTTCAACTTAAGCTGCCCTTCAGCATTCTTTCGAAACGACGACTCGTTTCACCAACATTTGATCATACAGAGATGCCGTGTACGATACGAATCAAGTAACTAGAATTATGCCAAAGGAGTTTTAAACTCTCGCTCTTCCTCGGTTACTACGACACGTGATCAATTTCATGACAACATCGTTGATTTGAGAACGTTAGGAAGTTGCGCCATCGTCTCTTGCTTGGACAGGGCTGACAGTTATGATTGGTTGTGCAGACGAAACAACCTGGAGAAATTGGCGCTAAAAATCCTAGAGGGCCTCTTTTTCCGACTGACACGGAAATGGGCAGCGGACTAAGGCCGGACTATAAGCACAGCTGTTGGACAGTGCAATGCTACATCGTCATCAGCACAATTGAGACATCAGAATATTAAGAACTAAGGAGAACCAAATTCCATGTAGCGAATGATCATCTTGCTACGGAATAAATATAGACAATGATTATACATTTTATACTAGTGATTAGTTTCTGGAATTTGTTAAAGGCTGCTTTACTAAACAAATAACTCAGCAGAAAAATTTCTTCTAAAATAATACTTTTTGACAAATATTTACCGTAACTCTAACCAAATATCAAATGCTAATTAAAAATAAAACCAGAATAAAATATTGAAAAATCTCCTACAATTGAATCGCAAGTTATCTGAACCTAGACAAAAGATCCGTTTTGCCATTCGTGACTCACATTCAGATAATTTATTTCTTTTTTGAACACGCTGGACAACCGTAGATTGTGCCCTGTGGATTAGTATACTTGGATAATACGCAAATACTATTCTAAGCGCAAAACACCGCGTTAGCATCTGCCCACAGAAGCGCCAGCTCCGTGCTATAATGCGCGAACTCCAGGTCCATGATGAGTCACCGCCCTAGATGGTATTACCTATCTATCAGGAACTAGATTGAAATTAATAAGTTGGACCTGGGGAAAAAGGCAGACGCCATCAATAGTAGCAGCAACAAATGCTTACCACTGACAATTCTGTACATCTTTTTAGGAAATTTATTGTTGCTATTATCTATTCAGTTTTAAGCGGCTACCGTCTAGGAATAGTTTTGTTATGATCTTAAGTATTTAAGGGGTGTCATCGATCGTACAGCCAGGACGCCCCATAGATACAGGGTTGCGTGCATCTTTGTCCATCTGTTCTGGTACATCGTCTGCTACTACAACTTCAACAACAGCGGGATTCCTTTTAACCCACTTTCTAGCCATATCTGCATGGGTTGTCGTGTGTTTTTGTTTCATGAATAGGAATACCTCTTCCACTGTATTTCACTGCAGTGGCGCAAGATTGAAATGAATACCAATGATGAAAAATGCACTTTTCATTACGGTAAAGATATTACTGGTTTGCCCCTACCTGACATTTCGCCTTGGTCTTGCTGTTCCCAACTATTGCCCCTTTGAATGAATTCTACTGGACAGCCTGTACGATCACTACGACTAATACTACCACACAAGTATCGTATCGATGTGCCAGCACCGCAATAATGGCACAGGATTCAAGATGCTATCTTACATTTAATAGCATCAGTATCAACAATAAGATCACGGACGTCGTCAATAATAATAAACGCAGTACGTTCCGATAACACCCGTTCCCTACGGAGACAGTTTCTTTTTCTGGTAATCCCTTGTGCGCTAGACCTGGTAAAACTCAATCCCGGTCACGGCTTACTTAACCTCCTCCACCTCCGCCGATGCTGTCCGTCACCAAATCAGAAGTAGTGGCAGCAACGACAAAAGGGAATCAGCAGAACGAGGTGACTCTATGTCGCCGTCACAGCGATTTCTAGACCTATATCACTGTATCGTCTTATCGAAACTCACAACGAACAAAATACCGACGCACGTGATCAACCACTAATCAACGCCACAGTTAGCTGCTGCAGTTCTACGAGCAGCTAACTGTGGCACTGCTCTCTTCCGCTTGTCTCCATCGCTCTCGTTTATCTATTGGCCAATTTCTAACTATTATCAGCAGCTTTGTTTCACACACGGACACGCCGACGGTGGGTGAACAAGCACATAGTGACGTTAGCAGACGGTCGAAACTACTAAGATTGACTTGGAAACTGCAGGAACAGCAGCTGCTGCTGTGGCCTTGTCTACTGCCCGAGCATCTGTAGCAGATATCATCGATGCGTTACGATTGCCCCAGCTGCTACTATGATGTCTCCGTTCTAGCCGCATGCTAGTCGCCTTTATGCTACCGCCACTGAGCAGAACATACAGGCTACGACCGCTGCGCGATCGCGACTGTAATAACAGCATCCACAGGGCTGATGACATAAGCGTGACTATGGTCCACTGCTCATTAACAACGATTATTGATCGGTCTATTCTTTCGTTTAAACATAAAATAAATATAAGCAAGGTACAAAGCAAAAAAGATGCGAACATATGTATATCCCCATTTATTCAGCTTCCAGACTGCAATAAGTTTGTTTCTTCTTTTTCACCACAATAAAAACAACATAATGAAAACAACTGACAGAAGAAGGTACTCTATCAACTAGAAACAGTCATCGGAATGACTTCAGTCGAAATTGTCATGGCGAATGTTACATTCCTTTATAGTAAAGTACTGAACAATACTTACTAAAAATTATGTTATCTATTATTGTTATGCTAGAATTAAATTACTGCTTAGTTTGCTCCCGTTTTTTGGTAAGTGTTTTTTTTACAGTTTTATATCCGTTTGACTATGTACCTTTGTGCGTGCATAAATATAGTGTACTCACTATACTTACATTTTTGTCACTATTATGCTCCATGGCGATTTACTGTAATTCAACAAACAAATAAACACAACAACACAACACAAAACACATCGAGAAGGAATACATGTTATTATTGTTTGCTATAATTATAATTTATTATTACTTGTTGTCTATTATTTTGGTTCTTGTTAAGAAAATATTAGTGAATGGGGTACTGGTCGTCTAAATTATAGGCCACAACTACAGAACACCTAGTTTATACGCTGCGGTATAAAAAACAGTGCTTGGGACAAATTGGCACTTTTTACAAGCAGCATCTGCATAAAAACCGATATTTGGATGAATTTTTTTACATGTGTCGATAGAGATATGTCTGCGGACATACAATACTACATACCTCCGATAAGGTATATATTTAATGAAACTGCCATTCGCTTCAATAAAACCATCAGTTCAAATCCCAACTCTTAAACAAATATTTTGCAAAAATTAATCCCCTATATTGATGCCCGTGAGTGATATTCGCATACGCCGTACGTAACAAGCCAAAAGGCCTACAAATTCAAGAATCCAACACAGTCAAAAAGCTGCAAGAAGATTCAGAAAGTTGACAAAAGGCAAATTGCTTATACAGACGATATATGATCTGATAGTAAAAAGCAGCGTCCTATATCAGAACTAATGTTCCGGGATCATTAGAAGCGGTGCACCTTTTTTTGTAGTTGTTTCTGCATACATTGATAAATTTACGTCCTAATCGGTCTAGTCTCCACCATGGGAGTTCTGTATTGCTGTATGAGATTCTTCTTCGCGAGCCGTACAGCGACCGATAGCGGCACAGACCGTCGATTTTGTAGGTTTATATTTCATGTCCGACGTCAAGTTTGTGCACAGTAGTTAAGTTATGTGATGGGTTTGTCGTTTTGTTCCAGAAAGAACTAGTTTTTTTTGTTTAGAAGAACTTTATCAACTATAAGTTAACGCTTTTCAGTTAAACAGAAAAAACTTGTCAAAGTGTGTCTATTTATTTATCCGATTTTGTCCGAGCGATTTAGCATTTTGTCGCCATATGCCCAACAGAAATACCTACCATCAAATGATTACCGTGTTGTTAATGGATCTCAATACAGGAGCGTGTGTCCTTACATTCTGATACTAAAATCAATCGACTGCTTCATCTGTTCCACGACATATCCTATTTTAGTTAGAAGTAGCATCTGAATAAAAACCGATATTTGGGTGAACTTCTTATACGCGCATTACATCAATGGATGCTCAATCACAGCCGCAAAACGTTCCACGTGATAGAGAACGATTTCGGCAGTGATAACAACAATAGTTACAGCAACTGTCTCAACTAATTTATCGTAGCTCGGCCAAAGGCAACAATAACCACCCGCAAAAGATTGACAGATAAA
The DNA here is from genome assembly GCF_002443255.2 of Varroa destructor. Classification (NCBI taxonomy): domain Eukaryota; kingdom Metazoa; phylum Arthropoda; class Arachnida; order Mesostigmata; family Varroidae; genus Varroa; species Varroa destructor. Next base: position 5,167,035 of record NW_019211455.1, read on the forward strand.
TGGACAAGTGGAGCTTGCTATTCGTTGTTGTAATTGTTGTTGTTTTTATTGCTGATGTCGTTAATTTTCTATCTTCCCTAATACACGTACAAGCGACGTATTGCACACATAAACACACGCCCATTTTCATATTAGTTAGAGCGCGTTCTCTGCGTAACTGACTAACTGGTCGCTTTTTCCGTTTACAGACAAACGGGCCAAAGTATAGTAACGACGGCGACGATGGTGGCGTTAAGCTATTGCGCTGTTGCCACTCCCGCTTTTGCCGCTGCTGCTCCTAGCAAATGGACGGCAACGTTAAGTAGAGACAACACTTTCAATATCTTAATTTCACCGTTGGGCGTAGGGTGGCTTCTAGCGGCGACATCACACGACGATGAGCAACAGCTAGCGTAGACAGTAGCGCCAGCCGTTTGCCTAAACGCCAAAGGAAAACCTCTGCTCGTATTCCGTTTGCTTATCGTCGCCGCCGCTGCTATTACCGCTGCTGCTACTGAAACGGCGCCAACGGCTTTCGTGCCTGCTGCCTCTCTCGGCCACAAGCGCGACTGTCTTGAACCAAAGTAAGTATAATCCTGTCCCATCGTCAACGACGACGATGAGAGTACCGCGCTGCCTGATGCAGTCATCGCGCCACCACCGTCGCAGCGCTCATAGGAGCAACCGCAACAGCAGCATACATAATAACAACAACATAACTACAAACAACGAAAGTTTCGCTTTGAGCAATGAACGGACTAACTAGAGAAGCAGTTGAACCCACTGACGGCCGTCGCGCAGGCCTCAGCCACGACACGCCGTCCGGCAGCTTTGCATCTAAGTGTTTTCGATCTGTTTAATGGGTGCGAACATTGGTGCAGCGACTGCACTGCGTGTACCACTGACTGCCTGGACGGACTCGGACTCAGTACTCAGGTACTGCCGGTTACTGCTGTATTAGCATCAGATTAATACTAATCTGCAGCTTTTGTTGTTATTGTAGATCTCGTCATTGTTGTTACCCGAAAAGATGAAAATTAAGGGTTGTCCTGCCATCAGTATTATAGATATCGGCACTCGTAACTGATGGCAGTTAAGTTTGGGCTGTACAAATCGATGAGAAGCGAGACCTGGCCGGATCCAAACAACGACTACATTTCATAAATCACGTATCAACAATAATCATATATGGGGATATGTGTAATGGAAGCGTTTATATTCGGCTATCAACACATGACTGAAAGCCAACAAGCAGAAGCTCAGAGAGTCCAACGAGACCCACCCTGGCTAGGTCTTCCAATGGGGGCAAGTCTTCGACGTTACGCAGAGTAATTGTGTAGATTTGTTCACACAATATAAATGGCAAAACGCGTTGCATAAAGAGCAAGTAGAGCACACAAAACAAATAAAGTCGAACGTTTGTCCTGCCTGTGCGTCTAAAAGACGACTGGCCGTACCTTTCTTTCTATACTTTTATGCTTCCAGCTTCGTATTGTCCTCGCGAAATAAATGGACATACGCTGGTAGGCGCTATCTGCAAGACGGTATTTCTCTGCATCACCTTTATTTCGCCGCTACTCGTACGTCCGACATCTGCCATTTAATGGGGATCAATGCCGACAGCGATATTCCGTGATCGCCTCTCTAACCCCTAACGCTAGGTTAAACCACAGATTTTCCTATTACAAGGATCTTATATGGTTCTGTCGCATTCTGGAAGGTTAGCCTTTCAAAGTGATAGGAAAAGTTTTTAACGTGGTTCTAATGGCGGTGGCGTCCTGATGAGGCCAGTTCACTTTTTAACCGGGTAGAGGGCGCAGTCATAACTCGCTGTTAGCTAATCTCTTAGAACGAACGGTTCGAATGACCAAAGCGACAAATCACTGGCAAAAGCAATGGCGAGTTGATTGGTTGTGGAAACAACAACAACAACAACACTGATAAGCGGAGAGACAGACAAACGTATTGCCGCCGCCACCGCTCGCCTCGTTGCCTACGTCCCATCACCTATAACAGCAGTAGCAGCAATTCCGCCACCGGCTGTAACTGTTGTTTATACTTTCAAGTTTTACACACACACACACACACAAAGTCCGTCACCCACGAAGCGCCACACGCGGACACAAACACACATGCACGTACGTTCAGTCCCAGTCAGGCAGAAGACGCACGGAGATTTCGTCAGCGATAGGGAGCGGCAAGAGAGGTAGGGGCAGTGGCCATGACTGAGCACGGACAGGGATAAGGACAAGAACAAGCACAGGCCGACGGAGAATCGAACTCATGGGTCGGCGTAATAATTTGTGAAGCTACTTAACTGTGTGATACTAGGTTGTACACAGCAGACAATGACATTTTTCAATAGAAATACGAGCAGATATATTAAATGGAGGACGATATTTACAAAAATATTTGCAATCAAAGTTAGCAGCAACAACAGTAGTGACTGCTGCTGCTGCTGTGGTAATAACGTCGATTCACGTGCTACTATTGCTCTTATTATTGCTGATACTGCCGGCTCAACCACAGCAGCAGCTGTAGAACCTCGCTGAGAGAAAGCTTTAACCTCGATAGCTACGACTGTAGCCTACTCACTGGTTTGGTTCGCCAGCTCGTAACCGCCGCTCAGCTCGCTGCTACAAACTGTTGGATGGCTGACAGCAGCAGACTGCGACTTGTTGGTTGGTCGGTCGGCCGGCCGGCCGGCCGTTATTCGAAAATAAGCACTACCTTGCAGACAGAAACAGCGACATGACGATCACAAGCAGATTTCCAAGCAGTACCAGCACAAGCTAGAAAAGTCTTGATGACAGGATAGACGTAGCCGCTACAGCACTACAAACCATAGTTGACTGGTTGGGTCGCACAAGCGGGCGGCTGGAATGAAATAGAAGACCAGCCCTGAGTAAATACCTTCTGCGTGTTATTAGGTGCCTGTAAACACAATCACCATCACGCGGAGCAGAAACAACACAGGCACAGATTTGTAGTCACTATAATTACTGATTTAGATCTTCAGAGCTGTCAGCAGCAGCAGCAGTCAGCAACGTCAAACCAGTAACGCCGCTGAAAAAACGTCATATTTAGAAGTGACGCCGTTATTTAACAATGACGCTGTTTTGTACGGGTAATTGTGTTCCGATAATAGGGCACAAAGCACAATGTAAATCATGACGGCGCACGACAGAGGACCATTATACAACACTGATTCACTCAGAATTCTATGACACGTTTATCATACACGTTCATCGGGCGCTACAATAAACTATAAATTAAATGTAATAACAGTAGACACACGACGCAGGCCGTTCCGAGATCATCATGACGACTCACTTGACAGGCCGAGGCCGTCGTCCGATATCTGCGTCAATGTTTGTGCTACTGCTGGTCTGCTACGCTTGTCGCTGTCCGTAGCCAAACAAACAGATCTGTTTGACCGGTCGTCCGAAAAGCAATACCAGGTTATATTTGGCCACGAACCTAGTAAAGTAGTGTACAAAAACCGATTCCAGCCGAGAATAGAGTATAAACTGTTCCCGTGTTTGGCGGTCTCGTGCGGCCATGCCTGCTCCACGGCTCTCGAGCATCGCACCAGACAGCTAACTACTATTGCTGCTGGTTCGCTTTTTCAGTCACCATCACTACCGCGAACTACAGTTGATTACCACGGCTAGCAGCACGAACGCTTCCGCGAACGTTTTCCGGAGGAATTATGAGGCGTGGTAGATGCAATCGGTTCTTGTTTTTCGGCGGCGGCAGTAGCAGCAGCGACACTGGCGATGGTGGCGGCAGCAGAAAAACAAGTAAGGGCACTACTACCAGTACTGGTATTCGTTGTAGGCCCGCACAGACACCCAAACACGTACATATACGATAAGGCTACATTCATATCCCATGAAATGCCAAGTTCCCATAACGCCTTCAGCCTGGACCTCACTCACGTCCTATGATAACCAAAACAATGATTATTATACTAAACTGACCGATTAAAGTTTCTGTTATGTTATCTTGGATTCTGCCTACCTGCGATATCGTAGACTTTTCGATCTTCTGTAGATTGTCGTCGTTCGGATTCAGAGCACAAACTGATTCCTGCTGCTGCTGCTGCTGATTTCTCCGTCGTTGCCGGTGAACATCACTGGCCATCCAATCGCGACGACAGCAAGCAAGACTCTCTTGCTGCGTTTTCTCCGTCCTTAATATTCCTTTTTTTTTTAATAGATGCTGGAAACAATAGACGTCCTTATGCGTGTACAAAGTTTCCTTTTCGGCGCTTTGTTGCTTTCCACTCCGTTCAGAACGGGAGGTGCTTGTACAAGAAGCACCTTCGGTTTTTTCAGACGACTTCCGTTGTTTAGAACACGGTACACATCCACACTGCACTCAGCTTTCACTGCTAACGAAGAAGTAGTAGATGAAGCGCACACCTCACAGCTTGCTCACTCACCAGGCTTTACGACGATTTCTCACTTAACGTGACCACCTCACACGACTTCACCATCACCGCCAACACCCGAACGGGGACTAACTAAACGCAAACTCTTCTCTTAACCGAATTCAGTTCACCTCAACGAGAATTAAACAACTAACCAGTTTGCCAGCTAACTGAACTTTTTTAGCTAGCTGCTTTCTCCTTTGATAGCTCGAATGAGCAAAAAAAATGTCCTTTCGTGTTACTGCTGCTGCTGCTGTTGTTGTTATTGTTATGGTTGTTCTTGTAATAATATTGCAGTCCTGAATGATCAGTATGGTCTAGCAGTAGCAGTGAAACTAATGAAAGGAATAGTAGCAGGTGTTGTAAATTTTTAAGCAACGCTTCGCTTCAGTGGAAACTTGTTTTTTTCGTGCTCCTTTGAGGGTTAGTCTTGTTCGTTGCTACCGGTAATATCGACGTTGTTGAGGTCGCTATTATTGAGCTCAGTGGTCGTCGTAGCTGCTGTGATTGCCGTTACACGGGCGGCTACGGACGAAACGGCGATACGGCAACAGCATAAGCACGAGAGCACGCTCTTAGAATGGGACCCCGGCGACTGCAAGCAGCAGCAGTGCGACTCGACGCCTGGTCCTAGTTCGGCTAGTAGCGCTAAAGCTGTAGCCCGTTGTAATACAAACTGCTAATAACATAGCACGATGATCCTACGACGAGGCCATTAGCACAAAAGGCGCTGGACGCCACGGACCGCGACACCACACGCCGCTACAGACGAACGAGACGGCAAAGGCGACGACGGTGGCGATTGGTACATATGAACAAACGTGAACATAAACCGACCTATCAAGTAAGCGGCCGACCTAGCGACGACGACGACGACGACGACGACGACAACAGCAACAAGAACAACAACAACAACCACAATCACAACAACAACGGCAATACCAACACCAGTATTCACTGCTGCTGCTACGGCTGTTGACGGCTGTTAGTGATGGTTGATGATGGTTAATGGTGGTAGCGATAGCGACAGCAGCGGCGGTGGCGGCGGCGGCGATAGTCAGCAGCGACCATCCATCCACAGGCAGCCGACAACAGACCGATCACCGTCCCTTTGTCCGTCTATCCGTCCGGCGACAGGCCAAGAAATCGAGCGTCCGAGCGACCGGCTGATCGCTCGAAACAAACACACATACACACACACACGCACGCACACACACACACACACACACACACGTAGAGGCGGCAAATAGCCAGAAACACTGACAGAGTCGCTACACAGCCGGCGGATGGTTAGACAACTAGCAGCAGGCACTTACAAGCATTAGCTAGAAAAACAATATTCTTCCGTTGTATCTGGAAGCAGGAGAAGGGCTGTATATAACTGCTACTGCTGTTCGCCTGACTAAGTATCAACGTGCGCATATGCTACACGAGCCGCTGAGTAACAACAACAGCAGCAGCAGCACTGATCTCAGCACAGCAGCACGATGGACGGACAGATGGATAGGCAGGCCACTGATGGACGACAGCCACACCGTCAACAACCCTTTTGCCGATGGACAACTACGGGTCGAAGCTTCCGTAGCGGCAACCGCCGTCAGCGTCGTGGCCGCGCTCGCGAGACGGCTGCAATTCCTTGGTATTGTTGCCAGTATCGTAGTTAGCGGTCGCGTGTCGGGGCTGAACACCAATCACCACCACCAGGCAGGCACGCAGGCACTGACGTTGACCTACGACGAGCCTGTTCAATCTAACAGCGTAGTGGCTTCTTACAGTCGCTCGCAGGCAACAGTCAGTCGTATAGAGGGGCCGATATAATATAAAAGGCAAAGATCGAAACAATAAGGCATTCCCGTCGTTATTCGTCGGTGATTCGTCGTCGACCGCGAGACGAGCAGTGGCGACAGTTACTAGTTATTATTGTTGTGTAGTTATTGCTACGATAGCCGTAGCTTTTGGTCCTGTTGTATTGTAGCTTCAGTTGTGACACAATGGGCAGTACCTCTTGGGGCAAATAACAACGTCGACGACGGTCGCATTCACCACGACAACCGTCGTCCACCGCTTCTCTGATTATCTCTCAACACAGTCAACTAACAGCAACCAGTAAGCACGATGAACAAGTACGGAGCCGCTGGTCACTCTAATCTAACCCGAACTATTGACGATATTGCAGCCGTTGGCGATCGTCGTCGTCGCCGTGTTCCGTCGTCGGAATAACAGCAGCAGTAGCGGCGGCGGCGGCAGCAGCAGCAGCAGTGGGCCGCCGTCGTTCGTCTCGCTATAGTCCTGCTGCTCGCCGAATCGGGCACTGCCTTAGCACACGGGCAACTACTAATAATAGTAAAAAAAAATATGTCCTGTACTGGTATCTGTATCGATGGCTAGCTCGCTGGCTACAGCAGCAGCAGCATCAGTTCTGCAACAGCGGTGCTGCTGTTGCACGGGGGCTCCCAAACCGTAAAACTGCTAGTCGTAGTCGTAGTTGCAGTGGTAGCAGTGATAAAGGATGCTGATGAACTGAAGCCGTTTGGACTAAACAGCAGCAGTGGATGGAGAGTACACTTATGCGGCAGTTATTTACTCATTCGTTACTACACTCACTTATTGTTGGTCACAGTGGCACCGATCGTTGTTGTCGTTGCTGTATTTCGGTTAGCCCCGTACAACAATATGACTGTTTCAGTATGATGTGCCGAGGCGGCTATGGGCTAAGGCTGTGGCCTGCTGCCGTTTGCCTAGCGGCTGCCTATTACTGGCTAACAACAACCACAACGGCGGTGGTGGTGATGATGATGATGATAAAGACGACGATAACAGTTGCTGTACTACTGGGCTTCGCCTGACTGCCTTACCAGTCTCCTTTACGTTGCTGCTGCTGGCTGTACGCCTGCCGCCTCTATACCTCCTCTTGCTGATGCTGTTAGCTACTTACACTTTGGTTGCCTGCTAGCTTGCCTGCTCGACCCGTCTCGGTATACTTCTTCGTTCTTTTCGTCGTCACTCCGCTCGTCGTCAACAGAAGCCGAGCGCGAACGGGCGGTCGAACAGCGCCTATTAGCAGACGACTTCTTTTCCATCGGCAAGGCAAACACGCGAACAGACAGCTAGCCATTTAGTCCCCCATAACGTCACACCTCGGCGTCTACCGTTGACATCCATCACCCATTTCTAAGCTGTCTGACTGCCGTTACTACTGCTGCTGCTGCTAATGGCCAAAGACTAAAATAAACGATGGCAGTCTTTAACGCGCAGAGTCAACAGTCGTTAATCGAGTCGAAACGCGAGCCAAGTGAAGACAAATAGAGCGGCTATAACTGCCACTAGTATAGGATTTGAGGAGCTAGTTCGCTTTTTTAACCGAACTAATTCGGTCTTATTATAAAGGCGAGGGCAAATGCACTGTGCAGACCAAATTTCACGGCTAAAGCATAGATCCAAGTTTTTTCACAAATTGGCGGAAACACTCAATGCACAGCTCGCAAAATTCAGCCAAGTAGTGTGGGACTGAATTACTATTGTTACGGCCGAAAGCGTTCGCTTCCCGGTAAATACTCAAATTTTCTACCCACTAAAAGCTCTCCTTTCCAGAACTTTTTATCTCAATAAAGACAGAGGTATGAGTTCGCACAACAATACGAAAGTAATACGGACCTTGACGAGTGACGTGCGGACAACGAGCGAATGAGATGAGCGACCGGCCGGCAGACAAACTGAGGGAAGACCAGCCTGTTTACTATCGCACTTCAATCAAAAACACACCTGAACATCATCACCCTTATCATGGTATATACATATATAGACATAGATATGTATATATAGACAACACCAAATGCAAATGCTTTCTAATATATTATGGACAACAAATGAGGGTGTCCAATGAAGAAAGCTTTGGTAATCATACCAATTTATTTAACCGAGTCTCCCCCGCCATTAAACTCAACTTCAAGATGTATCAATGCAGTATGCTGTAAATTCGAATAACGGAAAAACAATATAAAGAATTATAAGCAAATCTGTTTTCTTTCTTCTAACGCATGTTGAACGTGATTAAATCATCCGTTCTTTGTAACCTTGAGCTCGCCCTTTCTATTGCGTTTTGCCAATTCTTATTAACTACTTGGGCGCGTTATTACTGTCGGAAAGAAAGACACAACCTAATGTCAGCTATACTACATAAACCCAGTGAAGATTGCTCGCAGATCCAGCTAACTCTTACACGAATCAAGGCGCTGCCAATCTGACCACTGGCTATGCTGTCCATATGTAATCGTCTCTATTCGGTACCGAGCCGATATCGGTCTTCCTGTCGGCGCTGTGTCCGTGTGTGTGCCTTTGACGAAAACGTTCCAATGCAGCCATCAGTGGCGCCACCAGCTACGAACTCGACAGAATTGACGACAGCGGGCGGCACCGCGCAGCGCAATGAAACGCGCGAAAATTCAAACCATCGCGCCATATTCAAGCAGGTTATCAACATACTTTAGCCGCTATCCACACAACTACTATTGTGCCACCGTTTTATGGAGTGCATTGAGCAGATTCAGATCTTAGTCGCTGATCTGAAGCGATCTAAAGTCAATCCGGGTCGGGGGCAGCAGCAGAAATAGCGTCGGCAGTAGCAGGTGCACCGTTAGCGTCGTTGACTGCAAATGCCTTCCGTCGTCAGCAATCGACGCTCCATCACTGTCGTGACTTGAACAACAACGCGGCTCAGTTTCAGTCTAGCGATAACTGTAGCAGCGCGTAAGAGTAGAAACAGTAACGGTCAGTTCATCCGTCTGTCTGTTTATCTGTCTTGGGCTCGATTGTGTGCCTGCCTGCCGTTTGCTCGTTTCTTCTTTGGGACGGCGGCAACGGCGACGGCCGCGCCGGTCGGTTTTTCATTAAGGGAGAGAAAATTGTTTGAGAGAGAGAAGAAGGTATAGAGCGAGAGACGCATGCAGTTGCAGCAGCACCAGCAGCCGGAGAAGAGTTTGGGCTACTATTGCGACCAGGACTCACACAAAAGGCACACCTGGTTAGACAATCAGAGTTTGGAATGCCTTTCGATTTGTTACCGTATTTTGGTCTGCTTCTGTTGTTGTTGCACAACGAGTTGGCGTGAAGATCAGAGTTCATTGGCAGTTTCGCCTGTAGCGGGCGCCTGGATACTCACCAAGGTTGTGTGTCTGGCCGTCTGTTCGAACAGGCTCTGTTTTGTCGGCCTGAGTCCGTGTCTACTATTCACGCAGCACCAGGAGAATACCCACTGCTGCTCCTCCTGCTGCTGTGTTGTGCGTGTTCCGTGAGCGTTTGTGTTCACGACGCCTCCGATTTGTTGTGGCGTGTGTTTCGTTCGTGGGAGCTGCTGTTTGCTGCTTGTGAGTGAGCGTGTTGTGAGCGAGAAGGCGGTGCTGAATCGGGGCAGACGGTCAAACAGCTAGTCCGCCCCAGGGGGGCCACCTTCTTCGTTGTCGCATAGCGTAGACGGTTGCAGATAGCCCCAAAAAACAACACCAAGACGGCGACAGAATCCCGAAAAAGCAACACAACAAATGCCACAAAATTAAACAGGCGACGAGAACTCTTCGTTGGGAGCGTTCTTTTGTAAGCGCGACGAGTGTTATCAGTGATTTCGAGCGTCTTCCGAAGTGGCGGTTACTCAGTGCGTGAGAGCACAAGATGTAGCGATCAGCTCCGCCAGGCACATTTACGTATGTTGGCCTGGAGGACCCAAAATCAAAACAGCAACAACGACGACAACGACAGTAACAAGGACAGCAACGCGAGAAACCAGTAAACAACGGTGCTGTTACTAGTGAATGTAGCTGCCGCGGTCGCAACTTGAGTTCTTACTGTACACCTCAGTATTTTGTTATGATTTAATATTTAATATCAGTATATTGTTATTATTGCTACTATTGTTAATAAGCAGCAAATAATACCACTCAGACTGGGTATAGCGACGCCGCTCGTGCTCCGGTCAAAAAGTAGAAAACAGACTGCCGCGTTTGTACAAAAGGTAGGTAAGTTTCTATTATATACATGTAACTAAAGTAGATGCACAATTCGGCAAAAAAAATCGTATCAAGTGGACTAAAATGGCTAGGTTAGGAAAATGGGAAGAAGTGGGAGTAGTCAAAGACAAAGCGACACTGACTTCTTTTGAACATCGTTTTTTAACGAAAACCGTATATAGTTCATCAACTATCCACTTTGTTGCCAGATCGTAATATGGAGTCGCCTAGCACCGTAATGTTATACTTCTACAATTGACGGTTTTCGGACAATTTTAATATTTCGGAGTGAGGAAATGAGATAACTTTTTTAATTTTTTTTCAAATCAATTAAAAAACAAGCATTTTGAAACGTGATGCTACGCCTCCATTAGTAAATGCATCGACCTCAGAAGGTGTGAAACAAAAGTTTGTCTGACCATCACAAAAACTAACGGTCGACTCTTAAATTTCAGGCGTAAGCAATCGTCCAACGAGGCCACATACGATACTCGCCTAGCATCTCTCAGAAGAGCTGTTTATGGAAAAGCTCTATACAAAACTCCGGATGTTATCTTGTCGTTGGCTTACTAGCTTATTGTGATGAGTACATATAAATAGATAAATAGAGCAGAGATCCTACGCGTATAAAGTTCGGCCTGCGAACTGTTGTTACGAACATTCTCAGAATGTTCAACCATCAAACGAATAAGCTCAACGATTTTACCCCTTCGTGGTTGAAGCTACCCCCGACAAGGGAACGTCGACCACAGTCGCTTCACTGGCTGCATAATAATAACACCAATACCTTTCGTAAGTATAACTTAAGGTAAGATACTGACAATCAACATATAGCAAACTGAGCATATATATATATATATATATATATGCTCAGTTTATTTAACAGTTTATATAACAACTTAACTCTTTTTGGTTTCCAGCCTCCTTACTGTCAGTTTTTTTTCGTTCATTAATGATTTAGTTTGGTAAAAATGTATTTTTTTTTTGGTGACGTCGAGATCCAAAAGACTAGGAACGCGGCATGAGCTTATTACAGGTGACCGTTGAAACTTAAATATTGTTCTCACGTATTTTAAGTATTAATGGTTTATTTGTTGTATAATTATATAAAAAAAGGTCAGAAACAGTTTGGTGAAGTAAAGCATTCCTCCTATGAAATTAATTGAACTCTGATTTTTTTGGACATAATGGATCCGCCCATTAAAGCTCGAAACCTAATGAGACAAAACGCAGCAAATCACCGTTTTCATTAATTAGTATACTTGAGTACATAAAGAGGTTATCAATTATATTTCTTATCTAATGAAATGTAGTGGTAGCTTGTCATTGCGAGTACTTAGGTTCCATGATCCGATTGTCATGACAAAATCCGGAAATATATAAAATGTTACTTTGCAGAAAGAATTTATTTTCACATACAGGTACTAGAAGGGCTGTCAAAAAATACAAAAACAGTGGCAGGATATTTTTTCCTTTACAGTAATTCTATCAGAGAGTACAGGTTTATCCAATGTCAGGTTGATGAATTACGTTACAGATAAAAGAGCTAATACATGTTAATAACATTATATATTGGAAAGTGGGTTTGTCTACAGTAATACTAATCCGCAAACAGTAGTATTGCGTATGCCCTGAGGTAAAAAAATTTTAAATAGATTATTACATTTGGTTCGGATGTTTGCTTCGGATGGGTAAAGTAACGGGGAGCTATGTAGGGGAAGCAACAACACGGACTGAATAAATAACTTTTGTCAGTAGGAACGCACATTAGTTTTTGTTTGATATGCATACATCGGCATATATGAGATAAATCTGTTCACAATGTTAATGAATAAAGTAATAGCATGCAACAACTATAATATATATATAGATTGGCCCTTTATCAATCCAACGATCATCGCACTCTTTATAAAATCTTTATTGATTAAATATTTCTCACTCTAATATAAAGAAAAATAACCTAATTTTCTTAAAACAAGTGCGACTTAACATGCATCAGAAAGACATCTTTTTCGTATACAGTTTAATGTATTTTAAAGTGTGTATGTGTAATTTAAAGTATCGTAAAATTTCCGGTTATTATAAAAATAGAAGATAGTTTCTAGTGAAATGCATTATAATAAGTTAACGATGTAAAAGGATGCCTAGCAGTTGAATGCTAAGGGATTTTAACGATGATGAGATGAAAACCAATCAAAAGGGACTATTTGAACATACGCACAGGTATGGTTGCAACTAATTATGATGAATTATTTCTAATGGGGGATGAGGGATAATCTTGGGCTAAATTACCGTAGCTGCTTATATCCTTCCTGTTTATATTGGTATCAGATTTCCTGCTTGTGACGTATGAAACTAATAGATTGTTAGAAAAAGTCACTCTTGGAGAATATCAGTGATTTGCTTACTGGACTTTCCAGAAGATAGGCATAGTAGGGATAAATATAAAACTATAGAGAACACGACCATAATGGAAGTTATGAATATAACATAACATTAAAAAACATATAGTAGGTCGTAAAGTTCTTAATTACTAAATTAATTGATTAAAAATGGGTATCTGATACGTGTGCTATCTATCGGTCGTTTTTCATTAAGATAAAATCCTACAAACGGTGTAAAGGACTCGGGGTGTAAAAATCTGTAATAGGAATTTTTGGTACGTGGGAACACTTGTTATTGTTTGAATTAAAAAATTGGTACTCTAATTTTAGAGAAATTTTTAGAAATGTATAAGGTAATCATAAATTTAAAAGCTGGTTATCCGAAGCTGAAGGTCTTACTATAATGTTACAAAAATTACTCCGTTTCGATCTTCCAGAGTCTCGAAAGGCGGACTCCGTACTTCAAAAAGATGACTTCGTAAGTACCAGCCCATGCTTGTAATAAGAAGTAACGATACTAGGCACATGGTGACCGCCTGTATATGAAACGTTACGTTTAACGAATTTAGACTTCAAATATTTAGAATAATAGTTACACCTTATAATAATACTTGATTTAAGTTGTTCTTTCGTACTTGTAGGAAATGAGTCAGTATGTTTTTTGTCTACGTATTCAACAGTCTTTGGCAGTCGACTAAACAAATAATTTATTTACTTATGGTAAAATTGGCTTCCGTCAAAACTTACTTCTGGTATTGGTGACACAATTTTTTCCGCAATATATTTTTAAATATTGATATTTGTGTTGTGTGGCATTTTAAATATGTTTGTAAATTACGACAATACTGCACCGAAACTCACTTTCATGTGAGATATAGTAAAGGTCGAAAATTACTGTAGTTTGTCGAGTGTTTTTTCATTGCTGGAGTTAGTGTGTACAAACAGTATCTTTAACTATCGTAATATATGTAATTTTTGGAATTACTTATGTTTGTTGGTTTACGTTGTTGAATTGCCGTTCCTCTCGTTGGTGTTGGCCCTTTATTGTTTCACTTCCGGGATAACCGCACAACCACAGCCATGCTTAGTGGAAGTCCCTAGCAGACAAAATCGAAATGGTGGTGCGTCTGCGTGGTCGGCCCCGTTGACTTCGTCGTCCTCATCGCCTTCGCCTTCACCGACACTACCCAACTCGGCGAGCGCAACTGCCAGCTCAGTTATTGGCCAGCTCGGTTCGCGGGGTGGGAATCGCATGTATAAAGCTATGCTACCAAGAAATCTTACAAGAAGAGTCCTTGCCCCTCGACCCACTAACGTTCAGACTCAACAGCAACAACCACAACTCCAACCATTGCAACGGCAGTCAACAGCCGAGTTTGACGTGAAAAGCGTTAATAACAATCATAAGGACAGCGACGACCAACATCATGACTCCTCCTTGCTACACAGTAAAACGGATTTTATGTCTTCGGCAGCTTCCGAAATTCGTGATGCTCCGACCAGGGCAACGATACCTACGAGATTATCGCCACCAATAATTGATCGAACCGAAACTACGCTACCCGCAGCAATTTCAAGCAGTATCATTAATATTCATCAATCAAATCAACAGCGAAATCACTACCAAGGCAACGAAATCTACAATCAAAACGTAGGTGCATACAAGGGAAGAATGCACTTATAAATGAACTCTAATTATTTATTTTCCATAAAAGGGGAAATGGTTACTTCATGCATGTTTATGAAGACCATATTGATTAATTTTAATTAAACAGTGAGTCTGAAAAATACCTATACTTCATGTACACCCACTTGAACGGGTGAAGAACTTCTCACTGAAGTTAAGATAGTTCGCACGCAACTTTACATTACTTGCACTCCACCCATATGCATACTGATGTTATATGTTGTTTCCTGTATATATTGTGCGAAAACAGTTATTTCCACCAGCGTCGCCATGTTGTGATGAAGCTGAAGAGCGGCTCTTGCGCGCCATGGGCTGGAAAAGAGAAGAGCTTGCTGGCGAAGGACCGCTTACTCCAGAAGAAATCACTGAGGCCATCCAATGGGGTCATCAGATCGGGATCAACCACCTTGGAGCCACTCCATTCCAAAACAGGCAGCAAAAGCAACCTCATCAACAAGAGCACCATCATCACAGTAAAGACGACCTGTTGCATTATAATCGGAGCAAATCAAAAAGCCTCCAGCAGTTGAAGCAGCCGTTGAATTACCCTTCAACAGATCGCACCAATGGAAATTTCAACATTATCCATGTATGTGTATTAGTCTTTATAAAACCAACTAAATTAACTAACACTGACATATACTAAAATAAAAAGAGACGTCCCGTCATCGTTACGTTCTGTTCATATAAGACTTACCTGCTTGTATTTCTAAACTTCAATCACACACATGCACTTAGCGGTCAACTTTACTTTTCTCTCTTTCTCCCTTTTTTCCGATGGAATATTTTCATTTATTGGCAGAAACATGAGCGAGACCTGGCAACGTTAACGGGACGCAGCGCGCAATTGGAACAGGCGGCACGAATGGGTTCAGATCTCAAGCGGGCACTTCTAGCCACGATGGGCGTCCTTGCCGACAGTGATAGCGATTTGGAAGACGATAA
This sequence comes from Varroa destructor, assembly GCF_002443255.2. NCBI lineage: Eukaryota > Metazoa > Arthropoda > Arachnida > Mesostigmata > Varroidae > Varroa > Varroa destructor. The sequence goes on from NW_019211455.1 coordinate 5,182,464, forward strand.
TGAGGATTCCGATGATGATGCTGATGATGGCTGACCATTGCTACCAGTGTCAACGATCCCATGCTGAAGTACTTTTTGGGTGCAGTAGGTAGAGGGCGAACCTACCCGCCGTACATAACACACTTATGGATCCCCGACTGACAAAACATTTTTGAAGATGTGCAGAGAATGGAACTGAATAGCGATTCTATCGAAGCTTATTATTGACGTCCGCTTGGGTAAAAGAGGTGGAGTTTTTGTCAAAAAGAAGTCGAAAAAATGTCGGGCTCCATCAAACTTGTTCAAACTGCCATCATAGACAATTATTTTGTGAGTGGCGTAATAATGTAGTGACATAGAAAACACATAAGTATGAGCTACCTTTGCATTAATCTCAAGCAGAAGATTTAACTCGCTCACTTTTTGTTCGTTATTTGTGTCTACCTCTGTGGCGGCAGATGGGACAAATGTTAGTCTTTTATCTTCATTTCATGCAGGATTTTCTTTCAGTGCTTTTTACTGAGGATATACTTTATTTGAACGCGTTCTTAGCTATCAAAACAAACGGATCCGAATGAGTTACGACTCCATAAGTACTTGTGCTCTTTGATTTCTGATCAATCTCGAACTTTACTTCCCTTTTACTGTCAAACAATACATCTACACGAATTAAGAAGAATCAAATTTTTAATTGAAGTATTATTATGATTACCATAACTATTATACGGCAACGTGATTAACGCTGCAAGCATCAGTATTGATATAGCCGAGGTATGAGGTTCTTGAATTTGTTGTAGATTTGTAACATGTCATGTTTCCTTTCACAAAACTTGAGATATAGAGACATTTCTCAAAAAACGCGTCGGCTTGCATTTGACCCTAAGAAACGTAAAGATATTATTTAGTAACAGCACCACGACGCGGGCTCGGCTGGCCTTACCGTTTTGTCTGAACATGGGTGCTAAAATGTATTTTTATGGAAGATTTCTGATCAACTTTGCACAAGGCCTAGTATTGTTTTTACCCGTGGCTGACTGAATAAATGTGGCATCGAGGCGTGTAGTTGAGAAGGCAGATGTTTCTGGACTCATGTTGGTATCGTGATGAACGCGTGGCCATCAAACGGTCAGTATGGTCTTGTATAAGATAATACAAAAGACGTTCTTTTCTAATGAAAATGCATGCTGTTAGGTCCATTGTTATAAAGGCGTCAGAGTACCTTATCCCTACGTCGACATTCATAGCTACCGAGCTACACAGACACGCATGGAAATGGTTTGAATGCAGTTAGTATGCAGGAAGCAAGAAATAAGTTGCCATAGTTTTGGACGAGCAGGTTTAAGTATGCAGCTCACAAAGATCAGCCAAGTTTTATTGTTACCATGACCGATCGGCCGAGCGGAAACGGAGTGCAGAATAGTGCAAATGAACACCAGATTTTGTCGTCAAGGTAAAAAGCAAGCGCAGGAGCTCTCCTGCTGGTTTCAGCAGGCCTGAAATATCAGCGAAAAAGCCTGGTTCGATATTGAATATACAGGTATAACGCTGTATGAAGGTGACGTCATGGACCTTGCTATGAGCGTCCACCGAGTACAACATGCAACACCGTCCGCTGCAAAAGTTATGCAACTGATCTTTCTCACTCAACTCAAGCCACCCTATATAACCAACGATATGCTATTGTGATGAAGTGTGACGTTTGCTCGACAATGCATTGACAAGATGTAGATAGTCACATTAAAGAAAAAATAATAAAGCATTCAGGCTACGTGTCGCATAGTGAAGATACCTGGCAAGAAATAAAAATAAAATATGGTCGAAATTTAACTGATTGTGTTAGATTTTTTTTTAGGGGAAGAGTGGCAAAATCTAATACCTAATACCTAAGTGATGTTCGTTAAAAAATATTTAGCAAATTTAGGGCAACGGCCTTAGTGCAAGTAAAGACCTCTTTTCAGACTATAGCTATTTTATAAATTAGTTATAAAAACAACTAATTCTTAATTGTTTAGTAACCCTACAAATAGTTTATTATAAGGCATGACGTCAGTTCGCAAATAGTGTCAATTTCTTTACATATGGCGCCGATTCGTCCCCTTGCGTGTACGCGGTTCGCTTCCTAGCACAGCTACATAACTTTCTTAGAACAGCGTTGACAAAGCCCTTATAGCAGAATATCTGGTTAAGAATCAGGAGACGACTGGTTTAAACCCATAGAGCTTATGACACAATTCATGTGAAACTATAGAACAAACAAAGCTACCGCTAGCTTCCATATAAGACCCATAGATAGCTTCAAAAGCGCTGAGTTAACTAATAAAAATAAATTTAAGTTCGTCAGCTCAAATTTCACCTAACCATACATATAAGTTTTATGCAAAAATGATCAACCACTTTGTTGAAAATCGACTGCAAATACTAAAGTTGATATCACAACGCGCATCTGAAAATCGTCGACATCCTGTGAATAGTTCGCAAACTTCTCATGACTGCCTCGATTATAATGCTGGAATGCATGAGATGTGCTTAACTACATTGACGAACCAAGTCTAAACCATAAAAACCAGGTCGATAGGACGATGATTAAACTGTGGAACGTAGAAAAAAATTCTTTTCACTTAATCACGCGTATCGTTTAGTAGTCACGTAGAACAAAATAGATAAGCTGGAAGCCAAGGAACTTCCGACATAAGCCATCTACGGCACGAGGTCTAAATCATTTCTCTTGTTACTTTCATAACGCTCAAAAACTTCTTAGGTCACGATGATTCGCATTAGCTTCTAAACATTATTTTCTAATACCGAAATAATTCGGTTCACTATTGCTTAAAAATTCTGGCATTTCTGGTTTTTCTTCTGTTTAAAATGTCCCGCCGCAAAGCTATGGCTTGCGCGATACTATGATCTCTCGTATCTGATTCGTAGGGTATTCATTTGTTTGCTGATGACCTGCAGTCCTCTTTCATGAACCGCCCTACTACCATCGGCGGAGACGACAACAACAATGCGTCTATTCAGTTTCAGTTACCCACACTCCTTCTCTTCGTCTTTGTCTCGACAAGCGAGCTGTTCCTGTGTGTTTACGTTTACGTTAAAATGGCGAACTGAAAGGAGAGAAGTGAGTGCAAATTTTGTGTGTGTGTGTATGTGGATTAAGAGTATTGTTCCTACTCGACGTTTGCTGTTGCCCTCTTTGGGCACACGCCTGCGCGCTAGGGTAATAGTACCTGTAGCATAGGTTTTTATGGTCTCTCTTGATGATACAGTTCTGGGTGTAACACGGAAAAGGCACTCGTCCCCTTTTCTCACAGCTCTCATCTGGTCGTCATCGATTGAGCCTCGGGGTCTGTTGTAAATGCATACAATTGGCTCTTTTTTTCTAATGTTTCTATTATCAACTTTTAAGTGTTGTATATTGACGTCGTACAGACCACTAAACGACATTAGTTAGCTTTTGTGAACGATCGAGTGGATACCGAACCATAGCGGATCACTGATTTGCTTTGCGTGTGCAGATGATTAAATTATAGTCATGTTAAAAGAAAACAGGAAGTTCCGATAACTCTGTAGATTATACTGAAGAGAACAGTAACCTTTGTTCGCGGATAGAGACCGCTTCTCTATCCTGCATATAACGTATCATTATTGCCGGCACAGACTGATGGTATTTGGGTAAAAATCCAAATCATCACTGTATCGTTTGGGTACTCGATAATATATATACATATATGTATATATACACATGAATATGAGTGTGCATCTACCTAGAGTGATATGTAATTCTTCCAGCTGACAAGTGTGCGTTTCATAACGACTATTATGAGGCTAGTCAAATTATCAATCACCAGTTGCCAGTTGTAATATAGATACTGTCAAGCCACGCAATTTGTGCAGTTTCTCAGGGGGTGCATTAGCAATCCCCACCATGAAGGAAATGTTTGACCTTATGTGATATGTCAGGTTTTAGCATTACAATAGGTTCATCGGCACCGAGAAGCAAACAAGTCCGCTGAAACAACAACGTTTTCACGTCCCTTTCCCGGAAGTTGTTCACTATTTGCTTTCAGATGCTGAAAACCGATCACAACGGTTAAGCTGAGAAGGATATTGACGTACTGATAACGTATACAAGAATAAAAATAAAAGCATTTCAAATCTATGCTTCTGATTGTTGGCCGATAGACTATGCACTCAGTGCTTGTTGTATAAGACTGTGCATAAAGGTCACAACGCCCGTTGTTTATGTAAACTTTCTCACTTGTTGAATACTTTGAGCACTGTTATTATCTATGAAACTGTGTAGGTAAATGCAAAAGTTGCGTCGTCAGTCTAGTGTAAGACCCATATGTAGGTGTTCACATTGTTTTGCGAAAAAATTAAGCTTGATACAGTCCGTTGTTAATACCATAGAAGCTATTTCATATTTCACAATAGCAGGGTTACACCGAAGGAATGAGCTGAAGTAATGTATAAACTCCTGTGTTTTTACACTGACTTAAACATTGATTCTTTGCAGTGCCGTTTAGATTTCCCTCAAGAAACTTATAGATATTGTGATTTTTCCAACTTTTGCCCCCTTTTTTTTTATTTTTATAAAGCGACGTTGTTAACTAACAAAACCTGCATCGTATTATGAGTACAAGTCATACAACCAACTTTTTTGACGAGGAATCGACTTTCCTATCGATAGCGCCTACTGCTTAATTGGTACAAACCAATACAGAGACTACATTTTCTATCCAGAGTGAAAACGATACGTATGTTTGATAACTATTTATGCATCACTATTAAGCTGGTCGCATTTAGTAAAACGAGAAGAAAGATGAACCGTGGTTTTTAGGGTACGCGAATACAAACCAAAGGCGAGATCACATATTGACTACTATATAACCTAACAGAAAATAGGGATCGAAACAGTCTGTCAACCATTAGTGAAGATGAAGTTACAATAGCAACATTTCGTGGTGATCTATGAATTTTACGTAGATAAAGATAGCGTTGTTAAACCCTAACAGGTCTGCCCGCCATTATTATATTAAGATTGTGATGTCTTTGTACATTGGCGATACCGGTTGTCTCCTGTGATCAACTGGGCTAATGGGTCAAAACGAGTAAATTCGACAAAAAGATTTTGCCTTTTTATTGGGATTGAGCAAATCATTTTTGGTGTTCATGAGTTTCGCTTATCTCTGGATCAAATGTTTGAATCCATATCGCCGCCTACGGATTTGATGACTTTAGCTTCAAGAGGATGTTTAGCCAGATTTTAAGATTCTTTTTTGGCGAGAGTTATGCTGCTTCTCCATTTTGATAGAGAGCGGAAAGGGTCACGATCTATCGGCGCAATGTGCAGGAAGTGAAAAGCCTACTGAACAATATCAAACTTCTGGGACGGTTTCTGCGCTGTCACTGTCTAGTATTGTAATGAAGCAGGACGACTAAATGTTTTCTGATGATTTTTTTCTGCTAGGTAACCTTATTAACTTAACGGAAGTGAACTCCATAGAGATTCTGATGAACCGTCCTAGCTTTTTCAAAAATTTGGAGGACCTTTACAGCCTTACTAAAGCCTTGTTTGAGTGGTAGTCCGGTCTGGGTCTCGGTTGAGACCTTCTACGTGAAGCTACTCATGCCTTTTTAGTTTTTATGTTAGCATATAGACCACACATTTCTGATATTATGATGATTTGTAGAACAGTGTGTCATAGTCGAGACGTGTAAGTCTAAAATGTTCTTTCTTCACGTTTGAATACTTGAGCATCCTATTGTATTAAAGAGCGCATTAATCGTACTGTTGCAGGTAAAAATCAAGTTGAGCCTGTTTTCTGTTGCAACGATATAATAAAAATCGTAAACTGAGAAAGGCATAAACCTGAATGATAGCGCGAGAACAAGCGTGAAGAAGGGAAGATGTCCAACATGCCTTGGCCACCCGGCCACTTCCGTATAGGGCAGCATAAGTCACAGTATAGACAACAAGCACGGTAAGTCATAATCTAAGTGAGCAACGTGCTTTTCTCCAAACAAATCACTACTCTTCTCTAAAATGTATTGAAGTTAATGTCTTTTCAAGTTTTCAATAAAATTTGCCTTCAAAAAGTTAGTCATCAATCAATTATTCAAATGTATGTTATGCGCTTTCATTTCTAGTTTACATCTAATTGAATCAAATGAATGTGCCATAAAATACAATAAGAATTCCCGAGTTATAAAACTAAAATGCTCTTAGCTCTTAACTCTTTTGAGTTAAGAGCTAAGAGCAACAACCATAGAAGTAGAAAGCACTTCGTCGTTAGCAGCCAAGCTTAAGCTTTTTTCGCGGCAGCGATAGATGTTCATAAAAAAATTGTTAGTCAATTAGCACAGTAATAAACAATAAGGCAAACGTAGAGATAGATCTATTTAATTTAGTATGCATCACTGTGGCATTGAAACGTTCCTATAATTTACAGAATTTTTCGAGGCCATCGGAATAGTCAACAAAATGGCAACGCATACGTTGCATCACATCCGCGCCAATCGTTCATTTCAAAAAACCATGCGGTGCGCCAATTTGAAAGCCTTGACAGGCTTCGCCAAGAAAATCGTTTTTGTGACATTAATATTGTGGTCCAGGGAAAGCGATTTCCCGCCCATTGGGTTGTGCTTGCCGCTGCCAGTCCTTACTTCGAGGTAGGTTTTTATTTAAATTTTTAATAAGCTGAGCACTCCAGTATGCCGGTCTAAACACAAATAGCTTAAAATAGATACGTAGTTCGGAAATACAGGACGATGTGATGTGTATTAATTTTCAGGCAATGTACCGCATGAACTTTGTGGAGACTCAAACAAATGTGGCCACTTTGCATGAGATCGAAAATCCTGAGGTGTTCCAGATTATTCTTGACTTCATATATAAAGGAGACATTGAGGTCAGAGAGGAAAACTGCCAATTCCTTTTGGCAGCCGCCAATATGCTACAACTCCCCGAGGTTAACTCTTACGTTTTGCTTACTTCTCATTAATTTATGATCAGATTTCAATATTTAACTAACTATCTCCACCTTATTTTTCGTTCCCAATCTAATTCTGTAAAATACGACAAATGGTCTTTTACCACTGAACAACCGGCAGAGATCCTACATTGTCCTAGGCTGAAAATGAAGGAAGGCTAGTATGTGTTTTCTCATCAAGGCGATCGAAATAGACGACATTTTAATGTAAAATGCTGTGGTTGTTGCTAATATGTGTTGTAGGTAGTTGGCTTCTGTTGCACATTCCTCAGTAAGCACCTTCACCCGTCGAACTGCGTAGGCATCTTCCGTTTCGCTGAGCTACATTCGTGCATAAACCTCAAGCTAGACGCCAAACGTTTCATTGAGTGCAAATTCACTGAAGTTATAAAGGAGGACGAGTTTCTGCACATTCCTCAGCAAACTCTTCAGGCGTTCCTTCGAAGTGAAGGCTTATCGATCGACAACGAATGTCAGGTGTTTGACGCCCTGATGACCTGGATACTACATGATGTGAATGCTCGTCGGCGCTATGTCTACGATCTACTGCCAGATGTCCGAATTGCAGTTATGTCGAATAGAAAAATCGACCAATACCTTGAGCGCTGTCCCGATGGCAAGTTACGTGAAGATATCCGGGCAATTCTCGCCGACTATCGTATGCGGTTGAAACAAACGAGCCAAGGAGAAGGCCGTTTCGATGTCCGTTTACAGCCGCGTATGTGCGCCCGAAAATCGGTGTACATTATCGGCGGAACTCACCTTGATAAAAATCAACGCCATGGTGACGATTCGGCGTTGCAGAGAGTTGAAAGACTCGATCTGTTTCGAGGTGTGTGGACTCAGGAGGCAAAGATGCCAAGCCCAAGAGCATGTCACGGCACTGCTGTTCTTAACAATACCATCTACGTCGTGGGCGGAGAGCAGAACGGACTCATATTGGCTGACGCAGAACTATTTGATCCGGTTGCGTGCGAGTGGCAGACTCTCACGCCTCTACATCAACCGCGCACGATGCATGGACTCTGCTCGGCGGACGGAGCTCTATTTGCAATTGGAGGCATCATCGGCACAGATCTAACGGATTCAATTGAACGGTATGATCCGATGAGTGATAATTGGCTTCTTCTTGATCATTCTCTCAGCAACGCGCGTGCCGGGATGGGGGTCGTGTCTCGTCAAGGACTCATCTATATCGTCGGAGGTCAGTCAACCTAGAAACGTACATATATAAACGTAACTAATTAGTTACAGCATTGAGTACGTTCTTTTGAAGACTGAGGTGTTTGCTGGATGCAGCTTGTAGAAAATGTGTGGGAGGAATAAAGTTGGCGTTAGACGTTTCAACAGTTTAGCGTCAATGTCTAAACACTGCTTGAAAAATAATTTCTAATTGGCAAAGACGTGGGTGGGAAATGAACTTGAAAAACCCAAGGTGTTAGATGCAGTGATAACGTTTCACATACTATATTTTGAGAATGACTATACAGTGTGCATTTGTTCATCTACCTTTTATTATTCATCATTGTTTTTATACGAAATTTTGCAGGCATAATTGATAATCGTCGTATGGTGAATACAGTGGAAGTCTACGATCCAACGACGGGTGTTGTATCTCAATTAGCGGCAATGAAAAACCCTCGCTCAAATATGGGTATAGCTGTGCTACACGATCATATATATGTGGTAGGCGGCAACGGAATTCGAGGCCCCTTGTCTTCAGTGGAACGGTATTCGATTGATGAGGTTAGTACTTAGTTTTGAAATTAACGATTAGTCCGTGTAGTTTTATTCCAAACTTCTTTTCGCTTTAGACTCTTTTCGACCTTGTTTTAAGGCGTGCGGCATTGTCTAAAGAAACGCTTTAACCATGTGGACGACCATTTCATAAAAGCTTTTGAAATATACAACACAGGCAAAATGTATCTGCTAAACACATAGAACTTTTTGCTTGCAATATGACTATGGTGCAAACGTCATTAATGGTAGAGTTACAGTGTTGTCACTCAATTTGTGTAGGCACAGATTCAAGGATCTTAGAGCATACGGGGAAGGTGTTTTGCGTGAGCGAGAAATGTCATCCTTAGCCTCAGCAGGACAAGCCTTTTTACTAAAAATAATCAAAATCGATAACGCGATTTTCAAAGCTGTCGACACTTGGGAAATGCGTACACAGACCTTACTCACTTGATAACAAATTAAGGTAGAATTACAAGAGAATCTTCCTTATCTTTTTCTGTTGATGTTGATGTGGCCTAGAATTGATCTTTATTGCCTTTGACCTTTCTGATTCTCCTTGTGCTTTAGAACACGTGGTGTGAGATATTGCCACTAAAGCGGGCACGGTTCGGTTGCTCCGCATCGGCTGTGGACAATACGCTGTACGTGATTGGTGGTAGGGTTCCGTCATCAGATTCGTCTTACGCAGATAATACACTCGATACCGTGGAGGTGTACGATCCTGAGCTCAATAAGTGGATGGATTCAAATAATACGCTGCCGATTAGTCGATGCGATGCAGGAATTGTGGTTATGTAGAAGATGTCCCACAGTATTGTTATGCTGGACGTTACCTGTAGTCGTCGTTATAATAATAATAATAGAGAAGGGCAAAATCAAAGAAATCGCCAACTAGACAAGACAGCTAACAACAATAAGGATTGCAACAATAGTTAGCAATGCATACATTTTACACTTAGACTGTTGACAATATTCAATTTAATTAACATGACCAGGCTTCAAAAAGCGATGCCGGCCTCCCGTTCATACCAGTAACAGCTAGAAAATATAACATTATTATTACTACTAATTATATAATACTTAGTAATAATAATATTGTAATAACGGTAACCGGCATGCATTAAAAGGACGTCATTATAGAGTTCACAATAATCTAGTAACAGTTATAAGCTATTAAATAATAATGATAGTATTGGTAACAGGAGAGTAACTACCTAAAATTACACACTCCAAAACACATTACGTTAGACTGAATAACATAATCATATTATTGATCACATGAATATCCTCCTATTGCACACATTGGTAGATTACGTAACTGCGTAGACAAGTGATCAAAACGACAAAAACAACAACAAGAACATGAAATGTGACGCATACCGTAAGTGTATCTAGACGTCTACGTATATATGCGAGTAAAAAATATATATATATACATATATGCCTACCAGTATAATATCTGGACACCTGTATATGCAGTGATGGTCGTAGAGCTAGTAGGGAAATTTCATTAATGTCACCTTCTGAGAAACGGTATACAGAAGGATTTTGACGCTCGCTCGGTGTAATGATACAGTTTTCCTTTCACGCTCGGCTAGGTTTGTTGTCAGGTTAGGAAATTTTTTTTTCGAAATCGGCCGCTAGTTGCAGTTGCAAAAACGATGAGCTCAGCAAGAGAAACGAAGTCAGATTCAGAGGTACGTTTTCCACAGAGTAAAAAATAATTCATAAACAATGTTAGTCGGAGATCGGAAAGATGGACATAGGACCTTTAGAAAAAGAATGAATATTGAAAAAGCGTTATCAAGCATGTAAGCCCATTTATACCCTCATTCAATAATATGGCAATTACTACATGATTATTGTACCCCTACAATTACTGTTTGTTGAGAGTGTTGTGATTTGGGCTACTGGTTTTTTTGCTTTGATTAATTAGTTTGCCGGGTAAAGCTCCGTGGTTTTTCTACTATTTCCATACATTTTCCATGCCAAATAATTTCTCGCATTTTTCTAACAAATACGACTCTGTAGTAACTGATTGTTTTTTATCCCACACTCACTGAGAGGTCCACCTAGTAGAATCCGTGCGCGTCGGGATCCGCTTTGTTTAAAATGGTCGACCGCTCTATGCAGCGGCGGGTTGATTCACTCTTTGCTACGGTACACCGTTTAACTCGCTCTGTGCTACCTGTATCAGCTTGTTCATCTGAATTGCTTCTATTTTTCATAATCAATATTCTAAGTGACAACCAAGCGACGCAAGTAACATGACCGACCCAGAACACACATACACTAATATATATATATATATATATATATATATATATATATATATATATATATATATGCATTCGCATGCTTGATAGTTATCCACAGATTTTTGTACATATCGCCATGAGCAGAAACAAGATTATTTACGGCTTTAGCATACACATAACAGATCAAGACACACACACACATACATTCAAAACTCCTTAAAAATATGTAATAACTAGATAACAAATTACCCTGCTGACTTTTTCTAAGTTCAGTAGTAGAGCGTATATCCTGAGCATGAAAGGATATGACCCATCTGTGGAACGCTAACCAGAACGAAAAGTATGGAAAAGATTGTGCGTAAACGATGATAGCATGAATGAAAGGTAAAAAAGAAACTATGTTGAACGCTACCACGTTGAGCTTTGACAGACTGAATAGATTTGCTTTGGTAAAAAGGCAATGGTTACTGACAGAGAAAACCAGTGAGTGAAACCTTCGTTCGATGGTACTTAACCTTGAGAAGACCAGAGGTTTAGAGTCGAGTTCATCGTGTTAATGAAAACTTGAAAAACCGAACGAAAAGCCGAAGAACACCATATGATTATTAACAGATAGGAAACTTGGCGTTTTTTAACGACAATCTCGTAGAACTCAAGTCAAACTTTCCTTTTCCCATGACTCCAGCACACACTCACACACAAAGGTAATTGTATGTTGGAAGCAAATTCTACACTCCGCTGCCCCATATAGTCGAGAAGGGGAGTTGAGAGAGGGATTTGAACGAGAAATGATCTAGAGACAATTGGCGAGTAACAAAATGAAAGAGACAATGTATATCTGTCGCCTGGTGCGTGAGTGACAATAATAAGAGTACTGGAAGTCACGTTTTTCGTTCTAGATCAAATTAAGCACTATATAATAAGTATAAATAACTAACAAATATAAGCGCGTAATGAGACGCATGTTCATATATATATGAACATGCGTATAACTGTGCAAATTTATACGGCAAATGTGTAAGTGTAATCATCGTCAAGTGTGTGGACAAGAAAGCGAATGACAAACAGTAAAAGCGGGAGCAAATTTCATCATTCGTTGTTTCTACATCTGCTAAGTAACGAGAAGCACTCCCCGAATACACAACATCGCGGGTCATAGATACAAATCTATTACTTCGTCCGATTATGAAAACTGTGAGTCGGCCATTCGGTGTCTAGCTAAACACCTCTCTAGCCAATAACCAAGCGAACAGTTGGATGGCATACACGGATGCTAGCGACGGCTGATAAAGAAATGAAGGTATGGACAAATGTCATATATATATGTGCATCAAGGATACAACAAAATATATTAGAGTAACATGATTTTTTTTTTTTAGTAACTTAAACAATGGAAATATTTCAAGTAGATTTTATGGAAGGATGGTTACCTGTACCCTTATACACTTTGGCCACCCGTTTTATCTGAGTCTCTGTACTCACTAAAACCTTTCGGTACCGAAGTTTTCCATCTAAAAATTTGTTTAACTGGCTTCGAATCACTTGCCTTACATCAAATGACTGCAGCGTATGGATAGTCATGAAAAATATAACGATTTATAAATATGTCTGCTAGCTTTGACTAGCTACTGGGCACTTAGCAACATTACTGTTCTGTATTATATATCGATTATTTTTTGCTCCTTATTAGTTTATAATGTGATAGTACTATCGAGCTTTTGTCTTCTTCTTTTTCTGAATTTGCCCGTTTTATCATTTGGTTTCTGATGAATATAATAGGGTAGTAAATGTAAGGCTTATGTTGTCAGAATTTAGTTCGAACCGAACACTGAAAATTTATAATACCCTAAAATCACTCCATGCATGTGATGACCGCCGGCCACGAGGAGAATAGTTATGATAACGACTGTAATAAATGTACCAGTGAAATATATTAGTGCTATAAATATCACTATTTCATAAATTAATCATTAATTTTATGTAAATATGCCAGTGTACGGACTCAGTTGTGAAAGCTTCTCTTCTAAGTAATGCCGCCCTCAAAACTAAATAAAGTTGCATCTTTTCTGTGGTAGAATAAAACATGTGTAACATTCATCACGGCTTGGGATGCAAAAATCCCCTAATCTATGCTTAATAATTTCCGAGGTAGTTTAGCGGAGGACGAATACTGGATGGTGGAAAAATAATTATGTATTTCGCTAAAGCAAAATAATTCGCCAGCCATATTTAGATGGTCTCTGAATTTCTCTAAATAACTAGTTTCGTCTTGTAGAGTAAATTTTGCATTATCAAAAAACCACTATCTGAAATTTGTTAAGACACAATATAGGTCTTAGTCAAGTCCGGTATAGTAAACACATTTTAAATCGATGGTAAAATTATTTCAAACATTAATTGTTTTGTCGTGGAAATCGCCTGAAGAGAAGGACAATGTACATTCAATTGAATTAAGGAATGGGTGTCTAGCGTATCTCAAAATTGTTTTAAAAACGTTAATAATACAAAATGTATTCTATCGTAAAAATGACGATGCATACGTCCGCTTGTAGATGTCGCGTTGTGTATTCAGGAAGTTGCTGCAGGGAGTTCTCCGAAAAGAAAAAGTTCATAATGATTCCAATCATACAATTTTAGGGAATGGTGCCGTTATTAACGTTGAGAATGATTCGCATTAATCAGTCTTCAAATTGTTTGCCATATTTATCATTAAGTTAACAAGTCTGGAACACTAACTTGAAGGCGGTGCTCCATTTGATTTATGCAGTGTATAGTCATTTAGTAGGAAAATTAGTATAAACGCACACGCCATGAAACGGATCCTAAAGAAAACACAGAAAAAAGGTAGTATCTGTTGCACGCCCGGTAACAAAAAGAAGAGTTCTGCATTGTGGGCTTAGCGAAGATGAAAAACGAAGCTAAGAGTAAAAATTGCAAGCGTATACCGAGCCAATATTAGTTAAGCAAGCATGAAGTGAAATAGATATAGCAAATAGATTTTCGTATGTGGATTTGATCTAATCGAATTATTGAAACGAAATGATTTTTGTCTCTACCCAGATAGTTTTGTCTGCCGTTAGTAGTTAACGAAATGAACGTGGACGCACTGCTTGAGTGGCAAACAATTTGTCACTATCTGCATTTCTACATTTGTACACATCCCCGCTACAGTATATGACAACTAAAGTGAATTATTGACCATTACTGTATGTGCTTATATATATATATATTGATATGATTATTTATATAT